>NC_141667.1:64580000-65010000 GCF_028749965.1 Puma concolor | reverse complement strand
GGCAGAGACAGAGAGCGTCACAATCCCAAGCGGCCTCCGTGCTGCCAGTGTAGAGCCTGCTGTGGGGCTCGAACCCACGAGCCATGAGATTGTGACCTGAGCTGAGGTCAAGAGTCAGATGCTTAACCGACTGAGTCACCCAGGTGCCCCGAGACCCAAGTCTAACCTGGCCTCAACTTTGTTCTCATGCCCACCTCCCCAGATAGGCATTATTGATTTTAGGGAAAACTTGGAAAGAATTCTAACAATTCAAAGTCAAGAATTGGTTAAATAAGCGAAAGGTATCTTTATAACATGGAACCCTTTACGGTCAGCACACACGATATCTACATGTGTGTTGGATTACAGAGGACAATTTCTGAGGGAAACTGCAGGCTACCCATGGTCCACTATTTAGAGACATCTAGAAAAAGCCTGGAATTGAACTTGCCGGTGTCATTGTTGGGTTGCAGAATTGGAAGGGTTTCTCTCTCTTTCTCCCTCTTGTAGTTTAACCTGTACTTTTCGGTTTTTTCTCTAAAACATATATGATTATATATTTAACACAGGGAAAGTAAAAAATAGAGAGAACCTTCCCCCTGGGGATGTCTAGACACGGTCATTTTTATGGTGGTATAAGGGCTCCACGTGGTGGCCCACGTCCTCCATCTGGTGAGGGTCAGCGTGGCCTCCTGGGTCGTCCCCGAAGACGACACCCCTTTGCCTGTTCTCATGGTTGCTAAGTCATTTGGGTCCCCCTCGAAGCAGCAGTTCACGATCTCCCAACTGCACTTAGTCTAAGAAGGCAATCTCAGACCACCTGCTGTTCACGTCGTATGAGACATCATACGTCGGAAACCATGAGGAGAGGCGAACGTTAGCCAGAGTCTGCGTCCCCCCTCTGGACGTTCTGGGGTCTCTGCTTGGGCCCAGGGAGGCCACTGGAAACTTGAGAGCTAGGCAGAGCTCAGCTAAGCCCTCTGAAAAACTGTGTCTTCTTTTTTTTTTTTTTTTTGAGATTTTTTTTCACGTTTATTTATTTTTGAGACAGAGACAGGGCATGAACAGGGGAGGGGCGGAGAGAGAGGGAGACACAGAATCCGAAGAAGGCTCCAGGCTCCGAGCTGTCAGCACAGAGCCCGACGCGGGGCTCGAACTCACAAACCGCGAGATCGTGACCTGAGCCTAAGTCGGACGCTTAACCGACTGAGCCACCTGGGCGCCCCAAAACTGTATCTTCTAAAGCATTCTTTATCATTTCTCCTACCTGTTGGGTCCGGGCATCACACCATTTGATGTCAAATTGCGGTTGGCTGTCTGGTTCTCCATTCTATCTGTTTAGTACTCAGGGCCATGCCAGGCATAGAATAAACATAGATGTTTTCTAAACGAATAAATGAAGGCATTGGGCCTTGGGTGAATCAATCTTTGTAAATATTCAAGCCACCGTCTTTGTAGAAGATTCAGCAGGGCCTAGCCCCAGGGCCTGCCACAGAGTGAGCTCTCAAGATAAACACATTTCTTGGGGCGCCCGGGGGGCTCAGTCAGTTAAGCATCCGACTCTTGGTTTTGGTTCAGGTCGTGATCTCATGGTTCGTGAGTTCGAGCCCCGCATCAGGCCGTCTGCTGTTAGCGAAGAGCCTGCTTCGGATTCTCTCTCTCCCTCTCTCTCTCTCTCTCTCTGTCCCTCCTCTGCTCGTGCTCTTTCTCTCTATAAAATATAAACAAACATTCAAAATAAAATAAGTGGTTCAAAATTTTATTTTTTTTTATTTTTTTATTTTTTTAAAAAAAATTTTTTTTTTCAACGTTTATTTATTTTTGGGACAGAGAGAGACAGAGCATGAACGGGGGAGGGTCAGAGAGAGAGGGAGACACAGAATCGGAAACAGGCTCCAGGCTCTGAGCCATCAGCCCAGAGCCCGACGCGGGGCTCGAACTCACGGACCGCGAGATCGTGACCTGGCTGAAGTCGGACGCTTAACCGACTGCGCCACCCAGGCGCCCCAGTGGTTCAAAATTTTAAAAATTAATGAAAACATTTCTTGAAGAATTGAACAAGCAGAAACAGCAGAGACTGAGAATGATGAAACCCCTTCTCTTTCCCTCCCCGATTTTATTTCTTTTCTCCTTTAGGGCTTTTGTACTTGCTGAAGATTCTACCTGGAACTCATATCTCCCAGACTCTTTGCTGCTCTAACCTGTCCTCACTTCCCTGTGACTTTTCCAGAGCATTCCTCCCGACCCTCTCTGTGGGGGCAGGCCCCCTGTTAGCTCTTCTCAGCCCTCCCTGTGTTCCCTCCTCTTCCCCTTGCACGTATTACAGGTGTAATTATATAGTTAGATGTGCAATTATCTAATGGTATGAATAACTAGCATTTAATGAGTACTTGGTAGGCACCCGGCTCTGTGCAAAATGCTTCCATCCTGAGTTCATTGTTGTTTAGTCCTCATGGCAATACGACGAAGTACTATGATCGTTGCCATTTTACAGAAGAAGAAACTGAGGCTCAGAGTGGTGACCCAATGAGCCCGAAGTTGTGCAACGGGTTAGTAGCAGAGTCAGGATTAGTAGGCAATCTGCCTGCTGCCCAGAGACTACACAAGGAGCTTCCACAGCAGAGCCCTCCAACTCTGTGTGTTTCACGGGCGCAAATCCAGATAGGAAGAAATTGGGAATTCCTACCTGAAAATACAGATGTCCAGGGGGCGCCTGGGTGGCTCGTCGGTTGAGCGTCAGACCTCGGCTCGGGTCATGATCTCACGGTCCGTGGGTTCGAGCCCTGCGTCGGGCTCTGTGCTGACAGCTCGGAGCCCGGAGCCTGCTTCGGATTCTGAGTCTCCCTCTCTCCCTGTCCCTTCCCCGCTCACCCTGGGTCTCTCTTTCTCTCAATAATTAATAAATGTTAAAAAAAAAAATTTTATTCTTTCTGGGCTTGGTTCCAGGCCGTGCTCAAGGATTTCCCAGTATAACTGGGGAGACAGACCTACAAAGTCCCTTACGGGACCAGGAGATGAATTCAGCAATCTGAATGATACGGTGCTGTGGAAGGCCATAACTCGACGTCGGTGCTTGGCGGGTTCGGGGAGTGGTGTCAGCCTCCCAGGTGAGGGTGCCTTTGAGTGGCGTCTGGAGGGATGTGATGAGCTTTCCCGCAGAATCGAGGGACAGCTCTCTGAGCAGACAGAGTAGTGCACGCGAAAGGTCATGGAAATAACAGACCCAGGAAGCTCTTGGAACTTTAAGCAGTCTGGGATGATGGCCGAGGCCAGGAAAGGGGGGGGAGACGGACGCTGAGGCTGGAGAAGGGTCCAGCGTCACTGATGAAGGACCTGGTGTGCTGGAGCTGTCGTGAGGGGGGTGCTCACAAGCCTCCGGGCTCTCCTCTTTCTCCCAGGCGCGTCGTAGGATTGTTCTTCCCTGCCTCCTTTGACACGGCGCGGTCATGAGACTCTCTCTGATGAAGTGCGAGTGAAAGAGGCACCTGCTGGAGTCAAAGTTTTGAGTCCGTGCCCACCTCGCCGCGTTCGCTTCTCCTGGCCTCGGCGTCACGCGGGCACAGGCGGAGGTGGGGCTTTGTCCGCCTGGGTCCCCGGGTGACGCTGATGAGGAGAGCCCCCCGGAAACCTAACCCGCCCCGAGGCAGCCAGTATGTACCTGGGGGTGGATCTGTAAAAAGAAGAGAGGCTGGTGCGGGCCTGAGAGTTGACAAGATCCTCGGGTATCTAAGCCGAGGTGGAGGCAAGAGATGAGGGCTGAAGGGAGAGGGACACCGGGGATATCTGAGGGATAGAATCACCAGGACTTGGTACCTCGATGAGGGCGGGGAAGCCACTTACCAAGTCGGGGTCCACAGAGGGGACAGCCTGTTCTAAGGGGGAGGTGACAAGGTCAGCCTCAGGCAGTGGGTGGAAGGTTGTCCAGGTGCCTCCCGAGGCCCCTTCCAGCTCTGCATTTCTACCGCCCTGTTCCCTTGGAGCCTAAGGACCAGCTCTCCTCCTATGGGTTGGCCTTCTCTTCCATGGAAGAAAGACCACAATCCTTGATTGTGGGTTAGAATCTGGGGGCACAAGGGACTGGATACCAGGACCCTGCCCTCCGGGAGCTCTTGACATAAAATTGTCTGTCAGATGATTGTTCGGCAGCTACACGTTGCAGGCAACTCCATATCACAGTATCTTAAACCAGAGAGAGGTTTATTTCTCCTGTATAAGGGACGTCTGGAGGCAGACAGACAGTCCAGGACGGTTGGGCAACTTCCTGATCATCAGGGACTTAGGCTTCTGAGGCTTCTGTGTTCTTGTTTCTTTGCCAGCTTCATCATGTGACTCCCATCTCGTGGTACAGGATGGCTGCTAGAGCTACTGCTATCGCATCTGCATTCCAGCCAGCAGTAAAGAAAAAAAAAAAAGATAGAGTGAGAGGGAAGAGCACTTGGCTTTTTGTGCCGTAAGCCACGGCTCGGTCACGCTGATCTTCCAGGGGAGCTGAGAACGGTCTTCCTTTCGTGTGCCCAGCTGTATCCAGAGGTTCTGATACCAAAGAAGAGGGGAAGAACAAATAGTGAGGGACAAGTGGCAGCACTGGCCCCAGATGGGGCCGACTATAGTCTTGCTGGCAGAAGGTGTTTGGGGGACTGAGTGTCCTTTGTGACCCCAGGCCCCTTAGTCTGAACCACAGAACAAGAGGACCAAGTACAATGCCTGTACCCCAGCAGATTTAGCAAACCAAAGCTTCGTTACAACAACCCCACCCCACGGAGGGGTAGAGGGGAGTGGGTGACCTTCAGGCAGCTCTGATTCCAGAAGCCCGTCTCGGTGGAGGGCCAGTGGGAGACAACACGCTCAAGAAGCCTGACTGAAGACGCACACACAGGCGCCCACGTAGGCACCCCCCTTCTCCCTGCCATCCCGACAAGTCAGCGCGTGCGACTGGGGAGTCAGATGGACCGGCTTGCACCTATAGTGCCACCGACTTGCCGTGTGACTTAGTCAAGTCACTTCAACCATCCCGGAGGCTCTGTTTCCCCATCCGTAGAACAGAGCCTGGTTGTGTTCGTTAGATGAGAAAACATATAAAAAGCGGCTCGCACAACTCGCCTGGGCTGCAGGGCGCAGAATTATTGCTTTCCTTCTTTCTTTCACATCGGCGTAGCCAAAACATACTAATCTGTGGGGTTTTCGGGGTAGGTAAAGTTTTCTTTTTTTAATTTTTTTTTTAATGTTTATTTATTTTTGAGACAGAGAGAGACAGAGCATGAACGGGGGAGGGGCAGAGAGAGAGAGAGGGAGACACAGAATTGGAAACAGGCTCCAGGCTCTGAGCAGTCAGCACAGAGCGCGACGCGGGGCTCGAACTCACGGACCGCGAGATCACGACCAGAGCCGAAGTCAGACGCTTAACCGACTGAGCCACCCAGGCGCCCCTAGATAAAGTTTTGATTGCAGGCTGGATATTGGAATTGATCACTGATGTGGCCGGGAACCCCAGAGACACGGGGCCGGTTGGTTTCGTAACATCAACATACGTGTGACAAATGTGGCAATAAGGCTTATTCACTTCAACTGATATTTATTGTCCTGGGCTGGGCTGTGTCTGAGACCCACCAAGCAGAGGCACCAATCGATGGCTGACTACATTTGGAATTTGAAAACCGATCACAAAGCTATCATTATGTCTGCGAGGAAGGACGCGTAGGTCACTTGCTACCGAAGGGGGAAACTCCGTAAACGTTCTTAGGCCAGACAAACCCATCGGCCACCTTGTGTTCTTCACTGTCCCTCCCATCCAGGTTGTAGAGCAGCCTTTTGTATGTAGGAGGGGACAGCTGGAGAGTTGGGAGGTGCCCTGTCACTAAGAGGTCTTGCTTAAGAAAGTTGGTTCATAAAGTCAAAGGTCTGCATGGTCCAGGCAGAGAGCTTCGAAGTTTATTTGGAGCTAAGTTGTGGACACGTTGACAGCTGGGAGGGATGGCCTCAGGGTGGAGGCACTGCCTTGCATTGGCCATCACGGAGCTGGGGAGTCGATTACAGGGAGGCGGGCTGGGTGTTTCCCAGGGGAGGGGCTGGGTGACTGGCACATGTTGGCAGCTTGTAGAACTACTCAAGGGAGCTTGGTTCTCCCATAAGAGACACTGTTGAGACTCCTAGGTCCTAAGCCCTGGCACCCCAGGTCTTCGGGACCCTGTTCCCTTGGAGCGTGAGGACCAGCTCTCCTCCTAACGGGTTGGCCTTCTCTTCCGCGGAAGAAAGACCAGCGTGTCGGAAGATGGCCGACGCGGGAAGAAGGCAACGCTCCCCAAGATCTCCAGAAAGCAGAGCCCGTGCACTCTTCTTGCTTGAGGACGTGGCTCATTCTCTCTGGCCCCATCTCTCAGTGACTGCCCCCCTATTCACTCCACCGCACGAGATTTATCAACCCCGGAGTCAGCCTCCACGATTTAGCCTGCTCTCCCCCATCTGCCACTTATCATGGGCCACAAGTTGATTTACTTCTGTCTGGAGACCTCTTGTCTTCTGTTCTCCTCTCGAGTTCCCAGGGCTCTAGGGTCTGTGCCCTCCCTTCCGCTGGCTGTTCGGGGGCCCTCACTGGCCTCCCTGCCTCCAGCATAGCCCTGTCTGACGGACCTACCTTCCACACACGTCGTGCAGGCCTGTCTCTAAAGAAGATTCTGAAAACTGCTAACTCATTGCCCTTTTAAGAATTCAACTGGTTTTTTAAGCCATCCGCTCTTCTCTTTTGGCTCCCATAAATGTACGGACGTAAGGTATGGTAGACAGACGCTTCTTCGGTCAAAACGTCGAAACGTACGTCTGAAAATAGGGTCAAAAGTTGTCATTTCTCTCCATTCCTTCATCTGCGTCCTTTCTTCTAGGTTGGCTATCATTCATTGTTGTGCACGATTACTGATTTTTCCTCTCTGCCTATATTCTTGGAAATCTAAGTGGGACCATCCCATGCGTTCTGTCCCGTGGTTCACGGTTTCCCCGGACGACACCATCCTCCGGGCATCTCTTCATGTCAGCACACAGGATCTTCTTCGTGCCTTTCGCGAGCTGCCTGCGATCCCAGGATTCAGCCAGCACCGCTGAGGGCATTCAGATTGTTTCTGAACTCTAGCTGTTTAACCAATACCCCTCAAGCACATGCTTCGCACGTGTCCTTGAACACGGCTCCCGGTGTGCGTGTGTATTTTGGTTGGGGTGATTCCCGTGAGCGGGACTGCTGAGGCAGAGGGTGAACTGTCTCTGTAAGGTGCACCTGTGGGGGACACTGTTTGCTTAGAGCGCTCCATGGCTCGGCCTGAGCTCCTTCTCCGGGCCCGGTCCGGCCTCGTTCTCCCCCATGCCTGACCCAGCCAGACTCGCCTCCGTTATCTCAGTTCTTTGAGCCCTTCCAGGCCACTCTGAAACGCTCCCCTGTGCCTCCCCTGCCTGTCTGGCTCCCACTTATAAATCAAGAGCAGAGTTACATGTCACTGTCTCTGAATTGTCTTACACACACACACACACACACACACACACACAACCTCACTCTAAATGCTCGGAAGTTCTGGGTCTCATTGACGTCTCCATCCCTGGTGCCCAACACTGAACCTGGTGAAGTGAATGCTGAGCAGATGATTGCTGACTACAGGCATGGGTGGGCGTCCCTAGACAGTTCTTGGGTATCGAGTGGTGCTTGCCTTGACCCCGTTTCTCAGGAGGAAGTGGCCAGTGTTGTCCTCTATTCCCACAGTGTGTAGGCTGGTAGACTGAGCAATGCCCCTCCCCCACCCCCACCCCCACCCCCAAAGGGCGTCCACATCCCAATCCCCCCCCCTGCAGTCTGCGAGCCGTACAGGTTCAGGTGGTGTTTTCACTTCTCATTTTAATGAAGTTAGAAGACGCATGTCATAGGCAGGGCCAGCGCCTAACACAATCACTAAAGACTGCGGTGACTTGAGGGGCCGTCTCTACTCTCCGCAAGGTTAAGTCCATTCTTACATGATTCTTGAGACCTTGTTTATCGTCGGAAACACGTTGCTTGCTGATAAGAGTTGCTCAAGTGCTATCCCGGAACGCACAAGTCATTTACTGAGCCACTGAAACAAAGGGAACCACGTGTTTAAGAATGGCAATGTACCACACATTCTCTGAGCGAGGAATACACACAACTAAACCAACAACTCACACAGGGGCACCTGGGTGGCTCAGTCGGTTGAGCGTCCGACCCCGGGCCAGGTCATGATCCCGTGCTTCGTGGGTTCGCGCCCCACGTCGGGCTCCGTGCTGATGGCTCAGAGCCTGGAGCCTGCTTCCGATTCCGTGTCTTCCTCTCTCTCTCTCTCTCTCTCTCTCTGCCCCTCCCCCACTCTGTCTTTCTGTCTCCCCAAAATAAATGAACATTAAAAAAATTAAACAAGGGGCGCCTGGGTGGCTCAGTCGTTTCAGCATCCGACTTCGGCTCAGGTCACGACCTCGCGGTCCGTGGGTTCGAGCCCCGGGTCAAAATGGGTGAAGGGGAGAGGAAGACGCAGGCTTCCGGTTTTGGAATGGATACGTCACGGGGATCAGAGGCACAGCACAGGAATGCAGCCAATGACCCTGTGATAGCCTGCGTTGTGACAGATGGTAGCTACACGAGGGGGTGAACAGAGCTTAACTGTAGAGACGTGGAACCTGCCATGTTGCACCCCTGAAACTAATGTCTCACTGTGTCAACTAGATACTCACAAAAATTAAATCCAGACCAAACAAAACCCAAAACAACCCGTGGCATGATTTCCTTTCAAGTCGCCGACTCTGCGTTTTTACTGACATCAGAAGTTAGGGTCGTGCTTCCAATGCCAAGATCTGGTAAAAGGGACTTCGTGGATGTGATTCTATTTGGACCTTAAGATGAGGAGGTTACCCTGGATTATCTGGGGGGGGGGGGGCTAAAAGGCTGTCACAAATGTCCTTGTAAGAGGGAGGACGAAGGAGATTTAATCCCGAGGGTGAGAAGGTGAGGGGACCACGCAGGCAGAGATGGGAGCGATGGGGCCATCAGCCCAGGCATGCCAGCAGCCCCCAGAAGCTGGAAGAGAGCCTCGGGAGGAAGCATGGCCTTGGGTCCGCCTCTGGAGAAACTGCTCTCTGACTCCTGGCCTCCACAACGGCGAGAGTAAATTTCTGCTTTTGGCCACCAGTTTGGGGGTAATTTGTTACAGTGGTCGCAGGAAACTAACGCACGTAGGAGTGTTTCTAGCGGCGGCGATGGTGTGGCACAGCTCTTCCTTCCAATGTTTCCGCGCCCCGCCCAAGGAGATGGGTTCGACGAGGGTGAGACCCCCCGAGGACGCTGTGGCGAGTGGCGTCGAAGCTGAGATTTGTCGGGCTCGCTTAGAAACGTACACAGTAAATGTTAGAAGGTGGGGTTCCCTCCCGCAGAGGGCACGTTCAGCTGTGGGAACTATGGCAAGAACTGAGCTTGCATGAAGGCCAACCTTCATGGTTGTTCCGTGGTTGTCCATACTCGGCTAGAGACACCGTGTGATTCTCTGACTCTTCTATATTTGGGCTTGTTGGACTAGATTGTCTTAATGCCTAAGTTATGTCTTGGCAGTTAACGTGGTAAATTTGGAAGCAACACTGACTTACTGGCCTCGTTTATACTACTCTTATTATTATTTTAACATTCAATGGTCCCACAGTGGTGATTTAAAGAGTTAATGTAGCTTTCCAGAAGTTCTTAACATATTTTTAGCCCTGGAGGAATTTGGCCCAATACAATCACAGAGCTATTACTTTTACGAGTGTGATTTTTCTTTCTTACACAAATACTGCGTCCACAGTAACATCAAAAATTAGCCCCAATCCCACCAAGCAACCCGTTTTTGTCCACGCTCTTTTCCTGTCTCTGCCCATTTGCAGATAAATTTTTATCAGCTCAATCATAGCTCAGATGCCATTTCGTAAACTTATTTTTTCCTCTTGATATTCTCGCAAAAGCATTTTCCATGATGCTGCGTTGTGTCCATTAAATAAAAAAAGATAAAAGGCTGTGTCAAAGGCGGACACGTTATGGTTTCTTCTCCTGTTTACCAGCCTTAGATGTTATAATCTAACAGTTTGTTTCTATGAGTGTATTTCCTATTAAATAAAAATTCTTGTTGTTTTCTTTAGCCTGTCTTTGAGTGTTCTCAGAGGTGGAATAGCGTTTCATGTTTGTCTCTCAATTGCACACATGATATTTTTTCTTTGCTTATTAAAATCTGTGTGTGTGTGTGTGTGTGTGTGTGTGTATGTGTCTATGCGTGTGTGTAATCAAATTGAATGCATTAAAAAAATGTTTTTATATCCAAATAGGTATTGCTTTTGTCTAACATATTTACTACACTTTTAAAAACGTTTCAAGTCTCCTCTTTTCCTCGTTATTCTAATTACACAATAGTTTAAGGCATAATACTCCTGCTCTGAAGTCGAACAGATAGGGATTCAAATCCCAACTCACTCACGCTTGATCTTGGGCAAGATACGGAACATTCCTGAGCCTCTGTTTTCTTATCTGTAGAATGGAGACAGCAGTGTCTCCTCTCTGTAGGGTTGGTTTTCTTTTCCAGTCTGTTCTTTTGATTTTTATATCAGTTACTACCCCCCCCACCACCCCCCACCCCTCGTATAGAAGTTTCACATGTTTACATAGTTGACTCTGTCTGTCTTTTTTGGTTTTTCTTTAAAGTTCCCAGTGAACTGTCTCTGGTGCGTGTTCTCAGGATCACAAATGATTACGGCCCTTTGGTGCCCAAATGTGTTCCAGATGGGCAACACTCATGTGGTAGCATCGACGCTGGGGCCAGCCTTTCAGCACGTAGGCTCCTACTGTAATCCAAGCGACGGGTGTCTGGACTCGGAAGGTGGAAATTTTCCAGTGCAAAAGGAAAAATGGAAGGGGGTTACTCGAACCCTGATGGAATTGCCTACCGATGCCCCCGAACGAAAGTTAATATTGTTCCAGCCATGGGCAAGAATGCCAAGAATGCTTTGTAAAGTTTTATCTTTGCAACTCTCCAATTTAATTATTGTCAGGGGGTGACCTACATGCCCGCCTGGGAACTTTCGCCCCGGCCTGTGGGTGAGTGCTACGACCCACTGGGGACGCGGCTCCTGCTCCGCACTTTTCCGCCACTCCCTTCACTGTCTGATGACGTGGCGAGCTGACCCGTGGTACCAGATGCATCGGAGTTTGGATTCTGTGTCCACCGCCCTCCAGGGATGGCAAAGTCATGCGTGACTTCGGAACCTTAGTTTTCTCATCTGTAAGATAGGAATAGACGGTATCTGCCCCAGTGCTTTGGTTGTGGTGTTTAAATGAGATGATGGAGCTGGTGAAAAGCGGAGACGAGGGTGAATATCATCTCTCTGCTCAGTTAATTATTTGACCATGACTCTTACTCAAAACCCTTACGTGACTCTCCAGTTTTATAGCTTCAAGACCAAACTGTTTAGTTCTTGAGACGTTTCACCATCTGACTCATACTCCCCTTTCCAGTTGCCTTTTCAGCTCTGATGCTTATCAGCAGTGTGGTCAGGATCCAGTTACGTAATCTTTCTGTGGCTCACTTTCCTCCTCTGTAAAATGGAATAATAACCTCTATTTCATAAGGTTGTCATGAGAGTTAAATCAGCCGCTACGTGGAAAGAGCACAAGAAAGTACCTGGCATCTAATCAGTGTGTGCTCAGTAAAAGTGACCTATTAGGGGGCGCCTGGGTGGCTCCGTTGGTTAAGCGTCCGACTTCCGGGCAGGTCATGATCTCGCGTTCTGTGAGTTCGAGCCCCGCGTCGGGCTCAGTGCTGACAGCCCAGAGCCTGGAGCCTGTTTCGGATTCTGTGACTCCCTCTCTCTCTGCCCCTCCCCTGCTCGTGATCTCTCTCTCCCTCTCTCTCTCTCTCTCAAAAATAAATAATAAATATTAAAAAAAATTTTTAAGTGACCTGTTATGATTCTGATTATTTCAATTTTCTTTTTTTTTAATTTATTTTTTTAATTATTATTATTTTTTAAGGTTAATTTATTTTTGAGACAGAGAGAGACAGAGCATGAACGGGGGAGGGGCAGAGAGAGAGAGGGAGACACAGAATCCGAAACAGGCTCCAGGCTCTGAGCCGTCAGCACAGAGCCCGACGCGGGGCTCGAACTCACGAACCACGAGATCATGACCTGAGCCGAAGTCGGACGCTTCACCGACGGAGCCACCCAGGCGCCCCTGATTATTTCCATTTTCATTCCTCCCAGTGCAT
Organism: Puma concolor; assembly: GCF_028749965.1. Taxonomy (NCBI): domain Eukaryota; kingdom Metazoa; phylum Chordata; class Mammalia; order Carnivora; family Felidae; genus Puma; species Puma concolor. The sequence continues at coordinate 64,997,758 of NC_141667.1, read as the reverse complement.
CCTGATCCTTACGGCCCCGTCCCTTTGCAGGGGCTGGTCTCAGTGCCCGGGTATCTGTTCTCTACCTCTGTGCTGTCTGCTTCGTTCCCGGGGAATCCTTCGAGGCTCAGGCCACTGTGCCTCTTCCCGGAAGCTTGCCCAGGCCCCCTCTGAGGCCCACACATCAGGCTCGTCCCTGAGGCAGCGGGCCTAGCCCTCGAGCCAGGCTTCCACGTCAGCTCTGCCCACTGGCATCTCCCCCATCTCGGGCGAGTCACTTAACATCTCCGTGCCTTGATGTTCTCATACGCAAAACGGACGCAACAGCGGCTCGCTGTGTTGGGGCTAAAATGGGAAGATGTAAGCAAAGAGCTTGGGATAGCGCCTCACACGTGGTAAGCACACAGTACAAGGAACTAGTATTTTTACGTAACTTATTATACTGTACAGATATTAATCTGTATACTTTTCTCCTCTCCCCAAGACTAGGAGCACCTTCACGGAGCAGGGGTTGCATCTGGATCATCTTTATTCCCGATGGCTGGCACACAGCAGGTGCATAATAAGTGTCAGTAATTTGTAAATGTAATTTGTGAACGGTCAGTAATCCTCAAATGTCTTTTTTTTTTTTAATTTTTTTTTTAACGTTTATTTATTTTTGAGACAGAGAGAGACAGAGCATGAACGGGGGAGGGGCAGAGAGAGGGAGACACAGAATCTGAAACAGGCTCCAGGCTCCGAGCTGTCAGCACAGAGCCCGACGCGGGGCTCGAACTCACAGACCGCGAGATCATGACCTGAGCTGAAGTCGGCCGCTTAACTGACTGAGCCACCCAGGCGCCCCTCAGACGTATTTTAGAGGTGATTTTAGAAAGGCTGGTGACTTCTCCGAGCCTTAGTTTCTTCATTTGTAAAATAATGCTATGTATTTTAATAATTATAATTAATTATGGTATAATATAATTATATCAACTCCACGGAGTTCTGGGACTATGTGACAGAGGTATCATCTTCCTGGGCTGGATAGGGCAACAATGGCAATACTTTCACAGTAATTTAGCCAAAACTCTCAAGGGGATTTTTCTGAAAACTCCACAAAATGATTCTCAGGTTATTTGGAAGACCGGCAAAAGAAGGTTTTGTGAAAGGGGAAAAACGGAGTGAGATTTTCATCAGATGTTAACATGCATTCATAAGTTACGGTCACTAAGACGGCGTTGTATTTGGACAGGGATGGCACATAGGTTATTGAAATAGAATAGACCATCTGAAACCAATTCCTGGACATATGGAACGTGCTATGTGATAAAGAAATAGCACACAGTGGCAGGTAACACTTGGATTTAGTCAATAACAGACATTGGCGAAACTGGGTATTTGAGAGAAAAAGATCGTAACTTCAAACCATACTTCACTTTTTTTTTTTTTTTTGAGAGAGAGACAGAGTAAGGGCAGAGAGAGGGAGAGAGAAAGAATCCCAAGAAGGCTCCGTGCTGCCAGCACATGGTGCTCGAACTCACGAACCTTGAGATCAGGACCTGAGCGGAAACCAAGAGTCGGAGGCTTAACCAACTGAGCCACCCAGGCACCCCCCACACCATACTTCAAAATAAATTCCAGATGGATGACAGAGCTAAAGGTAACAAACAACATACATACAAGTAAAAAAAGAAAAGAAAAAGCTAGAGGGGAAACAGTATGTTTGTTTTTTATATTTCCCTATAATCCACCTGGGATTATTCTCTCCTCAGAATAGGAAGTGATTTTCTTAAGATAATGACGGTGGAAGAATCAAGACGTAAAAACGTGACCTAAAGTGATTGTGTACAATTCAAAACTATGTTTTTACTTTAAACTTCCTAAAAGTTCAAAAAAGGCAAATGAGGAACAAGAAAATAAGGGACTAAACCCCTTCCATGTCTAAGGTTATTTCAAGACGATGAGAAAAAAATATATACACACAAATAGCAAATACGGGAAAAGAGTTCAACCTCCCTCGTAATCGGTCATCGTCAGTCAGGTTGCTCTCCCGGCTCAAACCAGAGCCAGGAAGGGCCTGATGGCTGCCGCCATTTTCTCTTTGCCAGTGGCGTCCAAAAGAGGGTGGGTCTTGTTTTCTTTTTTGAGCAGCAGCAAACACACATACAACATCTGTAGGCTGTCAGGGACCTACAGGGGCAAGGGTGAGGTCTTTTTAAAATATTTTTTATTTATTTTTGAGAGAGAGAGAGAGCAAGTGCGAGCAAGGGGCAGAGACGGAGAGCGAGAGAATCCAAGCAGCCTCTGCACTGTCAGCACAGAGCTGGACGTGAGGCTTGAACCCAAGAAACGTGAGATCATGACCTGAGCTGAAATCCAGAGTCAGATGCTTCACCGACTGAGCCACGTTTGAACCAAGTGGATTTGGGTCTAATCCCAACTTGTTGGCTGGTGTAACCTTGGGCAAGCCCTGGGACCTCTCGGAGTTGGTGTTTCGCCATCTGCAAACAGGGATCATAGCCACCACTGCCCAGGGATGCTGTAAGAATTAAATAAGAGGACAGGTAAATGCACCGAGCATAGGGCTCACATAGTATCCATGGGTGTTTTCCTTGGAATATCCAGAGGAAGGAGAGAGCCAAGAGAGAAGGTACGGGTGACAGGTTTTGGGAGGTGTCATTCCAGCACAGGTGACTTTCCTCTTTCCTGCCTAAGACTTTATTGCTAGGGCCACATGGAGGGGGCGCTCAACCGACAGGCATTGGCCGAATGAGTGAACCAATCAATGGAGATGTGGGAAATGCAAAGCAAAGATTGACTGAGGCTGCGGCCGTTCCAGGAAGAAAAATCAGGGAGACAAAAGCCTCGTACACCACAGGTACTGTTTTAAAAGTTTGACACTAAAACAGAGCTCTCTATGCACTAGGTCGTAGGGAGCTGGGTCTGGGCACACGTTCAGCCCAAACCCCAGCTTTCCTGGAGGGCAGATGTCCGGCTAGCTACTCTCTTTGTGCCCTCGGATCTGGCCCATGCCTACAGGATGTTTGAGTTAATTCAGGATGCCCTAACAGACATTCCCTAGGCAGCGTTTGAGACTCTGGGCAGATGCCTTTGCAAGGTGCAGGATTTAAGGTCAGAGGGGCTGGTTGAGATGATGGGTGCTATGAAACATCAGAAATGCTCGTTCTAGCTATTCAGCGCCGTTAGTCAGCCGGTCAGGATTCCCCCGCTTCCGGCAGAGGACAAACACAACCAGGAGGGATCCTGGTTGTGCCGACAGAAGGCGGAGCGGCCCTGCCACTTGGATGCACCTCTTCTCCCTGGAGGAGACCGGCCCGGCTTCTCGGCCCTCTCCTACCTGTGCAGCCCCAAGTACGGCACCGCCCTCCCGCGAGCCAAAGTTGGGCCATCTTGCAGAGAACCTTTCAAACCACTGATCCCTGATACGCTCGGACGTGGTAGACCAAATCAAAACCCCTCAGAGGAAGGAAACGGAGGAGGAGAGGGTTGGCATCGAATGAGCACCAACTGTGTGCCAGAACTTGCAAATTCTCTGGTCGTCCCCGCTATCCTTCAAGCACCTACCGTCCCAAGCTTTGGGGCTGGCTGCCCTTGGGGAAGTCAGAGCTAGGAGTAGATCCCTCTCCCCGGAGAAAGCAATGCAGGAGTCAAATATCTGGGCCGGTTCCCTCCAGGCTAGAGTCAGCCCTCAGCCTGGCCCCCAGGCCCCCAGGGACCCACCTTCTGCTGGTCCCCACCCATTCCCCTCACACCCGCTGTGCATGTCCGCCTGTTGTTGAAAGGACTCCTGAACTGTCCCGGTCTTCTGGGCGCGCGGTGTCCAGCCGAGCCCCCGGCTCACAAGCCCTGCTCGCCACCGTGGGGGAAGTCTTCCTCTGCTCAGCTTCCTCTACCCGCAACCTCGCTAAGACTGTCATCCCAACACTGACGGTAGCACAGTTTCCAGAAAGGGAAGATGGGTTGTTTTTATTTTTTCCCTTTATGATAGTTAAAATACGGCTTATCTCCTCGTGGGAAGAAAAGATAAAATCGCAAACTTCTCACCAGACTCCTTTCCACCCAGGAACAAGCCTCAGTCTCCAGCAAGCAGAGCCCAGTGTAGCCACGTTTGGGGATTGTCTTCTGTCCCTGACCCCCTGCTCCCTGGGGGCTGGGCCATGGGGGTGCACCTTTTATCTCAGACTCCCCTGTGGTCTGCGTAGGGACTGAACCCCTGAGCTATGGCCGATGCACGCACGTGCAATGAACCCCGAAATGGAATGAATGAATGACCACTTACGACCCCCATGGAATGACTGGCTTGAGGGCCCACGCCATGACTCCTGGCCCAGTACAAGTCATCACTACAGCCCTGCCTGGCCTCTGAGGGATCGCCTCCTCTCTACAGGTGCATTCTGTTAGGCTGTCGATCTCCCCATGTTCCCAAGGTATCTCTGAACTGATTTTCTAGTAAGGTAATGGCTGACCGGCCCAATCAAACTAGACCCCCCCCCCCCCGCCCCGCTACCGCCCCCGTCACTGAGAGTTCGTTCTTTCTCTCTTTGCTTTATATTTAATTTTATTATTTTTCATGACAGTTCACACTATAAACCAAGATGAAAAGCATATAAAATGGAAACATGCCGTACACAGCACCATGGGACTACCATAAAGACCTTTTCATACAAATGAGCTGCTAGGTTCGGTAACCGAAATTATACTTCTGGAACTTTCTGTCGTACTTGAAGAAGAAAAAGGTTTTAGAGTCGGTAAAGAATTTATTCTGAGCCTAGCATTAGCTCTCCCTTGCTAGCAACTCATGGTCTAAAGGAGAGAGGGGCCAGGGAGCAACCGGTGGTTTCTGAGTACCTACTGTGTGCGATGTTTCCTGCCCGTCTCATTGTGTGGCAATGACAAAGGCCCAGGCGCAGGCAACCGGGATGATCCGGGCTCAGATTCTGCCCCTGCCACAGCCCAGTCTTGGGCTATGACCTTATCCCTTGAACCCTTGGGTCCATTTCCATGAGATGGGGAAGACCTCTCTGGCCTTGTTCAGCTGCTCCTGGGAGGACTGATTGAAACAAAGTCTGCAACGGGCGAGGACACACATATTCCAAGTGAAATAAATAGTAATCACTCATGATCATGGCATTATTAATCCTTGCATGATTCAGCCAGAAAAAACTATTTTGCCAAAGTGGATTGGAACAAATGAACAATTTGGCTGAAAGGATCTGGTGGGAAGCTGAGAGGCGAACAGAACGACACAGCCAAAACCGGAATTTGGTCGTAAATGAACATCTCCAATAGTTTGCATTTATTTATTTGTTTTTTAAAGCAATTCAGAATGTTTTTGTTTGTTTGATTTTAGTGTTTATTTTTGAGAGAGAGAGAGAGAGAGAGAGGGAGCAGGGGAGGGGAACAGAGGATTTGAAGCGGGCTCTGCACTGACAGCAGTGAGCCCGGTGTGGGGCTCGAACTCACAGACCGCAAGATCATGACCTGAGCCAAAGTCGGATGCTCAACCCACTGAGCCACCCAGGCGCCCCTCTAATTGTTAGCATTCACAACATCAGTTACAAATTTGTCTCCCCTATGCAAAGCATTTCTGCATTTTTTCCCTCATAGGATTTTCTTTTTTTTTTTTTTTTTTTTTTTAATTTTTTTTTTTCAACGTTTATTTATTTTTGGGACAGAGAGAGACAGAGCATGAACGGGGGAGGGGCAGAGAGAGAGGGAGACACAGAATCGGAAACAGGCTCCAGGCTCTGAGCCATCAGCCCAGAGCCTGATGCGGGGCTCGAACTCACGTACCGCGAGATCGTGACCTGGCTGAAGTCGGACGCTTAACCGACTGCGCCACCCAGGCGCCCCGCCTCATAGGATTTTCTATTTTATTCGTTCTGTTTCCACTTTATTTTCAGTAATTTATTCTTGCCTTTCATTGTAATAGGGAAACGTTGGGGCACAATCAATACTCACTAATAAGAGAACAAACTAAAGGGCCAAAAGGGGAAATCGTTGAGATGAATTCTTCTACTAACGTGATTTAAGTGAACTATGGGATGTTACAAAATAGTACGTATGGCAAGAGCTCGTTTTTGTAGAAAAATATTGTATCTGCACAAAAGGGCGTGGTCACCTCTATTAAGGGGTGGGGAGTAGGTGGGGAAGGAAGGGAGACTATGGGGGCTCTTTATGCTTTTAGTTTGTTTCTTTCTCCCTGTATTTTACTATTCCTGAGATGAGAATGCATTACATTCATACCATATATATATATATATATATATATATATATATATATATTTTTTTTTTTTTTTTTTTTTTTTTTTAACTTAAAACAATTTTATTTGCTTGAAGCCAATTCTGCCCTTTCTGGCTCTGTGATATATTTCAGTGCCGGTGCACGCTGAGGTCAATGTTCCTTTTCCATCTTTGCAGTGGGGATAATAGTATCTACCTTGAAGGGTGATTAGATTAAGTTAAGGGGCGCCTGGGTGGCTCAGTCGGTTGAGTGTCCGACGTCGGCTCAGGTCACGATCTCGCGGTCCGTGAGTTCGAGCCCCGCGTCGGGCTCTGTGCTGACAGCTCAGAGCCTGGAGCCTGCTTCGGATTCTGTGTCTCCCTCTCTCTCTGACCCTCCCCCCGTTCATGCTGTCTCTCCCTGTCTCAAAAATAAATAAATATTTAAAAAAAAAAAAAGAAGGATTAAGTTAGATGTTTTATGTAAAATGTCGTGCAGAGTCCTAGGCACACAGTAGGTCCTCAACATGCAACGATGAATGGTATCTTTCTTACGGATATTTGATGTGTCCTAACAGGTCTTTGTTTCTTGCATTTAGTTCGTTTCTTTTTCTGGAGATCGTTGCGATGAATTCCTCTGGGTAGATGCAGAGAGTGTTCTCCCACTACCCTTGCTTGCATGACTGTGATGCCCTCCTAACTGGGTGTCACAGTCCTAATCCTCCGCTCTTGGCCACTCCCCACTCTAGGCTATTTTGTGCTCAGCAGCCAGAGCTGTGCCTTTTAAAATTTGAACGGATCACATTGGTCCTCAGACCTCCAAAGATTTCCCATTATATATAGATTGAAACTGAGGCCTGACTGTGGTCTTCAAGACCATTAGGCCCTGATTGCTCCGTCAGGCTCATTTCCTACCTTATTCTCTGTGGGCCAACCGCTCTGGTCTCCTTGCTATTGTCAAACACACCAAGGCTGTTCTGCCCCAGGGCCTTTGAACGTCTCACCTCCTTTGCTGAGTGCTCTTGCCTTGGATGCACACGTGGCTCCCTCTCAGTGCACTGATGTCTCTGCTAACTGTCACTCCTTTAGCGAGGCCTTTCCGGATCCCTTTCCCTCTCTTTCTTCATGACATTTACACGCAATATTTAATATTTACACGTTTGTTTATTTGAGGCTTCCCTTTCCCCCTGAGATGTGTGCTGCCTAATGGAGTGGACTTCATCAGCCTTGCTGGCACTCGAAGGGACACCCAGACCTTCGAGGAATACCCGACTGCCATTGGACTGCCATTAGCATTTGTTGAATGGATGACTTAAATAAATGAGCTAAGTGTGACCTTAATATTTGTCACAAACAGCATAAGTGCAAACGATCTCCTGAGAATGGATTAGAAATAAACATACCCTTCCCTTACAAAAGAGAAAACAAACCCTCCAGCGCAGTTGAAATTCTTGTGGAATCTCAACCAGGTGCCAAAGCACCCAATTTTGCACCAGAATGAATACTTGGCAGATGGCAAATGAGAATATTCACGTACCAACCAATCAACATTCTGCCCAGTTATCAGATTGAACCAACCTGCTAACGGCCATTTTTTTTTTTTTTTTTTTCCAACCGAGTCCCCGGGGATCAGTGTGGTGGGCATGGTGGAGAGATAGGACACATTCAGGGTCCCTGGGACAGCCTAACTCCGCTCGTCCCCCACTAGAGGGGCAGACCCTCGTTCTCCAGTTCTGGGCGTGTCAGGCTGTGTTTCTCTAGGAAAATCCCCCTCTCTTCCCCACCTCCAACTTGGAAGCGTGTGTGCAAGGGTGTGTGTGCACGCGTGTGCCACAGAGACAGACACAGTAACAGAGAGACAAAGAGAGATGGAGAGAGGGGGAGATGATCTGTGTGTGTATGCATAAGAGTCACGTGTATTTCTGTCTGGCTCTCTGCATCTAATGGCCGTTTATTACCTAAGTACCTCTGTGTGTGGTTGTGTCTGTGAGTTTGCGTCTGGCTGTCTGTCTGCTTGCTTGGGCGTCCCCTTTGCTCGGCTCTGCCGCTCTCCTTCTGTGTACCGTGTACGATTCTCTCTGTGTACCGTGTACCGTGTACGTATGCAAGACGCGCAGATGTGAGTGCAGCCTTCTCCTCTGCACGCTGGGACCCTTCAGGGAGCTTCTGCTGGTTTCGAATGAAGTTGGGAAGAAGGACAAGGCATCCCACGACATCAGCCCTGAGGAAGAAAGCTGGGGCCTGAGTCACAGCCACCGAAACCAGATGAAGTATCTAAACCCTTAGCTAGGTCTAAGCGGAGCCCTGCAGGTAGGGATCTAGGCTTCTGAGCACAGCCCCTAAGGCCTCTCAGTTGACCCCTGGGGATCTCTCACTGCCCTCCCTGTTCTTTCCCCATTTCCCAGACACCCTTGCCTTCCTGCCTCAGACCTTTGCTCTGGCCATTCTTTCTTCCTTCAGGACTTTACTGGGACATCTCCAGGAAGCCTCCCTTGACTATCAGCTAGCTTCCCTCTCCTCCGTCCCCATGCGGCCTCCACTGAGCACTCCCATATGGCCTCACTCTCACCTCCAACAGGCCTAGAAGCGTTCAGAGCACAGGGACCTGGCTCATGTCGTGTTTTGCACCCAGCACAACCCATGGCCCATACAGAACCTCAGTTCATGCTTCTGGCTATTGTACGTATAACTTAAGCATAATACGCATTTCTCTCTGTCTGTCTCTCTCTCTCAACTACGCCTCAGTAAAGAGGGAGTCGTCTTTCCTATTGAGCTCTTACAAAGTATCTCATTTGATGGGAAACTCTCTCAATTGCTTTATTTTCAACAACAAAAGAAACGTTTGGGGAATGTACATTAGCCTAAAATCACCTCAAACAAAATAGGTTTAGAATTCTTAAAGAGATAATCTGACAGGATCTGTAAGGAAAGGAGTCAGAGACATTTTACACAGATTTAGCAATTCTTCCTCGGGGTATGACCTCAAATTACAAGTGCTGGATGTCATGGCAAATAAGCCTTTTAAAGCTCGGCCTGAAAAAGCAATGCTGAGTGGTTCTTTTGTGCGGTGCACGAACTTACACACACCCAGAGAAAGAATAGAAATCCCGACCGTGCTCGTGTCACACGGACGGGAGGCAGGCTCTTGGTCCCAGTGCCGCCCGGCGTCGGACGCAAAACCAGAGAGCCCTGATCTTGGGGCGGTGACACTGAGGTGAAGAGAAAGATCTGGAAAATCGGGCGGGATGACGCATAAGGTGCCTGGGGGGGGTGGTGTGCAGACACTCTCGGAAGAGCGCAGCCAGGGTCGGAGCCAGGCCCTTGCGTGTCACGTGGATGTGGAGAAAAGGGAGGTTTCTGAACGAATAGTTTTCATTCTGAAGAACAGTCACGACACGGGCCACTCTTCTTTTGAGATGTGACAGGATCATGGCGGCTGCCCTCTATTGGACACGCACCACGAAGTGAGCAGTGTGCCGGGCACATTGCCTCGATTATTGTATTTTCCCTCTCCTCGTACTTGGGAAGCGGGTATTGTCATTTTTTTTTTTTTTTTTTTCACTTTGAAGATGAGGAGGCAGGGGTTTGAGAACTGGCCCCAAGTCCCGCGAGGAGGGCTCCCGGCCGGGGTTCAACCCCAGGCCCGACCTCTTCACCAGGGCCTTGTCGCAGCTCTTATAAACATTTCCTACCGTTTGCACGAAACGATCGTATCGGGATGGCAGGAGAGTGTTCTAGCAAGGAGTTGTAACTTAATTCCTCTGGTCACTCCCTGCTTGCGGGGGGACTCTGTGAGTCTTCGGGCTTACTTCATTAATGGAGAGATGAGATCTCAAAGCCGAATGCACGAAGAGGCCAAGAATATAATGCAGAGGATAAGCAGTACCCTCCTGGGGTGAGCACTAGGGACAGGTGGGGGCTGTGGAAAAACAGAGAGCCCTGTGCTTCTCTGAAGGGGATGGAACTATTACCCCAGCTCGTTGCCATTAAAAACATGGTCCTGGGGCGCCTGGGTGGCTCAGTCAGCTGAGCGTCCGACTTCGGCTCAGGTCACGATCTCACAGTTTGTGAGTTCGAGCCCCGCGTCGGGCTCTGGGCTGACCGCTCGGAGCCTGGAGCCTGCTTCGGATTCTGTGTCTCCCTCTCTCTGCTCCTCCCCCGCTCACGCTCTGTCTCTCTCAAAAGTGAAGAAACGTTAAAAAAAAAATAACAAGCAAGCAAACAAACAAACAAACATGGTCCTGCCATCACCAGATCTTTAAATATTTTCAGAAGCCGCAGAGCCCGATGTTGGGGAGAAGTCTGATCTTGAAGAGTTGATCACTGGCTCAAATTAATTTTTCAGAACCTATGTAATAAAACACATCTGGGTGCTGGAGTTTCAACCTCTGTCTGTGAACACCACCGCGGCCTGGGGCGGCTGTGGTAGTGCTGACTTTGGCATCCTGAAATACGATTCACATCCCATTTCTACCCCTTACCACCTGGGAGCCTCCCGGAGCCTCAGTTTTCCCGTCTGTAAGCTGGGACGCACCACCAATGTTTACCTCATGGGTTCGTGGAGAGCCACACGAAGACATCTGAGGGTCTAACTGACATTGCAAATCTAACATAGCCCACGCTGAACTCCTGTTTCCCAGCCCCTGCCGCCTTTATTGTTCTCCGTGTTTCTCGTATCAGAGCGCCGTTACCTTCCTGCTGCCCCCGCTGACAGAAGCGTGCTCCTTCGAGTCCTGTTGTGACAAAAAAGGCTCTGCTTCCAGAACTTTCCATCGGTTGCTGCCCTCTTGTCATTCAGGTCTCAGCTCCTGTGTCATCTCCCCAGAGACACCCTCCCTGTCCACCCTATCTAGTGCTTGACATCTGCCTCCATATCAGGTCACCGTGACACTGCCTCGATGTTTCCTTCTCATTAACCTCATCACGGTCTCGTGTTTTTACTTCATTCAGGGTTTATGGGTCACCTCTGCAGGTAGAACAAGGACCCCACGTGTCTTGGTTCACTGTTACACTGTCAGTACCCGGAACAAGGCTTGGCACGTAGTAGGCACTTAGGGGATGTCTGCCGAATGAACGAATCAATGAGTGAATGGCAATGAGGTTTACGATACGATGCGATGGTTATTAGAAGCTGGTCTTTCCAGAGAGCAGAACAGAGGGAGGCTGGCGTCTGGACTACTTAGAAGCCGGAGTTTGTTTGGAATCTTGCTACGAATCTGCACCGGGTCCTGCTCGTTCTTTGGTCTTTTCCCCAGTAAAATGTTACTGCTGGAGAAGCTATTAGGGAGGTAGAGATAATGCTTTCTGGAGCACAGATAGAATCAGAAATATAGAGCTAGTCTCTCAGCCAGCTGACCAGCTCACAGATCAGGCAAGCCAGTCGGAGAAAGGTGGGGAGGCTAATCTAGCTTTTGACCCAATGCACAGGGGCACAGGGTCTGCTGCCGGGAGTGTCTGATGGGACTTAAGCGTTGTTTATTTTAACAATTAGTCTCTCCCCATGGCAGGTAGATTTCCATCTCCGTCAGTGATTAAAACAAAATTCCTTTTCGAATAGATGTCCTTTGGGGCGCCTGGGTGGCTCGGTCGGTTGAGCATCCGGCTCCCGTCACGATCTCGCGGTCCGTGGGTTCGAGCCCCGAGTCGGGCTCTGGGCTGCCTGCTTCGGAGTCTGGGTCTGTCTCTCTGTGTCGCTCCCCCGCTCACGCTCTGTCTCTCTGTCTCTCTCTCTCTCAGAAAGTAAATAAACATTAAAAAAAAAAAATCAGACTAGATGTCCTTTAATTTTTTTTTTTTTTTAATAGCAGGATTTATCTTAGAGAAAAACACTAAGTAAATACTTTTGCAGGTGGCACGTGGGTGTGGCCATCTGACATAGGCAGTAGAGCCTACACGACCAAAGGTCAACAGGTTCTGAACCGGGCAGGTGGGTGCCGTCCCCTTGGAACTGCCCTCGGAGATCGCAAAGACGTGGTCTTGGCCCAACTTGCCGACTGTTTCATTTTACCCCCCCTCATTTGGGAACTTTGCCCCGGATTTAACGGCCCCCTGCCTTAATCCATGCCTCCACTTCTGGGCGCAGATCACCCTTCGCCCGGCTGGTGAGCCCTGCTTGCCCCCTATAAGATGCCCGCATCCTGTAAGATGCCCCTTCTGCCATGAACCTCCCCTAAGTCATTGTTTGTGCTTCTCGGACACTGACGGCTGCTATCCAAGCGCTTTCTGGGGCCGGGCGCTACGGGTACACCCGTATTTAAGGCCCCAGGGATTCTGGGGAGTTTGTTCTCGTGATGGCCATTTCACTGACAGGTGAAATGCTCTGGCCAAGATCCCCCAGCTGGAAGGGGCCCGGGACAGATTCTCACCCAGAGCCCTGACCCCACAACCCAGGCGCTTAACCCGCCCCCCCCCCCCAGACACCCTTGGCACTTTTTACTTACTCATAGAGTTACCTGGCTTTCTGCTTCTGCCCCCAGCACTCGTGAGCTCCCCGAGGGCATATTCATGAGTCAGTCTTCAATTTGGTTGCCTGTTGAGGATTCTGTAAACCTTGTGTGAACCTTGAGCCCGATTAAGTTGACATTCTCCTGATGGGGTTTCAGGCTGGGCGGGGCTTCGAATCTTCCCCGGGAATCTGGACAGAGAGACAAGAGGCAAGAGGAGTGAGTATTCCACTTCAGGGGAGAAGGCGCTATCTTGCAAATCCTTCTAAAAATGAGGGTCCCGTTTGGGGCGGTGTCCTAGGGTAGTGGAGAGGACAGAGCGCGGGTTTGGCTCCATTTCTTTCCTCGTGGGTCCCTGGGCAAACCTCCCCCCCTCCCCGAGCCCCTGTTTCCTTACCTGTAAAACAGGGCGGCTGGGAGGCTTCAGTGAAATAAAGACCATACGACGCCTGACCCTGGGCTGGCACGTAGGAGGTCCTCCTATGTCACAGTCGGCTTTCTGCCCACCTATCCTCCTCTCCCCTGCCCTCGGCTTGCATTAGACACGCCTGCGTGAAAGGGCCATTTGCGTGTAAAACTCGATCACTAGCAGGACATCCTTGGGCAGCAAGTGACTCTTGAAACCTCAATTTCCTAATCTGTGAAAGGGGGATGATAATTGATTGACTACAGGCTTGTTAGGAGGGTTAATGAGATAACTTTCAGAAACGGCACCTGACACGTAGAAAATGCGGATTTGTGACAGGCGCCTGTATACGGCCTGTTCCTCGGTCAGGTCCGAATCATCTCATCCCTTCTTGTGGCCTTGCTTTCTTTCCCTTCTTGTTTGTCGCCACGGAAACATTTCAAATTCCACAGCAAGTACCGGGTAGGAAGATGCAGAGATAGAACAAGAAAGCACAAAGTACAGAGTACTGTTTTTGTACTTTTTAGTACAAAGCCGAATACTCCTGACAGGGATGTAGCCTGAAATACCAAACCGAGGACAAAGACCTGGAAAATATGAGTGAAATTTAGAATCAATATGAAGATCTCTTCAAAGTCCCCCCCCCTTTTTTTTTTTAACTTTCTCTAAATGTTATCAAGATAAATAATGATCTTAATCTGGAGAAAATCCAGGTTACGGTGAGGTCCAGTTTGGCATCATGCACCTGTTCAGTAGCACCCACTGAGGCCCAGCAGATCCTCCTCATGTTCTCAGTCTTCATGTGAAGACAGGCACGGGAGTAAAGACAAGACGCCGGGGCTGTCTGGTGATGAGACAGAGGTGGGAGAGACATTGCTGCAGAAATAGAAAGGGGACAGCTCAGAAGAATTCCAGAAAAGGTAATTGAGGAGGTAAAGTGGGCATTTCTGGTCACATCCCCAATGCTAGCGTCGGAAACCATGCCCTGGGATGTCACCGAGGGTTCGTTCTTGGCAAGCACAGAAACAGACACTCGCTGACTGAGGCAGAGAAGGAACGCGTCGGAAGGGTGCGGAGCAGTTCGCAAAATGCAGAGGAAGGTCGACTTGGAAACAAACAGGAAGTGTGGTGGCTTTGAGGGTCCCGAGAGCCAGAGCTGCTGGGCTGCCTCATCATCGGTGATGGGAAGGGACGTGCCCCAACTCTTTCTTTGTTTTTCCTTTTTCTATGTCACTTAGCTTACGATTCCAAGTTCAGGAAGAGAGAACTTGATCGTCATAGCCAAGGTCACTTGTCACCTGAGACTATGAGGCAAGAGGCAAGCTCTTCGGGCGACAGCCACATCATGGCCACAGCGACCGGGGGAGCAGCGATTCCCCAAGTAGAAATGAAAGTGACCTGGGGATGAAAGACTGTGGCATTCACAACACCGGCCACTACGGTGAGTACGTGAACTAGAGTAGAGACAAGGACGCTCTAGTCCCATTCAGGTGTGCACGCGTGAGTGCTTAGTCTGCCAAGCCCTACATCAGGCGCCGGAGGACTGGGGCGTAGGACTGGTTTGGAAGGAACTGAGCCCCGGTTGGGAGCACAGATTCTCTGATGCCAAATCCCTGCCTCTAGGAGTGAATGGTCTACAGGTGGGAGGCACGTAAGCGGAGACAACTGGAAGAAAGGACAGAGCGCCAGGTGCCTTGGGAGGTGGGTAACAGGGTAGATCCACGCTGATGTTCCCTGCAGGAATGGAGGTCAGAGATACAACAACAAGGAGAGCCTCCCACAGCACCTGAAACGTCAGGAAGTCTTCCCCTCCTCCCCAAGCCATTTAGCTTCCCTCACCAAGCCAATCTCAAGACTCGCTTGGTCAAGATGTCTTCAGACCCGGATTATCCAAGCATAGAACGTCAAGCCAAGAGTGGGATGAATCAGGCATGGGAAGCTGAGTCCAACAGCCCCATCTGAAGAGGGTTAACATGGATGAGGCGCTCTCCTATCTTCTTCCCCAGAAGCCATCTGTCAGGAGCCCCATGGCCTGCTGTCATGGTGGCCAGGCACACAGTAGGTGCTCAGTAAATGGTCATAGAAGCGGGGAAGAGGCAAAAGGATAGAAAGCAGGGGTGGAAAAAACCATAACAAATGCGAGGGGGAAGTTTTAAGTGAACAAGGAATGGGCAAGTGGAAAATTGAATGAGTAAATAATTCTACGAGGAGAAGGGAAGCAGGGAGGAATGGATCCATGAAGGTTTCAGAATATCTGCACTGCCATTTAGTAGCTATGGAATCCTGGGTCAATTACTTAATCTCGTGGGGCCTCAGTTTCCTCATCTGTAAAATGGGGCTAAATCTGGCCCCTCTCCCTCAGGGTCATTGTGAGGATCAAATGGGAAGGTGAACGCAAAGCGTTTAGCTCAGAGCGAGAGACCATTGCTGCCCAGCTATGGTCACTCGTGGGCTAAAGGTCCAAGTGAGTGAATGGAGGAGTGAATAAACGAATAAAGAAAATGAAGAGAAGGCAGGAAAGAGCATGAGAAGACAGTGGAAGGTCTTCCTGGGGCCCCCTGTTCATCCTCTGGTGGCCAGCGAGGGCTGGGGACTGTCTGCCTTGCAGACAGGCTCACTCTCTCTCTCTCCCTGCGCAGGCTCAGCCTGTTTGATTGCAGGAGGAAGATAAGATGCCCGGGCTGCTTTTTCATCTTCTGTGTCTCCAGGCCCTCCCCCAGCTCACCACCCCCTTGGCAATTGGGGCCTTCAAAGTTCCTGCTGGCTCCAGATCTACAGATAATCGTTTACTGTAATCCTACCCAGGAAAGAAGCTGATAAAGTCCAGATGGGTGTGAGGTCTTCCAACTCACTTTCTCTGGCCAGATAACACTGGGGCCTTGCAGGAGACCCCTCTCTCTTGGGGACAGAGGCAGAGTGGCCGGTGTTGCGTAAGCTCATGCATTTGGGAACGGGCTGTCATTTATTAGGGGAGCTCCTTTCTTTCTTGGGAGAGTGGGGGAGGTGGAGAAGGAGCACTAGATTTGGAGTCACAGCAGATAGAATCCCAATTCTAGCTCTGTACTAATCAGGATGCCAGCACGAATCCCCATTTTCCAGGGTAGTGTGTGAGTGCTCGGGGATGCGCTTTGTGTGGAAAAACCGGGGTCGGGGGAAGGTTCAGGTCCTGTCTCGTTTCTATGAGGGCCTGGCTCGTTGGCCAGACTTCCCCATACGGCCCGGGAAGGCTCCCCCAGCAGCTGAACCCCAGGATGAAGACAGGCCCTCGGGAAAGACATGGAGCCCTGCCTGGGTTTGAATTAAACTATCTCATTCACGGGCTGTGTGACTTTTCGCAGGTTGCCAGACCTCTCTGGGTTTCCGTGTCCTCGTCCGCAAAGGGCATGCTAATAATCTCCCCATCATTGTCTGGCCGCAAAGACTCAAATGAAATAGCAGACAAGACAGGGTGCTGCGATTAGAAAAATATGCAAAAGTGAGATGTCACCTTCTCTTCGGGCCATACTGGGCTTGTGCTCCCCGAAAGTGGAGAGGCCACACGGTTCGACCTGGCCCCGGGCATGCTGGGATTGCCTACCCTAGTGCCGCATTCAGGGAGGACCGACTCATTTGTGAGGGGTGACTCTCGGACCCATTTGCTCAAGATGTGACGCTGCGGGACGCTCTCACCACCCATCTACAGGTCTGGTCTCGGAGCTTCTGGGTCTGATGAGGGCCCGAGGTCCCAAGGCCTGACTGGCCAGCCTGGGTGTAGCCCAGGGGCGCGGGCAGGACTCACAGGGGCAGGGGAGGCTCTGAACACACCCCACAAAGGGGCAGGGATAAGGGACGTGCTGGGGCCCTGAGGGGGGAGGCCTGATTTGGCAGTGATTCCCCGGCTCTGACTTATTTTCACCTCCCTTTCAGAGACCCATTATGTAAATCCATCCAGATTCAAGATCTGACCCTACCTACTTCTAAGAGGATTTAGGGTATTTTAAGATTCAAGCCCAGAGCAAAAGAAGACTTTTAAAGAGATCGTCAGCTGCTCAATCTCATAATGAGAAAAACACAATCAAAACTACAAGAGATGCCCTTTTCACCTCTCAGATTGGCAGATTTGAAGCCTGAAAATACCCGGTGCAGGTAAGTTTGTAAGGAAACAGGCACGTTCCCTGCTGTTGGAGGAAATAAAACGTGTGTCTCACCACTGAGGAGGGCCATCGGGTTCTAGTTGTTGACGTTAAAATGTGCTGTCCTTCGGCCCTGCGATCCTAGGGATTTCTCCCCCACTTACACTTACAAACACGAACAAAGGCATTAATCCAAGAATATTGATTGCAGGATCATATGTTGAGAAGAAAATGGAAACCATCTAAATGCCCATTAATCGGGAACAGGTTAAGCAAATCATACTGTAGCTATTCAAAAACCAGTAACACAAGCTAGGGCAGAGCCGTGTGTCTAGAATGTTCCTCAGGGCGTGTGCGTGAAGGATCATACAGATTTGTATATGCACAAACTAGCTTGGGGAAGATCGCAGATGTTGCCTCTGGGGAGGGAAACTCGCGCCTGAGGCTCAGAGAAGAGAGGAAGATTTACCCTTCCCCGTACTTTAAAACCGTGATTTTTTTTTACTAGATGCACGAATGAGTTATTAAACCAAATGGAGATCGAAACACCCCGCACGTAAAAAGCAAACAAGGTGATATCAACAACCGCAAAACAGTCCCCACAGAGAACCCATCTGAAATTCACCATAGAACAAGCATGGCAGTTTGCCTGGCCAGACCCTCGACAAACATTGAAAGAAATAAATTGGAATTGTCACAGGAAGCCGGCAGAGTAAACGCTCTCTGGTACTTGAGCCAAACGGTTTTACGACGCTTGTGCAATATATTTTGCCGTCAACTTGCTGATGCAAAGACAAAATGGCAAACGGGCTGTGCCGCATAGTTTGCATTTTCTGACATCACAAAGGCCCTGTGTCGGTCTCCGGAGATAACATTTCTTCTGAACCAACAAACAATGAGCAGTTTCCCCCTCGTTCTCTGGGACTCTCCCTGAGAATCGGTAACGCCTATGCTTACTCCACTCCAGGTAGAAACTCAGCCCTTGTGTGCATGTGCCTTACGGCCGCTTGTGGGTGAATTTCACAGAGGTGCTGTATTCCCCCCCCCCCCACTTCACAAGGGAGAAGGGGACCGCTCGGTGATGCCAGGGACACTGGAATAAGAGACCAGAGTTTGAATCCATCCTGGCCCAATGTGCCGTGAATGGCTGGGTGGCTTTGAACAAGTGACATAACATCGCCGACCGTCAATTATCCAATCTTTGAAATGGACCTGATGACAACAAATGGGATACGGTGCCTGGATGGGATCTCTGAGCTTCAATGGCTTTTAGATACCCAGGAAGCAGATTGAGGATCTCTTGGCCACGGGTGAAGTGGAACCCTCTTGCTCCACCCGGGTCTTGGCAGCGTTAACCAGAATAAACCATTCTGGGCTAATCATGTCTACAACGGAGCAGCAAATTCTAAAAGCAACAACAAAAAAATGTCTGCAGAAGGAAAGTACTCACTGATGTGTGTGATGTCATCTCCGAGCCTCTGTTCTCTCATCAGCAAAATAGGCAGAATAACCTTTGTCTAGTGTTGTCAGGATTGACTGGAAGTCTATGGTCCCAGAACATAGTAGGTGCTTTGTAGGCATTCAATAAGCATTAATTTCTCTTCCTCATTTTTTTTTTTTTTTTAAGAATGGATGGGGCGCCTGGGTGGTGCAGTCGGTTAAGCGTCCGACTTCAGCCAGGTCACGATCTCGCGGTCCGGGAGTTCGAGCCCCGCGTCGGGCTCTGGGCTGATGGCTCAGAGCCTGGAGCCTGTTTCCGATTCTGTGTCTCCCTCTCTCTCTGCCCCTCCCCCGTTCATGCTCTGTCTCTCTCTGTCCCAAAAATAAATAAACGTTGAAAAAAAATATATTTAAGAATGGAGAAGAGATGCTGGGCCGATGACTTTCACCTTCACGTGCTGCTCAATACGGTAAATATCCACAGCAGTTACAATGACTATCCTGCCTCTGGATTAATGGAGAATATCCAGCTCCATTCAGACACTAGAGCGCACTTTCCCTGGGAGCCGTGGGCCAAGCCCGATTACATGCAGCGGCTACGAATTACACACCGTAGAGTCCCGGCATTATTTTCCATTTTCTGCCCGTACAACATCCAGTAAAAACTCAGCCACGTTAACCTATCACTCACTGATGGAACCGAGGATCTTCCATGTGAATGGCACCATGGGTCGCAGGTTGTTTCGCCCTGGGTGAGTCGTATTATACCAAGACGTGTTTGGCCGCAAGTAACCTTACTCAAGGGGTAACTGGTACAGGATGGGCTTTGGAGATGGTTGATTCGGCGGCCAAATGATGACGTCAGAGACCCGGGCTCTTTTCATCGTTCCCGCCTGCCATCTGTACAACTAGCTTCACCCTCCAACTGGTAGCAAGATGCTTACTGCAGACCCAAGGTGCTGTCTCAACACTGAAACGTCCTGAGGAATAAAAGAGAGACCATCACTCTCTCTAGTTCTGTTTTAGGAGCAAGGAAATTCTCCCCAGAATTTGTGGACTTTGCACACCATCGTCGCCAGAACCGGGTCACATGCTCTCCCCCGAACGGATAGAGGCAAAGGGCTATCTTTAGAGCAGTCCGGCTCACCCCTGGAGGTGGGAGCTGCGACGGATGCCCAGGACAACCAATGGTGTCTCTTACATTGCCGTGTGCAGACAGACCTTAAGGTGGCTCCCCCCATGAGCCCTTCCTTCCCTACACCTTTGCAGTGAGGACAGAGCCTGTGACCTAGCTTCGATCAGCAGAATATGATGAAGGTAATGAAACATCGTTCCTGTGATTATGTCATACTACGTAAGATGCCATGTTGCTAGCACGCTCGTTCTAGAGACTCTCCTTGCTGGCAGCCATGTTGGAAAGCCTACGTGTCCAGGAACCGCGGGCAGCCTCTAGAAGCTGAGGACGCTTCCCAGCTGACCGCCAACTGCCAGCAAGAAGCTGGCACCCTCCGTCTTCTAATCACAAGCCAAAGCCAAGTTTGAAAGCGGATTCTTCCCCAGCAAGCCAGCAGGTGAAATCACAGCGTGGCTCCAACCTCAACTGCAGCCTTGGGAGGCCTGAAGTAGGACACCCAGCTAAAATACACATCTGTGCTGTTTTAAGCTGATATGTTTGTGACAGTTTGCTACACAGCAGTCGAAGACTAATACGGTCGGGGTCCTTCTTGTTTTAATGAGATTGAAAACAATTCATTTTCTTTCTTTTTTTTTTTTTTAAATTTTTTTTAACGTTTATTTATTTTTGAGACAGAGAGAGACAGAGCATGAATGGGGGAGGGTCAGAGAGAGAGGGAGACACAGAATCTGAAACAGGCTCCAGGCTCTGAGCTGTCAGCACAGAGCCCGATGCAGGGCTCGAACTCACCGACAGTGAGATCGTGACCTGAGCCGAAGTCGGACGCTTAACCGACTGAGCCACCCAGGTGCTCCCCACTCAGTTAATTTTCTTAATGGCTTGTCAGGGAGAAAATAGCTTTGCCTGAAAACTTGGGAAGAAGCTTTCTTTTTCTCGAGGATCTGGGTGGCATCGGGGGCCAAGTCCTCAGAGGAGGCAGGGAGCTGCTCCATGGAGAGAGGTGGCGTCCCTGGAGGTAGAAAGGGCAGTGGTAGAAAACGCCGATGTTTGTCTCCATGAAAAACAGCTTGCACATGGGTTGATTTCTTCCTCCCCTTTCCCTTCCTTCCGTTAGTGTAGACTCACAGAATGTTAAAGCTAGAATGGTCTTAGAGGCTAACAACAGAGCTTTGGGGAAAACAAAATTGGCTCCACTCCAGCCTGGGGGGTTACTTCACAACCGTCCCGTGCCATCCTGCCCAGTGGGGGATGAGACAACCCATGTTGATCCCCGCGATGAAAAAGAGCTCTGAAAGTCGTTCTGGCTGGCTACCACCAGCCCCTCCTGCTGTCTCTCCCAATGATGAGCTGGTCAACAGGTTGGCTTCCAGCTCAGCTTTTTTCTTTCTTTCTTTTTTTTTTTTTTTTTTAGTTTATTTATTTATTTTGAGAGAGGGGGAGAGGACGAGTAGGGGAGGGGAAGAGAGAGAGAGAGAGAGAGAGAGAGAGAAGCCAAAGCAGCCTCCGAGCTGTTGGCACAGAGCCTGACGTGGGGCTCGATCCCACAAAACGTGGGAGACTCAGATGCTTAACCGACTGAGCTACACAGGCACTCCCTCCCCCCGCCCCCGCCCCCCCGACTTAGCTTTTTTTTTAAATTTTTTATTTTTTTACTGTTCATTTTTTATTTTTGAGACAGAGACAGAGCATGAACAGGGGAGGGGCAGAGAGAGAGAGAGGGGGAGACACAGAATCTGAAACAGGCTCCAGGCTCTGAGCTGTCAGCACAGAGCCTGACGCAGGGCTCGAACCCACGAACTGTGAGATGGTGACCTGAGCCGAAGTCGGACGCTTAACCGACTGAGCCACCCAGGGGCCCCACCCTGACTGAGCTTTTTAAGACTCCAGTGTTAGTCTTGTTTGTTTGTTGTTCGTCTATCTTATTGGAATCAAGATGCTTTTCTAAGGGTCACCAACTTTTGTCGTCTACGGGGTGCGGACCTGGATAGAGGCAGAGGAAGTGTCCGTGGCAAAGAGGCCCATCACACAATGACAGCAAGACAACCAAGCAAAGAAGCGGCAGCAGCAGCAAAAGCAAAACCTTTGAGTCGGGTAGCAAAAGCCGATGCATCTCAGTTTCTGAATCTCAGAGTCTCTCCGGCCAAGTGCTTCCGCTTCTGTGAATCTGGAAGGTAGCTGCCCGAAGCCACCCACAGGCCAGCGAGGAGGGCCCGGCTACTGCGACCGTGTCACGAACTACTTTGCCAAAACTTGAGGTCACATGGCACCGGACAATACTCCCCAGAGCCGTGAGTCTGGCAGGCTCCAGGATGATTCTGGAACACAATGTGGTCTAGGCTCGCCGCTCTGTCCTGACTTACAACTGCACAGATATTTCCCTATTACCTGTCGGTGCAAACATCGCTCCCCTACCACCCCCACCCCCGGTTTGCTCTCAGTCACAATTCCCTTTCTTGGTCCCAGCGGGAAAGGAAGCTATTAGCAGCCGTGTTCTTATGCAATAACTTTGGAGTCCAGTCCAAGTGTGGATTCCAACCTTGCCACTTCCAGCCATGTGATTTAGCACACATTTCTTGACCTCCTTCTGCTTCAGTTTGGCCACCTGTTGAATGAGGGGCAATAATAGTACCAGCTTCCGGGGTTGTTGTGTGGTTGGAAAGAAACGATGGATGGATAGGGCTTGGGGCAGGGCCTGGAAGACGGGGGCGGCTCATGCCTGGGTCCCTTTCTCCGGGCCCCACTGAGTGCATTGGGTTCAGCGTCTCACAGCTGCAAATCACCACAGAGTATAGTGCTTCGAGAAAGCTTTAATGTGGCTGAGAGTTCCCCCCCGGGGAGTGCTAAAGATGCAGATGCTGAAGATGCTGGGGCGCCTGGGTGGCGCAGTCAGTTAAGCGTCCGACTTCAGCCAGGTCACGATCTCGCGGTCTGTGAGTTCGAGCCCCGCGTCGGGCTCTGGGCTGATGGCTGAGAGCCTGGAGCTTGTTTCCGATTCTGTGTCTCCCTCTCTCTCTGCCCCTCCCCCGTTCATGCTCTGTCTCTCTCTGTCCCAAAAATAAATAAACGTTGAAAAAAAAAAATTAAAAAAAAAAAAAAAAAAAAAAAGAAGATGCTGCTTGGGTTTCTTTTCTTGTCTTGTCTTTTCTTTTTTTTTTTTTTTGGAACTTAGGTTTCTTGCCAAGATGGCCGCTAGGACTCATCCCCTGCCAATGTCTGCCATATTGGACACGGTCCAGTGTTGCCACATTTTCCACGTTTTGCAAAGGAATCCAAAAATGTAGAAATCAGTATCAAATCTCCTGAGTTTTAGAAGTTGGGTAACTGTGTAACGGTTAAAAACACTTGTTACACTCACGTTGGCCAAACAAAACGTGTCTACACCCCCGTGGTGCCCCGTGGACTGCCGGCTGGGCATCTTAAGGCTGATGCCACCTTCTCATTTGACGGATGGAGTAACCGGGGACCTGAGCGGGGAGGGGAGTTGTCAAGGACTGGGCAGCCAAGGGAGTCTTGGAACCAGGGCCGGACTCCACTTCTGCTCTGTCGTGATCAGTGCTCTTCCCCAGGTATGGAGAGCAGGACGATGCTCTGGAAGCATCGCAGGCTTCCTCCCAGGCAGCTCTCCAGGCTCTGTGTGCCGAGCCTCCCGATCTGGCTCCACGACTGGCTGGGAGATCCGGAGAGGGCCCCTGGGCCGAGGCAAAGCCTGGAACTAAGCTTACTCATCCCTCGGCTGCCACCTTCTTCTTTGATGTCTTGATGTTCGAGTTCTGGCACCCGTGAGGCACCGGCACCAGGCTGCCTGCCCCAGCAGCCTCCTCACACCAGAACAGCTCTTGGCAGGGCTTTCCGGGGACTTCAAAGGTGGAAAATTGCCCTGGGATAGCTTCTCGAAGGCGCCTTCCCAGTGTGAGCACTGCGAAGGGAGAATAGAGATCAAAGCAGGGCCAAGGTTCGGTTATAGGGAAAATGGCGGCAGGCCTGCTCTCTGCTGGGTGGAGGGTGTGGAGGGCCACGGGGGCCGTCCAGAGTCAGTGCGGTAAGAATCAGAGAGTGACTTCCCTCCGGTCCCCCTCTGGGTCTGACCAGGGACTATTCAGGGTAAGTTTTCTCACTCCGTCTCCTGAGCCCGTGGCTTTTTCTTTGGTTCTCCTGGGCCTCCTCAGGCACAGCCCGGAGTCTGAGGAGGAGGAACTCCTCGGTCCCACCTGCTGGAAGCCTGTGACTGCGGGAAGGCAGGGCAGCGGGCCAAGTGCTGATAAATCTCTTCCTCCTGGGAAGCGCCAGGCAGTGCCCCCAAAGGGGAAGTGATCTGTGGGCCAATCTGCTGATGATTTATGGCTGGGTCCTTAGGCCTGGCACCCGTGGCACCGGCTGCAGCCGGGCTGTCTGGAGAATCTTCCCGGCGGGCATCAGGGAGCGCGAGGTAGGAAACCAAGCTCCCAGCTGCCAGCCGCCCGGTCATTGCTACCCTCACAGCCCCCAGAGGACTGCTTTTGTGTGTTTGTTTTGTTTTCACAGCAGGCAGGCTATGAGGCTGTGGTCCAGTAAAGGCTGGGGGAAGCGCTGAGACTGGGGGGAGTATGCGGAGGGCGTGCTGGCGCTCAGCTCCGGGGCCTGCGCGGGGCTGTCCGAATGATCTGGAGGTTCCGGGCCCAGCACCTGGACGGAGAGGAGGAGCTCAGCTCCGCTCAGGCTCCTGCACTGCCCCCTGCCCGGTGTTCGACATGAACGAATGAATTATTTGTAAACGTAATAAGGGCCCCCGGTAAAAATTTCAAACCAGCTTGAAATGACAAAGTGAATCCCTCCCCCATGGCCAATCGCACCCCCCCCCCCCAAGAGAGAAACAACCCCGGAAGTTTCCTGTTCTGGAGAACACGTATTTTTTAAACGAAGTAGGTACGCTCTTGTCCAACTTCATTTCTCTTTCACATCGCTCTCCGTGGCGAGCAGCTACATCATTTTAGGCAACTGCACAGTACTCTATTGTATGAACGTGCTGTGATTTATTAAGCAGCTCTCTGTGGATGATCTTTCTGACTGCGTCTAGTTTTTCACTCTTATAATCAAGTGACAATGGGCATTTGTGTATCATACAGTGCTTTACTTGTCCTAGTGTGTCTCTGGATGTCTTTTAAAGTTTGTACCGAGCGCATGCAAAAATTGTTTTCCCAGCGACACTTTGAGGGAGGGATGATGGCACCCATTTTACAGATGGAGAAACTAAACAAGCGACTTTCCCTGGGTCGCATTTCTAGCATTTAGGGCAATCATTCATTCAACAGATGTTGACTGAGTGTGACTAGTGTGCTTTCCAGGCACAGTGCCAGACCCTGGATGAGCCAACAGCCGAAGTCTTGCCCTCTTGGTGTTAACTGTGCGGTGGGAGAGCTTGGGTATATACGAACTATGCGAAACACTTTGAAGAAAAAGTCAGGGTGTTACAAAAGAAAATGACAGGGGCGCCTGGGTGGCTCAGGCACTTAAGCGTCCGGCTCTGGCTCAGGTCATGATCTCACGGTTCGTGGGCTCGAGCCCCGTGTCGGGCTCTGTGCTGATGGCTCAGAGCCTGGCGCCTGCTTCGGAGGCTGGGTCTCCCTCTCTCTCTTGCCCCTCCCCTGCTTGTGCTCTCGTTCAGAGAGGTGGGCTGCATACAGATTGTACAGTCAGAGAAGGCTACGTTTAAGTCAAGATGTTGACTGGATTGAATGTTTACGTGCTGAATGTTTCAGCAAGCCGACATGCTGAAACTTAATGCCCTGTGTGCTGGTATTTGGGAGAGGGGCCTCTGGGAGGTGACTGGGCATTAGTACCCTTATGAAAGAGACCCCAGGGAGCTCCCTTGGCCCTTCTGCCATGTGAGGCAGAAATGTAAAGACGTCCATCGATGCATCAGGAGGTGGGCCCTCACCAGACTGCGAGTCGGCCAGAGCCCATGACCTTGGCTTCCTAGCCTCCAGAGCCATGAGAAATAAATTTCTGTTGTTTACGAGTCACCTAGTCTGCCGTATTTTTATTTCTTGTTTTATTTGATTTATCTGTTATTACTTATTTATTATATTTTTATTATTTATTATCATTTCTTATTTCTTATTTTATTTTTTTTTTAGTGTTCTGTTACAGCAGCCTGAGTGGACCAAACCAGATGGGAAGGAGAAGCGGGGATTGGCTGGGTGAGATTGTGAGAATGATAAGGCTCTAGGGCGAGGCACGGGGCCTCAAGGACCATGGAGAGGGACTCTGGGTTTGATAAAAATGCAGTGGGAGGACACTGGGGCCAGAGAAGCTCTTTTAGTGGGGGGCCCTACGGCTACCCTGACAGAGCCTGGAATAAAATCAAACCAGACTCTAGTGAAGTCTGACCTTTCACGTTAGAACAGTCAGGATAACAATGAGTTAGCATCTGTCGAATATGCTCTACGTGCCTGCCACCGTGTTTAGCATTTTTCACACGCTATGTATTTTGGTATTTATACCAACCCTTTGAGGTAAGCGCTATTGCCATCCTTCCCCTTCTATAGATGAGAACACTGAGACCAGCGAGACGAAGTGATCATCCAACTGGTTGAGTACACATGGTACATTTGTCAAGATAGGCCACGTCTTGGGCCATACAACAAGTGTCAATAAAAGGATCAAAGTCATACAAAGTGTTTTCGGACCGCAGCGGAATTAAACGAGAAACCAATAATAATCAGATATGTGGGAAAAAAAAAAAACCCAAATACGTGGACATTAAATGACACATCACCAAGTAATTCATGGACTGAAGGCACCCTCACAAGGCAAATTAGGAAATATTTTACCTAAAATACAACAAAAATCTTACATATTAAAATGTGAGCAAAGCAGCTAAAGTAGTGTTTAGAGGAAAAGTTATAGCTTTAAATGCTTATATGAGAAACAAAGAAATATCTAATGTCGATGACTTACGCTTCCACCTTAAGAAATTAGGAATACCGAACAAAGTAAACTAAAAGTAAATCTAAAAAAGGAAATAACAAGACAGAAAACACAAAAAAATTAGTGAATCTAAATTTTGTTCTCTAAAAATAGTCAACAAAATTGACAAACCTCTAACTAGACTAGTCCAAGAAAAAAAAAGTAATTCAATCCTCAGTATCAGAAACACAAAAGGGATTATCATGACAGATAATATAGACATTAAAAGGACAATAGGAAAATACTATGAACAGCTTTATGCTAACAAATTTGAAAAATTCAATGAAATAGATGAATGTTTTGAAAAATAAAACCAACCAAAATTAATACAGTAGAAAATTTAGGGTGGGAGGGTGGGGAGGGTGCGTGATGGGCATGGAGGAGGGCACCTTTTGGGATGAGCACTGGGTGTTGTATGGAAACCAATTTGACAATAAATTTCATATATTGAAAAAAAAACAAAAAAAATAAAAAATAAAAAAAAAAAAGAAAATTTAAATAGCCCCAGGTCTATCAACAAAAATTGAATTTGTTATTAAAAACTTTCCTAAAAAGAAATATCAGGTCTAAATGGTTTCACTGGTGAAGGCTATCAAACATTCAAAGAAGAAACAGCACCAACATTGCACAAATGTTTTTAAAATATAGAGAAGGAAGGATCACTGCCTGACTGTTTTGTGAGTCCAGTATACCATCAATACCAAAACCTGACAAAGACTTAAAAATAAGAGAAAGAAAGAAAGAGAGAGAGAGAGAGAGAGAAAGAGGGAGGGAAGGAGGAAGGAAGGAAGAAAGAAAGAGAAAGAAAGAAAGAAAGAAAGAAAGAAAGAAAGAAAGAAAGAAAGACATGCCTGGGTGGTTCAGTTGGTTAAGTGTCTGACACTTAATTTCAGCTCAGCTCAGGTCATGATCTCACAATTGTGCAATAGAGCCCCACGTTGGGCTCTGTGCTGTCAGGCATCCTACTTGGGATTCTCTCATTCTTTCTCTGCCCCCTCACTCTCAAGATAAATATTTAAAAAAATTAAAAGCAAGAAAATTATAATTCCTCATAAATATAGACACCAAAGTCTAACAAAATGATAATAAACCGAATCTAGCAATATATAAAAATGATAATACATTGTGACCAAGTAGCCTTTATCCACAAAATGAAAGTTTGGTTTTAATATTTGAAAATCGATCTTTAAATGTAATTCAGCAAAGTAATGGAATCCAGGAGAAAAACCATGTCATGATTTCAGTAGATGCAAATAAAGCATTTGAAAAAAAAAATCACCCATTCCAGATAAAAACTCATAGTAAACTAGAAATAGCAGGGAACTTTCTCAAACTGCTAAAAAGCATCTATTAAAAAAGCCTATAGCTAATACCGTACCTAATGATGGAAGATTCAATTGTTTTCCCTTGAGATCTGGAACAAGGCAGAGATGCCTGCCTTCACCGCTTCTGTTCAACATTGTTCTAGAGGCTCTGACCACTGCAATAAGGCAAGAAAAAGAAACAAAAGGCATTAAATTCAGAAAGGAAAACATAACTCTCCCTACTTGTAGGTGCTATGATAATTTGTGGAGAAAAATCCAGGGGTGTCTAAAATACGACTATGAGAACTATTAAGTGAATTTAGCAGGGTTGCAGCATACAAGGTTAGTATACAAAAATTAATTGTATCCTTATATACTAACATCAAACAATGGATGAAATTAAGGATGCGATCTCATGTATAAGAAGCAACAAAAAAGTACTGGAAAATCTAACAGACATCCGGGACTTCTGTACTGAAAACGACAAAGCTTTGCTGAGAGAAATTAAGAAAAACTTAAATAAGTGGGAACATGCAATGTTTACCGTCTGCAAGCTTCAATATTAATTAAGATGGCACTTTTCCCTAGCGTGGGCTATGCAATCCCAATAAAAATTCCAGAAGTTTCATGGTGGAAATTGACAAATTCTAACATTTATGCAGAAAGGCAAAAGGCGCAGAATAACAGACACAGTTTTTTAAGAAGAGCTGGATAACTTACCCTGTTTGCTTTCGAGACTTATTACGAAGTTACAGCAATCAAGATAGTTTTGGTATTAGTCAAAATATAAGCATATAGATCAATGGAACAGATTAGAGAGCCCGTAAATAGACCCACATGTCTTTGGTCAATTGTTTTGACATGGGTGCCAAGGCAATTTTGCAAGGGAAGAAAAGTCTTTTCAACAAATGGCACTAGCTGTCCATGTGGGGGAAAAGCGAACACTGACACTTAACCCAGCCATACATGAAAAATTGATTCAAAATGGATTACAGAACCAAATGTAAAACTTGAAATCATGAAGCCTCTACAGGAAACCATAAATATTTTTGCAGCCCTAAGGTAGGCAAAGGTTCCTGAGTTCGAACACAACACGTACAAACCATAAAAGAAATAAAAAAAAAAAAAGCCACCAAGTTAGGCATTGATTAAAATAAGAACCTTTTGTTCTTTGAAGAACATGATGAAGAAAGTACAAAGACAAGTCACAGAGGAAGAGGGGAAATGTTTACAACGTATATGTCAGAAAAGAGATCTGGATTTAGAATAACAACCAACTCTGACAACTCAGGAGTAAGGAAACAAACAACCCAGTGAGCAAATGGGCAAAAGATCTGACAGAGTCGTCTCAAAACAAGATACGAGAAAGAAGTCCTCAGGGCGGGAGGGGGGGGGCATGCAAATGAAATGACAGTGAGATACCCTTGGATCCCCAGGAGAATGGCTGAAATCAGTGATAAACATTTAACAATTACCTGTGGGGGGGCGGGTAGGGGTGCAGAAGGCCTAATTGGGAGTGCTTGTCGATTCCAATGCTGTAAGGACTCCCCCCACGGTCAATTTTAAGCTAACCACAAGCAGCCGTCACTGAACCCGGAGTCGGGAAGACAGGCATACGACTGAATCCCACAAGCTGGTGCAAACCGGCTTTAGCACCCCACTGGCTAAAATGTTTAAAACTGACCATACTAAGTGTGGGTGGGGTTGCGGGCCAGCTGAAACTCTCATGCCCTGCTGTTGCGCATGTGAGATGGTAAAGCCACTCAACGAAAATGGTTTTGCAGCTCTTTAAAGGGCTAAACGCCACTTGCGATTAAACGTCACACTCATTCAACAGCCAAGCACACCCAAGTGCACAACAGCTTGGTTTGGAATAGCCCCAAATTGGAAACCACCCAAACTGTCCATCAGCAGATGACGGACTGTGGCATATTTATACTGTGGAATATTAATCGGCAACAGAAAGGAATGAACTGTTGCTACGTGAACCATATGGATGAATCTTAAAATTATAGTGAGTGAAAGAAGTCAGACCAAAAAGCATACATGTTGTAGGATTCCATATAAAGCACGTAAAAAAAAAAACAAAAACAAAAAAACCTCCACCTAATCTACAGTGACAGAAAACACATCAGTAGTTGTCTAGTGAGAGGGTGGAAGGAAGGCTGAATTACCATGGGTACAAAGTAATCTCTGATGGCCAAGGAAATGTTTCTAATTCTGATAATGGGGATAGATTCACGGGTGTAAACATATGTCAAAACTGATCAAACTGTACATTAAAAAAATTTTTTTTTGATGTTTATTCATTTTTTTGAGAGACAGACTGAGCAGGGGAGGGGCAGAGAGAGAAGGAGACCCAGAGTCGGAAGCAGGCTCCAGGCTCTGAGCTGTCAGCACAGAGCCCGATGTGGGGCTCGAACTCACAAACCGTGAGATCATGACCTGAGCCGAAGTCGGATGCTCAACCAGCTGAGCCACCCAGGCGCCCCTCAAGCTGCACATTTTAAATATGTGCTATTCCGTGTACGTCAGTTATATCTCAGTAAAGTTGAAAAAAATCTTTTACAAGTTCAGCCTTCAGATGTGATCCCAAAGCTTGGGGATGGGGAAACTGAGGGGGGAGCTGGGTTTGCCATTTAACAAGCTCCTCCAATGATTCTTCTAAAGCATGAGACCTACTGAAGAAGAGCCGCCGCCATGTTTAGAAGAAGTTTAATTCTCAGGATGGATAAAGGCCGGTGCGTTTTTACGCATCAAAATGGAGCCCGAGTTGCTGTAAAACCCTGGCACTTTCTAGCTGTGCTGGCTTGTGCCAGGTGCTGTCCTGTGCACGGAGATTTGCCTGACATTGGCCCGCTGGGAGGTGGCAAGGATGCGGTGACTCTCAGTGCAGCTGGCAACCCCAGGACTAGGTTCAAATCTCCGCTCCACCTTTTCCTAGTTGGGTGACCTGTGCACACATCTGTGTCTGTCAATTATCTCCCGTTGTGCATCCAAGGCACTCCAGGAAATCGTAGCTTAAAGCAATTGCAATCAGGGTTTGCTCATGATTTCCTGCAATTGGGGCAGGGCTCAGTGGGGATGACTAGGTTTTGCTCCACGTCGGGTCAGCTGGGGTGTTCCAGGGGGCCGAACGATCCAGCTCCGGGCCACTTGGATGCCGGCATCCCCTGGGAGCTTACCCAGCTGTAGGCTGAGGCCCCTGCCCCTCTCCCTATAGATCTTTCCATGCGCTGCTCTTTGGGGCTTTCTTTTTTTTTTTTTTTTTTTAATTTTTTTTTCAACGTTTATTTATTTTTGGGACAGAGAGAGACAGAGCATGAACGGGCGAGGGGCAGAGAGAGAGAGGGAGACACAGAATCGGAAACAGGCTCCAGGCTCTGAGCCGTCAGCCCAGAGCCCGACGCGGGGCTCGAACTCACGGACCGCGAGATCGTGACCTGGCTGAAGTCGGACGCTTAACCGACTGCGCCACCCAGGCGCCCCCCGACACGGTATTATTATCTAATATTGATGCCATACCCTCGCCTAATACACGGTCTACGTTCAGGCTTCACAATTTGTTCTGGTAACGTCTTCTGTGGCACCGTTTTCTCCCGACCCAGGACACAGTCCAGAGGCACGGACTGTGTTTGTCTTGTCTTCTCATTCTCCTTTCCTCTGGAACAGTTCTTAGCCTTTCTTGGTCTTTCGCGACCTTGGCTTTGTTGAAGAGCACAGATCAGTTGTTTTGAGAAGCGGTCCCACCCTTTAGATTTGTTTGCTTGCTTCCTTATGAGTAGACTCAGGTCATGCATTTTCGGCAGGAGTGCCATTCGGTGACGTGGTCTCAGTGCACTGTATCGGGAGGCACATGATTATTACTGAGGATTCTTATGTTGACCGCTTGTTAAAAGGTCGTATGTTCTGCAGAGTTCTCCATTGTGCGTGTACCATTTTTTCCTCTTGGCAATCCGTAAACTCATCTGTAGGGGCATCCTCTGAGACCATGGGAATGTCCTGTTTCTCACCAAATTTTTATACTATGGTTTTACCATTGAGAGTCATGCCTGGGTCAAGTATTGTTAAGGGAATTGCCAAAATAATATGTTTCTCCTTGTTTTCTTCTATATTTATTAGTTGGTATGCTACTGCGAGGAAAAGCTTTCTTTTTCTTTGCACACTTATGTAGTTGTTTGTTTGAATCAATATGAACTCACGGATTTCGTTCAAGGTACTATCATCCATTACTGTCATTATTCATTTTGACGCTGTAATTGATCCAGATCAGACCAGTGGGGAGTCGGTTAAGCCGTCTCGAGGTTCTCTTGATGTGTCCCTATCAATCTTCGAGCTTTTCTTATTTCCTGGCATAAGATGCTCCAGGTTTATCTTTATTTGTTTACGTGTTTATTTATTAATTTACTTAAACATTTTTGGGGCCCCCTGGGTGGCTCAGTTGGTTAAGCGTCCGACTTCGACTCAGGTCACGATCTCGCGGTCTGTGAGTTCGAGCCCCGTGTCGGGCTCTGGGCTGATGGCTCAGGGCCTGGAGCCTGCTTCCGATTCTGTGTCTCCCTCTCTCTCTGTCTCTCCCCCATTCATGCTCTGTCTCTCTCTGTCTCAAAAATAAATAAACGTTAAAAAAATTTTTTAAATAAAAAACATTTTTTTTTTATAATGTTTTATTTATTATTGAGAGACAGAGAGACACAGAGAGTGAGCAGGGGAGGAGCAGAGAGAGGGGGAGACGCAGAATCCGAAGCAGGCTCCAGGCTCTGAGCCGTCAGCGCAGAGCCCGACGCGGGACTCGAACTCGCAGACCACGAGATCGTGACCTGAGCCGAAATCGGAGGCTTAACTGACTGAGCCACCCAGGAGCCCCTGTTTATTTACTTAAATGTTTATTAGCTGCCCCTGTCTCTCCCCCCCCCCCCCCCCCACTAGAAGATAAGCTCTCTTTCTTTACCACATTCTTAGCACTTAAACCCTCAGGTATAAATTGGTCGAGAGAAGTCCTAGTAATATACTTCTAGAACTAATACGGATTATTCTGCATGAACAGCAGGAAGGCTTGAGTTTCATGCATTTGCGTCATCACAGTAGAGCATGGGGCCAGTGGGGTGGCATAAATGGTTAAGAACATGGGCCATGGCGGTAGACCTTCCCAGGTTCCTCCTTCATTCCTTCATAAGCTTCATTACCTCCTAACGAATGTAAGATGCACTGTTGACCTCGGACTCGTCACTTCTCTCTGAGCCTCAGTTCTATCGTTCTCAAATTGGGCTATCACTAATCGTACCCAGTCACATGGGTTTTTTCTAATCAAAAAACATTTTTTTTTTCAGGAGTAGAGTTTAGTGATCCATCACTTACATATAACGCTCGGTGCTCATCCCAACAAGTGTTCTCCTTCATGGCTCTTCTAGTTTAGTGAAGGGTGAGAGCTGGCCCAGGTGAAGCAGCGCCCTTTCACACCTGGCCTGGCCGTGCAGACATCCCTCCCCCGACAGCACAGTGTAGGCAGGGGGCGTCACTGCTCATTGTGCAGCGGGGAAGTGCCCAGTGCCTGACAAAAGAGTGATAGTGTTTTTATTACCAGAGGCTCATCATAAGCCACAGACTGAGAAAGACGAGAACAGTGGTTAGACCCGAGTCACGGGTCAGTGACTCGAACCCGAGTTAGACCTGGTTTTTCATCTTGGGTGGGAGGTCTTGGGTCAATTACCTGACCTCGCTGGGTTTTCGTTTCGCTATAAAACTTCAAGGCGTTTGCACTGGCTGTTCCCTCTGCCTGCAATGCTTTTCCCCCCAACCCACATAATTAGCCACGTTATCGCCCTCATATCTTTATGCCAATCCTTGAGGCCTACCTTGATCAACCTTACATGA
Source organism: Puma concolor (assembly GCF_028749965.1). NCBI lineage: Eukaryota > Metazoa > Chordata > Mammalia > Carnivora > Felidae > Puma > Puma concolor. Next base: position 64,963,898 of record NC_141667.1, on the reverse strand, counting down.
AAATGAAATCTATCCCCTTTTCCGCGCTCTATTCTTCCCAAGGCATTTATCACCATCTAACGCTGTATCATGTATTATTTTCATTGTTCATTGCCTCTCCCACCTCCCGGGAATGTCACCTCTACAAGAGCAAGGGTTTTGTTCTGTCCGGGTCGTAGCTGCCTTGCCAGCACTGAGAAAAGTGCCTGGAAACAGTAGTATGTTGGGAAATATTCCTGGTTGTTGTCACTGTAAACAAATCACAGGGCTGCGCTAAATTTTTAGGAAATGCTCAAAACAAGCAATGTTATCAAGTCACGCTGCTGTTTAAGACCCTCTGGAATTTGATCATGGTTTTAATGCTAAATTCCTACCATTTTTTTCCTGTAGCCTAAGGCCTCCAAATACGCCTAGGATTTTCCCATGTGACCAGCCGCTCCCAGTCACCTGGGAGCTCATAGAAATACAGAATTTAGGGGCGCCTGGGTAGCTCAGATGGTTAAGCGTCCGACTTCAACTGTGGTCATGATCTCGAGGTTCGTAAATTCAAGCCCCCAATCGGGCTCTCTGCTGTGAGCGCGAGGCCCGGTACAGGTCCTCTGTCCCCCTCTCTCTCTGCCCCTCCCCTGCTCTCTCTCTCAAAATAAAATAAACATTAAAAAAAAAAGACACAGAATCTAGGGCCAATCTGACTGAGAATAAGCAGTGGCACAAAACCCGCAGGTGATTATCGTGCATGGCCAAGTTGGAGACATGCTAACTCACACAGCTTTCTTTTTTTTCCCCCCCGGAATCTCTCTTCCAACTTTCCAAATCTTCAATCACTGTTCCCTCCCCAGCTTCCAACTTGACTCAAAGGCTCTTTGCTCTGAGGGAACTTCCCACATTCCTCTGTCCTTTCTAGAAGGTATCTGTCTACATACTTGGTCTCCTTGTGGCTCCCTTCATCAAAAGGTAAGCTTTTTGAAGGCAGAGCCTTCCCCTACTTATCTCCAGATCCCACTGCCTCCGCCTGCCTTAACTTAATTAGGATCTGTCCTACGAGCAAATGAATCATTTGATGTCTCCGTCTCCTTTGTTTATTCTAAGGATTTAAAGATGTTTAACACAGCATTACTTTCATGGATTCTTAGGTCTTAAACTGCCTGCTTCCTAAGGGCGGGACCATTCGGTCTTACCAGGGACCCAAACCGAATTTTGCTTTATTCAGCGAACATCGACTACAGCCCCAGTGCCGGTCCCCAGATAAAGTGGCTGCCTGGGGAATAAACGTGATCGAGACCCAATTTTTGGAAATAAGCCCCCAGTCGTGTGAAGGGGACACACTCAGAGGGGTCTTCTACGTCACATCATCCGAATCAGTGGAAAACAGTTTAAACGTCCTCCTGCAGGAATAAAAAGGCCACGGTGCAATTATGGTGTAAAATTCGATGTAGCAGTTTTTGAAGAGAATGAGAGAAATAGAGGATTACTACCCGGGAAAAGTCTCCAGGACATGACGAACGAACACAAAACATCTTGCGGAATACATGCCATTTGATAACAACGATACCTTAAACATAAGCTTGTTTATACCTAACACGGACAAAAGGGTTGGAAGGATACAAGCAAATTAATAACAGCGATCAAAGGCGACTTCAGCCTTATCTGCGTGTTTTTAACTATAGAGAACGCACGTGTGTCCCATTTGTGAAATTATAAAATTCATAATAATTTTAAAATGTAGGGGCGCCTGGGTGGCGCAGTCGGTTAAGCGTCCGACTTCAGCCAGGTCACGATCTCGCGTTCCGTGAGTTCGAGCCCCGTGTCGGGCTCTGGGCTGATGGCTCAGAGCCTGGAGCCTGTTTCCGATTCTGTGTCTCCCTCTCTCTCTGCCCCTCGCCCGTTCATGCTCTGTCTCTCTCTGTCCCAAAAATAAATAAACGTTGAAAAAAAAAATTAAAAAAAAATGTAATAATATTACATTCACATTAACAAAATAAAATGGGGCAAGAACAATCGACGTAACCAGGACTGGGAGGTGGGAAGATAGCAAGGGCTTTGGACGCTACCTGCAGCCAAGTCACCCATTTTACGGATGGCTCATCTGAGGCCCAGCAGAAGTTCAGTGACTTGTTCGAGTCCCACGGTTACTAGGTGACGTCAGTCAACTGGAGCACAGGGTGCTTTGTACTGAACGTGGAGAGGTCTCCAAGTGGAGGATTAGGAGGATGGCCCCTCTTCCCCACAGGTTAAGGTTAGATGTGGTCAGCCCCATCTGCCCCAACATGCCTGAGTCTGATCTCCATTAATTCTTTGTTGTTTTTTTTTTTTAGTTTATTTATTTATTTAGCGAGAGAAACAGAGTGCTCCAGGAGGGGATGGGCAGAGGGAGAGGGAGGGAGAGAATCCCAAGAGGCTTTGCATTGTCAGCACAGGGCTCTCAATCCCACGAACCACGAGATCATGACCTGAGCTGAAATCAGGAGTCGGATGCTTAACCGACTGAGCCAACCAGGAGCCCCTCTATCAATTCTCTTTAAAATGAAGACCTTTGTCTCTTGTTCCGTGCCTCCCTTCCCTAACATGATAGAGCCTTGGAGGTTTCTTCTTTCCCTGAGGGCAACCACCTCCCCCTTGCTCCTTTTTATCTGCTTCCTGCAAACTTAGATCTTTGCCTCTGACATCAGCTGCAATGTTACAAAAGGAACTCTACAAATTACTCCTCCTCTCCCAATATTCTGGGCCGTCGCCCAGAGGCCTAGATTCCCAACTCCCTCTCCCAAGTTCTCCATGTCACCCTGAACCCCTAACCTGGTCATTGCACACGTGGGCAAGACTGGTCTCCTCGGCACAGGTCTGCTAGGCTTTACCTTCAGGGAGCCGGAGTCTTTTATTTTTTACGCCACTCGCAGACTCCAAGGAAATGGCAAAGATTTCATCGGGAAGGCGAGCAGAGCACATGAAATTAAACATCAGCCACAACACAAACTTGATTTCAAAAGTGTCTACATGTTCGCTTCACGACTGTAGAGCGGAAGACTGCTTCCTGGGTAACAAACGTGCAGAAGTGATAGGACTACAGCAAGACGATGAGTATGACCTGGCTCGCAGAGTGAGTGTTGAGGACGAGGCTCTGAAACACACAAAGCATGGTCTGCAGAGGTGCCCTGGGTATATGCTGAAATGAATCGCGGTGGATTGAACGGAAGGAAGTTTTAGGGTTTCTCTAACCGAGGGCATCTAGCACTGGGAGAAATGATGAAACATCTGAATGTCATTAAAGGCTGAACATGTAAATCAATCCTGCATTGCACATTTATGACCAAGAGTGAGTGTAGCAGACACGGAAGAACCAGATCTGGAAACGGCATCTCTGGTTCTGTCTGGCCAAATTTGCCAAGCATAATAGATTAGGAGCCATTATGGGTGTACCCAAGTAATTGCACTTAATTGTTTGTGCAAATCAGATGATCTATCAGCAACAAGCCCAATTAATTAAATGTAGACACACGAGTCAGATTGAGAGGGAAGGAGGAGGGCTGGGTTTGTTTCAGAATTCAGCCTGTGTTGTTTTACTTTATTTTGGAACGCCATAGAGACAACACGCCTAATAACAGCAGCTTGTGTGGAACATTCCATCAAGACATGGTGGGGGATATTTGCCAGACTTCCTGGGACCCTGTCAGAGCGCTAAGGTTCACAATGCTAGAGAGGGAACAGGAGAGGAAAGAAACTCTCTTAGCAGGAGCAGTGCTGGTCTTCACCAGCACGGCCGAGGAGACAGAAGGCAGGTGGAGGACAGGTCTGGGGTGATTTGAAAATCAAGTGAAAATCAAGTACAAGGCATTCCTAAAGTGGAATTTTATCTAGTCTTTATCTAGGAGACCTCAAATCCCATTATGCAGGACCAAAGGAATGGATAATTTCTTTTTTTTTCTTTTTTTCTTTTTTTAATTTTTTTTTTTTAACGTTTATTTTTGAGACAGAGAGAGACAGAGCATGAGCGGGGGAGGGTCAGAGGGAGGGAGACACAGAATCCGAAACAGACTGGAGGCTCTGAGCTGTCAGCACAGAGCCCGCACAGAGCTCGACGCGGGGCTCGAACTCACGGACCGCGAGATCATGACCTGAGCCGAAGTCGGCCACTTAACCGACTGAGCCACCCAGGCGCCCCAGGAATGGATAATTTCTAAAGACAATCCTTCCCACATTTTTGCCCTTCGTGGACACCTTCACAAGTTTTAGAATATTCAATTGTCCCTTGTCCTACTGTTTACACGTTTCCTTTAAATTGGTAAACTGGTTTCCAAAAGGGTTGTGCCATTTCAGATTACCACCACCATGTCATATCTGAGTGTTTTCACCAGGATCATCTACCAGATCCACCAGCCCACACAGCAAGAACCCATGCGGTGGGTTCCCATTCTTTCGAACAAACCACAGAAGGCGCAATGGCCCTCATTTTCTCATTGGCCAGTTTTAAAACACCCCCCTTCCTTTTCGGCCCATGCAACCCGATTTCCCGAATGATATCCCGGGCTTGTTATTTGCAAAGTCAGTTTGCAATTTACAAACAGTTTCTCCTCTACTGTCCTCCTTATTCATTGCTGAAATTCAGTTCAGCTCTCTCACCGGAAGCAGAGGAGAGATCGCTAGCGGGAAAGGGGAAACGGAGATAGTGCATGCTTCAGAATACATACATTTTGGATGCCCTGGCAGGTTTCAAGGTAGATTGGTACAGGCTTTCTCGATTTTTTGATGCGAAGGCTCTAATCTGTAATCGCCATTAGAGGCTGCCTTGAATGCCTCTCGGAACTTTTGCGATTTAACTTCGACTGCAGCAGGTCCCTACCCCGGCCCAGCCTCAGAACTGGTGCTAAAGCCACCTGCCACAGAGGCCTGCCTGCGGGTTAGTGATGGGTGCGCATAGAGTGCTTTAAGGTCTATCGGTAAAAGATGGGAGATTTCTCAGTTATATTGGCCCAATGTGTCCAGTGACAGAACAAAGGCAGCCCAATCAGAGCAGATGGAGGCAGTAAAAAGCTGGACGGGGTGGGAGCAGAGACAGTAACATTGTCAAAGACCACATGGGGGGATAAAGATCCCTTTGACACCCATTTCCATATGTTCTACCCGCTCCCAACCCGGAAACAACTTCTTCCCTAGTTCCCAAATGAGTTTGGGCCTAGAACCCATTTCCTTTCTTTTTTTTTTTTTTCCTTTATTATTTTTTTTTAATGATTATTTATTTCTGAGAGACAGAGTGTGAGCAGGGCAGGGGCAGAGAGAGAGGGAGACACAGAATCCGAAGCAGGCTCCAGGCTCTGAGCTGTCAGCACAGAGCCCGACGCGGGGCTCAATCCCATGAACCGCGAGATCATGACCTGAGCCTACGTCGGACTCTCAACCGACTGAGCCACCCAGGCGCCCCGAACCCATTTTCTGTATCAAGAACCAAAGGGAGGGATGGCAAAGCTAAGGCCCAAATGAAAGGGATTAATTATGTCGTGACACCAGATGGAAAGGCAGATTTATGAATCAAGCCCTAATGAAGACACAACAGTATCTGAGAGCTTTTGACACCTTGATTGGCTGCTTATTTGTTTTAACAAGAGTTTCTTTCTAAAACCAGTGTCTCTTGTTCATCCTAGCTGGAATCTGCCTGAGGCAGGCCAGCTGTTCCGCCTTCCCACTCAAAATGGCGGCCACTTTTCAAGGGCCTGGAATGAGCCAGGCTGTGTGCTAGTCAGGAACCCAGATGGATGTGAGTTTAACCTCTGCCCAGTGTTTTTGAACGCTGACACTATACCCACCGTCTTCTGCATTATGGAGACCTGAAGGTAATCACGACCTGCTTTATCGCTTTGCTCCCGTCAAGGCCTAGAGGTCAGGTCTATCTGGCCATGTGAAGAAGATGACCCCGTGGCCGTGTGCTTCTAACCACAGAGCACCTCAGAACAAACCGCCACCTTAGAAGGTCTTGGCTATTACAGTCACTGTGTGTAAACATGCGTAGTGTGGAAGGGGAATAAACAAAAGCCTTGGGGAGAGAAAGTTCTCATTCCAAAGTTCCAGTTCTGCCACTACCAGCTTTGCCTTTGATCAGATAATGGGAATAATAACTACTAAGTGTCCTGAGCGTTTACTATGCATGTTTTTTTGGTGTATTATTTCAGTTTGTCCTCCCAAGACCCTATGAAGTAGGTACTATTTTTAGCCTCAATTGATAAACGAGAAAACTGAGAAAAGAACCCACCCTGAGATTTTTGTGAATGTACTTTACCACGAGCACCTGGTTCATCTGTAGGTATTTGGCGAGTATCATTTTATTAACCAGAGCTTTGAGTTTCCTTCATTGAATTCCATCCTCTTCCTCATATTTTCTTTCTCTTTTTTGTCTTTTTTTTTTTTTAAGTTTCACGTTTTCATTTAGTTTCGAGAGACAGAATCCCCAGAAGGCTCCACACTCTTAGCCAACTGTGAGGTCGTGCCCTGAGCCAAAATCAAGAGTCAGGTGCTTCACCGACTGAGCCACCCAGGTGCCTCGCTTCCTCGTATTGTCCCAGTCTCAACTTTGGTGGGTATAGGTTTAGGTGCCAAGTTTCATTTGTATAGGATTTTTCTCCTGGTAGTATTCATCATGATTTGGATTTAAAACATGATTTGTAGTTATTTTTTGGCTCATGTGTGGCAAAACCACGTAGAGCTCTCATCCTTGATCCCGAGATTTTATTGCTCATCACACGAATAATCTGATTATTGTATAAACCTGTCACAACCTTGCCCACTAGCTGGTTACACCATCGACAGTGGATAGAGCAAAGGGCATAGTCCAAACAGTACAGGTAAACTCACCTATGGTCAAAATAGATCAAGACGATAGAGAGGGAATCTGGCTTCGCAAAGAGGAAAGCTTCGCATATTTGGAGTGTTTTATTGTTCTAACATTCAACAAGTATTATGAATTTCCTACTTTGTGCCTTGTACTCTACAAGATGCTAGGATCCAGGGGTGAACAAGACATGGTCCTTGCCCTCGTAGGCCAGCAGAGTGAATTTTACCAACTAATTATCCAGCTCATTATCTGATTTCAGGGATGATCCAGGCTACATAGGAGAAGGATGGGGACTTGGAGGACAAGTGGACAGGGGCACTTGGACAGCCAGATGGCGACTTCAGGCAAGTGCAAAGAGAAAATCGGAACTCTGTGCCTGCCTCAGGGATGGGGTCTTCAACTATGATGTTCTATTCGGGGGGCCACTGCCTTTGGTCAAGGTGAGGACAGAATGGGCCTCCTCCGTCCTGCGTCTACTTTTTCTAAGGCTTGTGATGAGGGCGGAGGTGAATCTAATGCTGGCAGAAAAGCAGTTGTAGAACTGGGGAGGGCTGAGGCATGGCATAAAGCCTGGCTATGGACCCCGATGTCTCCTAACATTACCACGAGTTGGAAAAGCGTGGCTGCTGTGAAGTCCCCTGGGAAACGAACCTCGTGCGCCCATATCTTGGGCAGTAAACCCCCACCCAAGTGAGGATATGTATTTGTGTGTATTTAGGCGCTAGGCATTTTCATATTATCCTCATTACCATCTTCCCCCGTTAGGTTGATTACCGCAGTTTGGCACATGAAAAAACTGAGGATCAGAGGGGAGGGAAGCAAGAAAATCACTCTGCTAGAAAATAGCAAAAGCACATACTAGAAACAGCATGAATATTAGGGTCATTCACCCTAGACACCCTCAACCATTGAGACCTCCAGTTTTTCCGAGACGGGAATAATAATCCCTTTCCATTAGGATTGTGCCAATGGTGGTAAAAAAAAAAAAAAAAAAAAAGCCAGATCCCGTATAATAGGTCTTTCTTTTTTTTTTTTTTTTTTTTAAATTTTTTTTCAACGTTTATTTATTTTTGGGACAGAGAGAGACAGAGCATGAACGGGCGAGGGGCAGAGAGAGAGGGAGACACAGAATCGGAAACAGGCTCCAGGCTCTGAGCCATCAGCCCAGAGCCCGACGCGGGGCTCGAACTCACGGACCGCGAAATCGTGACCTGGCTGAAGTCGGACGCTTAACCGACTGCGCCACCCAGGCGCCCCTATAATAGGTCTTAAAGCACAGAATATATGCTCGAGATAGAGCAGTTTCCTGCTCACTGTCTTGCCTCTTCTCTACCGTAGTTGTTTCCCTAGTATCGTCTTATTCTTAATAATCTCTGAGCTGTAATCTTTGATGGAGCGGAACAAACACAATCTGGCTGGGTTTCCCCCAGGAGGCACAGAAAGGGGGCCTCTCCCAGAACCCCAAGCTCATTGCTCAAGTCTTAAAGGATGCAGGAATCAAGAGGGAGCGCCTGTTGGGGGCTGGGTGATCGGGAAAACCTTCCCCAGGAGGTGAAAGAGAACTCAGGGCAGTAGCATCATTCCCTGACCAACTTGCTCTAACAGGAGGTAACATGGGATTTGTAAAGCATGCTGGGAAAATGTACACATACGACATTTCCTGCGTGGGGAAAACATTTAAGCGTCTTCCCCCGGCTGATTTTTTTCAAAACGGAACAACAACAATATAAGAAAATAGTACTTAATATTAAAGCATTGTAAACACACACACACACACGCACACCCTCAACTAAAACCCAAATCAAAACAAAAACTAGCCTTTGGCATGGGTTTGGATCTTGGCTTCTCCATCTCCAAGCTGTGGAACTTGAGGCAAGACCCCTTATTTGCTCAGCCTCAGTTCCCTTCTTTATAGACCAAGAATTATAATACTTACTTTGCAGGGCTGCTAGGACCGAGTGAGCGAACACACGTAAAGCACATAGCTCAACGTGGCATATGGTAAACACTCATTATCTGATGTTTAATATCTTGAGCATTGTGCCTGGCATGGGAAAACATTATTAGTTCGGCATTCTCTGAGTAAAAGCCCTTTATGAACTCCTAAGTTATTTGTTCAAATTCTTTTTATTGTGGAAAATTGGAAACATATAAAGAATGAGAGAGAATAGTATAATGAATCCCCATATGCCCACCACCCAGTTCCAACTTTTATCATCTCGCTGGCCAACCTTGTTTCATTCGTACCCCTTTCCCTGGTCCCCCAACTTGGTGTATTTTGAAGCGAATTTCAGACATTTGATCCACAGATACTGGAAGCCGTTTTTAAGTCAACTCCTTAGTTCCTTCTTTGTCAGGGAACAAAATTCAAGTTCCTTTTTTATAGAGGAAGTTTACTAAGGTAAAATTTACATGTTAGTGGACCCTTTTTAGGGTATAGTTCTGAGCTTTGACAGGCTCAAATTCTTTTGACAATTCTTCACTGGTGCTGTCTCAGCTTTTAAAAGTCTGTATCACAACAGGAAGGAAATGAAGGGATGCACAAAGTATTTGGCTGTCTATATTGGCCTTGACATAGAAGAAGAAATAGCCTCCCTCAGTTGTCTCCTTAATCACAGTTTATTATGACTTGGAAACTCAACGCGTTTGATTGGCCAGAACATAAGCCACCCAGGAATAGATTTATTAGCATCAAGTATAGTTTAGAGCAACCGAGTTTATGTTGATGCTTTCATTCCAAATGGCCCTAATAAAAGGTTTCTAGGAAGCTTGATTATTATTGGGTTTATTCATAACAAACCCTAGGCATGCCCCTATTGGGACTGTGATCAATCCAAATAAAAATAACTTTGTTAATTGAAAAGAGATGTTTTTCTGGTAACTGCTATATGCTCAACAACATGGAAACAAAGAACCAAACAAAAAACAAGTGCAGATGCCAGGAGTAATACAGCTTCCTTCTTTCTGGATCCCACTGACAGCCTGGGGATGTACACCCGCAAGGGCGCCCTCTATGGTTTCCCCGGTTAACGCTGCCATTTCTTCGTCTCTGGTTGGAAGGATAGCAGTTTCCTGGTTGAGAGGAGATGGGTGCGTAGGCCGCTGCATAATTTGGATGACTGTAGGCGTACCATTCGGAGTTCCCTCTTTTTAATGCCTTTTACAAAAAGACAATCGTACTACAGCGCTTGCCGAGGGGCTATCAAAGCTGGATGTTGTGTTTCATCACGAGTTCTAAACAGTGGAAGCCGTTACAGAACCATGGACTTGGAAGAGCCTGATACCCCAGACGCTTACAGGACGTAACAACAAACTCTTTCCTAATCGATAATCAATGGAACTCTCGTAGCCGACGGCATACAGACTTCCGGGCTCATTGCGTCCTATGCAGACGGCTAGGTTTCAGTGATTAGTTAGCACAGCAGCCATGAACTCCCCCGTTCTAGCACTGAAAGATCCCTGACTGTCTCCTATCTGGAGAACTACTCAGTAAATGTCCTCACTGGCGTGGCTTCCCTCGCCTGGCAAGGGAATAGACTCGTTTCTGTTTGCTTATTACTGTCTTTGTTTTATGCTTGTTTTCAGTTCTGAGGGTCTTTGTTCTACTCTCGGGCAGAAAGAACGATGGTTTCCCTGAGATTGCCTTGACCAGCCTCATTCACAGATGCCCCTGATTTCGAAACTGGAAAACGTGAGCTCCTCCCCGCTGGGCGCAGTCCTCCCGCACTGAGTCCCCCAGTAACGATCTGCTCTCCACGCGTGGCTGTGTCCTTCCCATCCTCACGGAGTTTCCTGGGTTTAATCCAGGTGGTGGGAGGGACCGTACCCTCCACCAGCTTTGTCTTTTTGGCCGGCAGTCTCCTGCGAGATGCGCTTTGGACTCTGGACTGTTCAGCCACAGTTCGCAGCCTTGGTTTGTCTACTGTTTGTCTGGAGAAGAGAAGCAAATACTGCCTTTCTTAAGCAGTCTTTTGGCCAAGGAAGGAATCCCTTCTATGTCTGTTTTCTGTTAAACATATAGACTGCCAAGTTCGAAAACAGTTAATACATCTGCCCCCACCCCCCAAGCTCCCAACATAAACGATTTCAATTCCACGATGGTCAGACTTGCTGTTGGCTGTAAACTCTGTTCTTAATGCCACACTCCGGCATATCTGGTCCAGATAGGAGGAAGTGAATGAATCAGATTACAAATTCTGCAGTTCTATGGGAGCCCTTAACTTAATTGGTTTATAGAGACTTGAAAGCACATCTATGAATTCAGCAGAGAACTCAAGGGTTTCTGAGAGGCAAAACAAGTTCATTGCTAATGCTCTAAATATTTTAGCTCTTTTTTAAAAAATTTTTTTTAACGTTTATTTATTTTTGAGACAGAGAGAGACAGAGCATGAACGGGCGAGGGGCAGAGAGAGAGGGAGACACAGAATCGGAAACAGGCTCCAGGCTCTGAGCGGTCAGCACAGATCCCGACGCGGGGCTCGAACTCACGGACCGCGAGATCATGACCTGAGCCGAAGTCGGCCGCTTAACCGACTGAGCCACCCAGGCGCCCCTATTTTAGCTCTTTTGAGACATACTCTCCTGGTGAGGCTGCGTCTCTGACAGAGAGTTTCCTGTGAGCTGTGATCTTGGTTAGTAGGTAAACACGTTAAGATGGCAATGTGGTGCGTTCAGTGCTTTTGAACAATCTGAAGTGTTAACTGTTGCTACCTAATGTGAAATAAGAGAAATATTTACAATCAAGGTGAATCCTGGAAAATTAGCCTATTGGGATGACTTCTCTTTGATGTAATCACAGTGTGAAAGTAATGTTAGCACGCTTTTCTAGTTCATGCTAGAATGCCTATTTAATCTGGATTTTCTGAATTTCCTACAGTTGTCTTAAGCTGACATTGTTCTCCTAAGTGTTTAAAATGACAAACATGTGGGGCGCCTGGGTGGCTCAGTCGGTTGAGCGTCCGACTTCGGCTCAGGTCATGATCTCATGGCTCGTGAGTTCGAGCCCCGCGTCGGGCTCTGTGCTGACAGCTCAGAGCCTGGAGCCTGCTTCGGATTCTGTGTCTCCCCCTCTCTCTCTGCCCCTCCCCTGCTCAAGCTCTGCCTCTCTCTGTCTCAAAAATGAAGAAATGTTAAAAAAAAAAAACAATTAAAATGATAAACACGTAAATGTATGTGTTCAATTAGCATGAATCATAATTAACCAATGTCTTCATAACAAGAGTTGAGTTTTACAACTTCAGTCATGCCACAAATTACATGAATCTACAGAATTATTTACTGAGACTTCTAAAATGGTATCTTCTGATATTTTCCACATCATGCGTATTGCATTGTTTTTAAAGGGCGACTTTAGTTTTTAAGATCTCTAATGGGTTTGAAACCTTAAGGGTCAGCAATGAATACTTTTTATTTCCAATTCCTAAAGCAGAGAGGAAGCTAGGTGCAGAGTGTAGTGTTGTATTGTTGCTGTAATGAATTTCTACAAACTTCATGTCTTCAGAAAACTTTACTGTCTTACAGTTCCGGAGGTCAGACGTCTAAAATCAAGGGCAGATCTGCCCGCCTTCTGGAGTCTTTAGTAGGGGAGACTGTGCTTCCTTGCTGTTTTCAGCTTTCAGAGGCCACCTGTACTCCTTGGTTCCTTCCTCCAATCTTCAAAGCTAGCAGCTAAGCATCTCTGCTCCTCTCTGACCTCCTCCCTGCCTCTTATAAGAACCCTGTGATTATAGGAGGCACTCCCAAATAATACAGGATAATCTTAGCATCCTCAGCTTAATCACATTTGCCAAGGCCCTATTGCCCTGTGCCTTACATAGCCACAGGTTCCTGAATTGGAATGTGGAGATCTTTTTTTTTTTTTAATGTCTATTTTATTAGAGAGAGAGAGAGAGACAGTGTGTGTGTGTGTGTGTGTGTGTGTGTGTGTGTGCATGAGCAGGGGAGAGGCGGAGAGAGAGGGGCACAGAGGATGAGAAGCGGGCTCTGCACTGACAGCACAGGGCCCAATGAGGGGCTCAAACTCTTGGACTGTGAGTTCATGACCTGAGCCGAAGTCGGACGCTTAACCTCCTGAGCTACCCAGGCGCCCAGGGATGTGGAGATCTGTAAGGGGATTTTAATCAGCCTGCCATACATGTGATCATTTAAACTTATGTTCTTGCCTATACACGCACACGTTGGCCTTTTTATAACATTTAAATCAGAATGGTAAAAATCAACATAACATATACACTGTCTTATGTTAATCAGATTCATCATGTAAAAGATTGCGTCGTATGCCTATTTATATATGTTTTAATATCTAAGCATAATGGCATGAAAAATCAGTAAAAACATGATATATGACAGAAAAGAACGGTCTGATAAAGGAAAATTATGACCTTGTACTTGTTTACATTTTCTTTCTACACGAGGAAATGAAGAATCACTTTTGTCTGATGTAGATTCAATTCTTAGGAGTTTTGTTGTTGTTTTGTGTGTGTGTGTGGGGGGGGGAGGGGTTTGTTTATTTTTTGTTTTGTTTTGCTGTTTTACTCCCTTTTGCCATATATTGTTTTATTTATTTATTTAATTTTTTCAACGTTTATTTATTTTTGGGACAGAGAGAGACAGAGCATGAACGGGGGAGGGGCAGAGAGAGAGGGAGACACAGAATCGGAAACAGGCTCCAGGCTCCGAGCCATCAGCCCAGAGCCCGACGCGGGGCTCGAACCCGCGGACCGCGAGATCGTGACCTGGCCGAAGTCGGACGCTTAACCGACTGCGCCACCCAGGCGCCCCCCCATAGGTTGTTTTAAATGAAACCGTGAGGTTCTGCATTGACGTCCTAATGATTCTTATGTCACCTCCCATCAATTTGTCTCTCTGTTTAATGAGGTGGCCTAGCAGGTGACCTCCCCTTGCTCTTGTGACCGTCTCTACTAATGTCTCTTCTTGATAGTGTTTTCCCCCAAACCAGGCACCAAATTTAGACTCAAACCTCTAAGGATGTCTTGAAAATGTAAAGTGTCTTTGGGTTTTGCTGGCTGGCCATTGGGTAAACACAAAGATTTGCTTTTTCACCTTGTAAAAAGAGAACATAACAAACATAAATAGACTTGTCTAGCATTCTTCAGATTCTAAGTAACTCAAAATTATTGTGAGAGCTTGTTTTTATTCACCAGACTGTGATCTTTCTTATGGAGTGCTTCTTTTTTTTTTTTTTTTAATTTTTTTTTTAACGTTTTATTTATTTTTGAGACAGGGAGAGGCAGAGCATGAACGGGGGAGGGTCAGAGAGAGGGAGACACAGGATCTGAAACAGGCTCCAGGCTCTGAGCTGTCAGCCCAGAGCCCGACGCGGGGCTCGAACTCCCGGACCGCGAGATCATGACCTGAGCCGAAGTCGGCCGCCCAACCGACTGAGCCACCCAGGCGCCCCTGGAGTGCTTCTATCAAGGTGCTTTGTTGAAAGTGTTACTAGCTGCAATTATGATAAGACATATCCATGGAAATTTATTTGTTTCTGATTGGCCTGCCATTAATACCCTTAGTGTAAGAATGATATCTTTCTGGTTAATATTCGGCAACCAATTTTCGGAACGACAGCGTTAGCTCTAATGGTCAAACATTTTTCAAGCAGTATAATGCATGATTGTGCTGATGGTAAATTATTAATTCACAGGAAATAATTTAACAAACCTTTTTTTTTTTCCTAACTTAACTCTTTTTGAGAGATCAAAGAAAATGTCCTTATTGAACTTGTTGAACTTACTACACTATTTTCTGTTAAACTTTAGGTATGTTTGGTTACAATGGCTTAGATGCCTGAGAAGTTTACTTACAATATTTACCAAAGTGTCAAATGATGTCCTTCGTGACTTGTGTAATTAGTCCGCTAAGATAATATTGCCACCCGACGGGGACCTTGGGGAGACGGAAGAGTCTACCGTCTTGGTGGGGACGGTCGGGTTTGTACCCATGCCGGATTTCACCCAAGAACCTGCCCGCACAAGAGCAGATGTCCCAGAGGAGGGAGAGATATGGGCTCTATCCCCTTGTGCGTGGGCTTCTTTCTTGGTTTCGGGCTTCCTGAGGAGAACACTGCTTTAGACATCATCCCTAAAAATGGTAATCGCACCCAAGGAAATTGCCCACAAGGTGTCTGCTGGTCAAGCTCCATGGTGAAAGCCTTATTCACTTGCAATGACATTGAGCAATCTAATTCACTTTGGGTTATTTACTGACCAAACAAGGCGGCTTTTGTGTGCTGGCGAACACGTCCTGTGGCATTTGGATCAATGTTTCAGGATAAGTCAAGAGGTTCCTATATAAAATTCAAGGACAAGAGATTCCTTGTCCAAGGTGGGACGAACCGACCAATGGAATCTTTCCTCATGACCCATCTGTGTAAAGGCCTGATTAAAGGGCACTTTAATGTTGGTTATGTTGTGCCTAATTGTAGCTGTTGTCAAGAATATTGTTAACAAGGTCTTAAACGCTGTTGCCCAGCCGCCCTCCTGTTGGTTCATACATCAGATGATTCTAGGTGCAAAGGAGGCTTTAGTGAGTTAAACAAACACCGTAGGAATGGCGCTGAAACCATGATGGTGGTGTGGACCTGAAAACACGATAACTTTCCTATTCTTTTATACTCTTGCCCATCATTTCAAGACGAGGGAATACCAAGAGGAGGGGCACTTCCATTCGGAGCAGGATTTGCCTGGGCTTACAACCGAATACTGTGTGCCATCGCAGTTGGGTCTACACAGTTAAATCCGATGGATTTTGAGGGACCCTTGTGTCTCAGACCCTTTGTCGACATGACTGGAGACTTCCTGAAACATGACAAGAGGACTTGCTTTAACCAACCCTCTTCAGACCTGTGGCCTAACTCCACCGTCTCCAGAGAGCCGGTCTTCAGGGCTACATCAGACTCGCTGCGAGGAGAAGCCTGCTTCCGGAACCGACTGAGCCCGGGGTTGTTTTCCCACAGAGAACTACCCACTGTGTCTCATCCCTGTCCTGTGCTCCCTTGACGGGCAAGTCTATATAATTTTCTATTTCACTTCTGGTGCTTCTGTTTCGTTTTTGATACAACAATAGCACTTATGGTTTCTGAATCTAACATATCCATCAAGACGCCGATTCTGCTTCCTTACGAAAATGAAATTTAAAGAGAGAGAGAGAGAGAGAGAGAGAAATCACCCTCCAGACAGTTAAGGTTAAAATCCTCCCAAACCTATATACCTGGGTACGTGGAAATGGGAAATTTTCATCTTGGTTTATCCAGATCTAACTCAACAGAGGTCAGGTTCCATCTGCTGTGTTACGGAGTAATAAACAGAGCTATGCAGTTTCTTAAATGTCACTTATATTTTTTTATGTCACATTTGTGATTCTTGCCATTTTTATGTAGGATTTTCTTCTTTAAATTGACTGATTTTTCCTTAGCTTTCCTGATGTAAGAAAACAAGCTTCTATTACTGCTGTAAATTGAGTGCAACATCACAGCACAAAGATCATTTAAAAACGTACGTATTTTTTGATAAAGATTTGCCTTTGTACTACCAGCGACGTGCTGATCACAATTTGTGGAAAACTGTTGTGATCTACTAGGCAAGGCCCTCCGAGTTCTCTAAACCAGGCCAACCCATTACAACACCAGACGTTCAGAAGTAAATTAAAAACCAAGCCTCCAGCTGCCCAGCCTACTTCCTGAATTGCCCGCAAGCCTCTGTTTCCACTAGCATTTGCCTTTCACGCCTTCACACATTCTGATCCCTCTGGCTTGTCCCTCTCTCTTTGATCTGTGTCCCCTTTGGACTTGACCTTACGGTTTGCTTTCCCGGCTTCAATCTTTGATACTCACTATATTCGCTGTATCGGATTCTTTGGTTGCAAGCGACAGAAACCCAATTCTGGCTAAGTTAAACCAAAACTACGTATCGGAAGGACTGGGGGTGCTTGTGGAATTGAATGAGAGACTGAACAATCAGATTCTCGTAAAGGGCAAGAACCAGGGAACCTGGAGAGATCCCCTCTGGGGAAGGAAGCGAGAGGGAGAGGGAGACAGAGAGAGAGAGAGGAGGATCAAGGAGACAGCAATGTGTGGACAATGTCTTTAGGAGCCGCTCACTGTCTTCCCGCTTCGACCCTTCCTGTTTTTTGTTTGCGGTCAACATCAAGATAGGATCCACGTTGGCTTTCGGAACATCGGGCCCAGCCCTTTTGGGGAGAATAGTGCAGAATTCCAGCCTCAGCACACAAGGGTTGAGCCACTTCGGGTGACTCTCTTCACTTCTCTCGGCCTCCGTTGCCTCATCTGTTACATCGTACCTCACGGGTTGTGGCGGAAATGGGTATGAAAAGCAAAAGCCACCTACATCCCTAGTGGAGTGGATAGAAGCAAAGCCCCCGGAACCCATGAATCTGGAAATCCTGATTCAAGTATATACTAGCGTTGTGTCTGTGCTGTGTATTACATTTCAGTTCCCTCGCCTGTGAAGTGGTGATAATAGCAATATTTGCCTGATTATAATTAAGCTTATATCTAGCACGTAACAGAGGCACAAATAATGTAAGCCGGGCAAGGGAAAGAGGTAACAGCTCAGGCAATAACTTAGTGAGGTTAGTATCGATCATTCTTTCTTGAGAGTGGGTATTGAAACCACACCCCCTCCCATCATTAAATAAGACAGCAATGAGAAATCTCTACCTCGCAGTCAACTTTTCATATGAGAAAGGAAGCCCTTGGTATGAATGGTGGTGCTGGATCTTGCCTCTGCGTAATCAACAAGGCTTTGCCTGCTCCAGGCTCCCATCTCTTCTGGAGCCTGGAGTGTTCTTGGCACATCTTTTATAAAAGTCAGCCTCGCTTTCTTCCTGTTGCAAATTGCATGCACATTTCTGCTCCCTGCGACCAGCCTCCATTTCTCAGCCGCTCTTTTCCAGCTTCCCCCTCTCCCTCTCCTAATGAGAATGAGTTGACTTGTAATTAAGGTCATATTTTATCTGCCGGGGAAAGGCAGTGGCTGGCCAGGCTGGGATGCCACAGCCCCGACGCAGCGTTCCTCTGGTGGATTACCCCTGCGTTGATGACCGTCAGTTGTTGTTTTGGGCTAAAGATACAAGAACAGTTTGGATGGCTTGAAATTAACAACCGGATTTATAGCTTGTAAATAGTTCTTGTGGTAAGATTTCCTTCTCTGCTCTAATCCCCTCTTCCCCTTCAGACCTCGTTTACGAATCCCTCGCCGGGAGTATTCTTCTCAGAATGGAAAAACAAGGGTTTGTCTAGGGTACAAGCTGCTTCTGCTGAGAAGTCCGTCCGTGGCCCGCGTGGGTCTTTGAGGAGCACCAATTCCGCTCTCGGGGACGGAACAACAGCTCCACTGGCCCTCTGCAGCCTGGCTGCCTGCATCCGCCCAAGATGTCGGGCAGTCATCTCGCTCTCTTTCTTTCCCTGGCTCAGAGCAAGAAAGCTTCTGACCCCTTCTTATGATTTTTAATCTGTCTCTTAACATAATGGCCCCTGCAAAATAGGCAGGCAGTTTTCCCAGACACCCTGGCTGTTATGGTGATGGAGGAGCTGGTTTGGAAAAATGTGAATTTCCTCCAAACCACTAAAGTCAATCTAGGCTATTAGAGGGTTGCTGAGAAGCCTGGCTGACTTTGCCTGTTTTCAAGTTGCACTTGCTTCTCTGGCTCGGACAACACTGCAGTGAGAAATAAGCAGAAGCCGCCGGGGAGATCCCCTCTGGCGAAGGAAGTTTCCTATTAGAAGCAAAAGAGAGAACAATCCATGTCCAAGCAGCTTTCCGGTTATTTGGCTCCGAGACTGGAGGGACCCCGGGTTCGCTTCGTCCAACTCACGCAGCCGCTGTGCAGTTGGCAGAATGGCTCGCCCCCGCCCCCCCCAACCAGCGCCCCAGGGGTCGAAGCATGGGAGACGCTCAGTCCCTACTTGTCATCGACAGGAACGTCACAGTCCTCCGCTTGCTGCCCTTCTGTCTCCCCCGAGGTCAAACCAAAACGTTTTAGATTAACATCAAGGTTGTAAATGTGAGCGGCATGTCAGCAAGCCCCCCAGACAACATTATCGAGTCTCCAAACGCCAAACGTTTGCGGTGACCGCACATTGTACCCGCACCTTCCTCAGAGTGACGTTGACATCACTGTGCTCCAATAAGTTAATTTTCCCATCATGGACTGATTCATTGGGCAGAAACCACAAGTTCATGAGCCAGTGCAGGGGCTGAACTCGGTGACCCCTCCCCCGCCGAACTGAAAGTATAGCGTTGTGTTTTCATGCGAACCAGCAGCGGAAAGCAGTTAGCTTTCCTTTGGTTAGATTTTTTTTTTTTTTTTTTTTTTTAATTTTTCCTTTTCGTGGCAACACATTTTCAGGACGCTGGACTACAATTTACCCTTTTTGTAGCATTCTCACGCTGGCGTGTGCCTGTTGCAGCCAATATTTATCGAGCTCATTAATGTGTTGGTCCGGGCCGAGCAATTTCTACCCGGGACCGGGCCGAGCCATTTCTGTACGACATTTTACTTAACTTTAGGGCAACTTAATGGAGCAGGTGGTGTGGTCCTCATGGTGCCACAGGAGAAACGGACGTGCAGATAGGCTAGGTAACTGTCCAACTCATAGACGAGCTAAAAAAAAATATTGGCCATAAAAGGCAGACTCCAACAGGTCACGTAAAGGCCAATCGAATGTTCTCTCTAGCCTCCTTGCCTAAGCAAAGATCCCCCTTCATTTCCTTCCCGGAAAAATCTGTGAGGAGCTTGTTCAGGAGAAAGATCCCTGAGGCTTGAGACACCTTGGCAGGACAGAGGCCGTGCTGATTCCTCGGGGTCAATGCCACCAGCCGGCTGAGACTCACTCAGGCTTTAGCACAGCGGGCCTGTCGTCTGTTCTTGAGCATCTTCCTTGAGTTCAAAAGGAAGAGATGGCCAAGCAGGCCCGGCACCAGGGAGCCATGAATGGGCTTCGACAAACGCACACCCACCCGCCAGGCCTTCCACTGATGATTTAAGCCCAGCCCAAACCAAATGCTGCTCTTTGTAGCCTGCAAACTCTTCCTCATTACTCATCCCTTCTGATTTCCGGCCAACTTTCCACCATGGCAAGACCCAAGGACCACAAGAAAAGCGCCTTCTTATCCTCGGGGAGGAAGTATCCTGGAGAGTTGTAAAAACGCCTCTCAGGAGATCCCCCTGCTGGCTTTTCAGATCCAGCAGCTTGAATCCTTAGGGAAACATCCAAGAATTCTAGGCTCGCCTCCAAATGGAAACTGAATCCCGAATCTTTGCAACCGTGTCCGCATGCAGTTCAGACCGCTTGCTGTGAATTTGGTTGTGCTGTGGTGTGACGTTTTGGACTGGTGGTCCATCATAATTCTTCGGTAAAATATGAGATTTCATGCTTTCAGATTACAGTTTCCAGAGAGTTTCTACCTCCCAGATGCCCTTGTCTTTCGGCAAGTCTTTGTGAAAACTGTTCCGCGGAATCAGCAACTTTAGAGCCCTGGTTCAACCGCCTGCACCCAGTAAGTACGTCTCTGTCCCAAACGCAACTCAAAAATGGCTTTAAAAAACAAAGAAGAATTATTGACTGGGGAAGCTGAAAGGTTCAGAACTAGTTGGTATCAGGTGAGGCTTGATCCAGGCGCTCGCAGTCTCTTGTCAAGGCTCACGTGGCTATGTTCCTTGGCTCTGTCTTTCAAGATGTCAGCTTCGTCTTCAGGTCCCACAAGGTGGCCTACAGGAGTGGAAGGATCCTCCCCTGCTATAGCTTCTGGTGCAGACGGGGAGTTTCATTCCAAACTATGCAGGAGAAGAGTTTCTCTTGGTAGTGCCTGTGGAAGAGAGAGCCTCACACCCTGGAAGCCCATAGCCAAGGTCACCTCTCACCTCATCTGTGTCGACCGTGTCTTGTGACCATCATCGCATTAATTCCTATGGTTAAGAAGAGGGCCAATATTCATTGGCTTGCGGCCACGAGGGACTTTCTGAAGCTGGTGCGGGACCAATCCCAGCCAGGCCTCTTGGCTGAGGAGACGGGAGGGATAGATTGCCAAGGGAAATTCGAGGCACTGTGTCCAGGAAGAAAAGAAAGAGACGAATGCTGGGAAGGCAAAGGACAAGGGTAGAGAGTACGCTCCCTCATGCTGCCGTTGCCTGGATTGAGAATCAGAGAACGGAAGAAAACTGCCCAAGACGTTTGAAGCCATTCAGTGGCCTCCCACTGCTCCAGGGATGGACAGACGACAAGCAACAGAAAGGACCCTGTATGATCTGCCCCTCTAGCCCCTCGAATGCTCAGAGCTCCCGCCTCGCCGACCCTCTCCGTTCCTTGAATTTGCCGGCCTCCTGCCTGCCTGCCGTCAGTTCTCCCCGTGTCGGTTCACTCTGTCTTCCCTCTCTGACTCATTAACTCCTGCTCATTTCTTCTCCCAAGGCGGTGGCCCCAAGGCCTCCCCACCCAGTGTTCTCAGCGCCCCCCCCCCCATGTGCCTCCCCCTAGATGAGCCCATTCATTCGTTCCTTCTAGCAAATGCTAAGTGAGCGTCTCCAGTGTGTCAGGCCCCATTCATGAACAAGAACGGCTTGGAGCTTACAGGGTATGTCCCACATTGTGAGGCTCCCGCAGGAAGCGGGGCTCACGAGCGCGCCTTATATCGCGGGCGCCGAAGGGCAAAACCCAGAGTAATATGTGGAAGATGACGTTTGAGGCTCAACCCTCTGATAGGGATCCCGGGCGCCGTTACCAGACCTAGAAGCCGCTTTGTTCTGGGCTTGTATGAAAAAAATGCATGATCCTGAGGTCAGGCCTTTTGTGCCGCTGGACGATTACCCTCGACTTTCCTCTTGTCCCACCCTCAGCACCCAGAGCCGGTCTTACTCACCAAGGCGTCACCCCTTATCGGCTCCTGAACTCATTCCCGTCCAGTCATGCCACGGCACCAGCTGCAGCCTCCCCAGCCCTCTCCTGGGCAACCGGAAAAGATTTGTGAGCTCCTGGGGAGCAAGGGCTCCTACTCGCCTCTGAATCCCCAGCGCTCCGCGAGGGGCGTGCAGGTAGTATGTGCCCCAGAAACACTAGCTCGGTGCATAAGCCCTTTCCCGACCTCCTTCCGCTTCCCCATCTGGTCCGCTGCCCACGGCGACTTGGAGCCATCTTGTCCTCAACGACAGAGCCACCTGGCCAAGGAGATGCTAACGTCTATTTTTTTTTTTTTTTTTAAATTTTTTTTTCAACGTTTTTTATTTATTTTTGGGACAAAGAGAAACAGAGCATGAACGGGGGAGGGGCAGAGAGAGAGGGAGACACAGAATCAGAAACAGGCTCCAGGCTCTGAGCCATCAGCCCAGAGCCTGACGCGGGGCTCGAACTCGCGGACCGCGAGATCGTGACCTGGCTGAAGTCGGACGCTCAACCGACTGCGCCACCCAGGCGCCCCATCTAACGTCTATTTTTACAGCAGAGGAAACCCAGGCTCCGGGAGGCGAGGCCTGAGGTCACAGATGTAAGGCCACGCCACGGAAGAGCCGGGACACGACTGGGGCTGTCTGGGGCCACCGTCAGCCTCTTTTTACTACACACTTTGACCCATAGCAGAGGTCCTTAATCCGGGCCGGGGGGGGGGGGGGAGGGGGTGGGGGGCTCTGTGGCTGAGCATCAGGAAGCCAGTGTGAGCACTCCGGATTCCAAGCAAAACGTGGGTATGTGTGCACACGTCTGCAGAAGAGAGGTCCCAGCTTTCATCAGACTTTCAAAGCGATCCGGAACCAAAAACCATTAAGAGTAACTGGCCTGGGGATATTTTCTTTCTTTCTTTTTCTTTTGACGGACACAAATGCTGACACACCACTGCCCCGCACCGAATCGTCTTAATAGCGGGTTGCACGCGGAGCAGGGGGGCCTCTCTCTTCCTGGGGCACCGCCCGGCCGACCGCCGTTGGCATCCTGTGCCAGTCCAAACAGCGGCGGCGGCCCCTGTCACATTCCTGAAGAATCTGAATATTAGAAGGACTCGAGGATACAATGAGGTAAATTTCCAGACAAGATAAATACAGACAGTAATATAATCCTTACGCGAAGAATAAGGCTACTGTTGGAATCTCTGTGCTAAAAAGATTGACTGAATTACAGGGGCACGCCCAGTTGGAATTCTGGTTTTCACAGTCTCTTTGCTTGTCAAACTTAATATCAAGGAAAATAAGCTAATTTGATTTGGCAAAGGCTCATGCAATATGGAATTGATATCTGTGGCAGCGACCTTTGATGTTTTGTATAAACAGTGTTTTCCCTGCTGTGGAAGCTGGAGTTGAATAATAAACAGCGTTTTCCCTCCTCTACTCACCCTCCATCCCCGCCCCCCACCCCGTCACCAGTACTGCAAAAAAAAAAAAAAAAAAAAAAAAAAAGGTAAGGAAATAAACCTTTTCTGTGGCTCACAAAACTCGTGGAGGCCATATTTGTTGGTTGATGGCTCAACTTTGGCACTGATGTTTTGGGTTGGGTAATTCTTTGAGTGGGGGAGAGGGTGCTGTCCTTCGCATGGTAGGGTGTTTAGCGGCATCCCTGGCCTCTACCCAGCAATGCAAGTAGCCTCCCCCACTGCCCCCTTCCAGGGTGGATAAGCAGAGATGTCTCCTGAGGTCGCCTTTTGTTCCCCGGGGGCAGGACCATCCCAGGTGAGAACCACTGCCCTAAAAGCAGGGGAGGAGATGGTGCAAGGAAGTTTCTTTCTTTTCTCTCAGTTTCAGGCATTGGTGGCCTTATCAGGGCCTTCTGCCTTGAGGCTCTGATTCATGGTCCTTCAGCTTCGTAGGGGTCCCCGGGGAAGAACCTACAGGCTGTCTCTTCTTGCAACCCCTTTTGTCCTCAAGGGGCTTCAGGCCCGTCTGCCGCACATCCGCCTGGAAAGGGGCAGCTCGCGGTTTTGTCTGACGGCTAATACACGTGGAACATCTGACCTCGAGCTGGTCTCTCTGCCTCCCCGGATTTCTGAAGTTCAAGAATTGCGTGGTCCCTAGACACCCACTTGGTGCTCTCTTCCCTGTGGCCCAAGGCGTTTGGAAAAGCATCATGGTAGCGAGCGTTTAGCCGGAGTCAGGCAGATTCAAGTCAATGAGGTTCTGGAACCGGCTCGCACCAGCTCGTGAAAGCTGATCGATCTTCAGGACTTCCGTGAGCCCTTGGCGGCCACGTTTGTAGCGTTGCATGCCCCACGATGAGAGTATGGACACCACAGAAATTGGCGAATGCCCCACATCAGAGCTCCTTAGTCCCCTCACCTGCCTGCCACCCCCCCCCCCACCGCCACCCCCAGTCAGTCAAGTCCGGGCTTGAAAGTAGCATAGCAGACGTCACTCACTACTCACCCAATATCCACGTTCCTTGTTTCTTACTCGACGAATTCCAGCTCTGTTTAGCCTGGCAATGAGTCCATTTATATAACTGCATTTCCTGTCTCCCTTGCACTTAAGAGTTCTCAAATGACATGGCCTTGGCCAATGGCGTGTAGATGGGGTTTATTGGTAGGGTTTCCCAGAAACTCTTTGAAAGGGGGCAGACTCACTGCCTAAGACTTTTCTACCTTGTCCTTTCCCTACTCCCAATTGAGATCACAGATGCTAGGCCGGGTGTGGGCCTGACATCTTGCAGCCACAAGGTGACAAGCGAGAGGAGAAAGGTCCCACACTGAGAATGGCTGGATGGAGGTGCCTGGTCTTTGGTTGCCACAGCCTGGGACTCCCTGCCCCCCGGCTGCGGGTTGGTGGGCTTCAACAATATGCCCCTGAAGACCATCCCTATCTGGGACCCAAGGCAAGGCTGCCCAACCTTTATTAGCTCCAGTTTTCTTATCTATAGGATAGAAATGAGGGGAACCTAACCCATGGGATTGGTCTGAGGGTTGAATAAGATACAGCATGGAAGGAGCCCCCCACAGCACTGACACATGGGAAGCACCAAGGGAATGCAAGCTGGTACTGTTCCTTTTTGTCCCCCCATGTTTATTTAGTTTGGAGAGAGAGAGAGAGAGAGTGCAAACTGGGGAGGGGCAGAGAGAGAGGGAGACACAGAATCCGAAACAGGCTCCAGGCTCCGAGCTGTCAGCGCAGAGCCCAATGCAGGGCTTGAACTCACGGACTGTGAGATCACGACCTGAGCCGAAGTTGGACGCTTGGCTGTCTGAGCCACCCTGCCCCCCTCCCCCCGCCCCCCCCCCCCCCCACCCCGAGCTGGTACTGTTGTTACCTCTGTGGCTGTGCTTGTCGCCCTGGCAGTAAGTATGTGCTTGGGTGTTTGTCCCTCCCTCTAGCCTTTGTCTCTTCAAGCACAAGGGTCATGTCTCACTCACCCTCTATCCTCAGTTTCCACTACGTGGCTCAATAATCGTGACTTGAATGCAGTTGATGCTGAAGGGTAGGGTGGAGATATGAGTTATATAGTCAAACAAAGGATAATTAATTTACTTTTCAGCATTTGAGTACAACCCGTATCTCTGACCTGCCCTTTAGCACCAACTGAATTCAAGTCATGATTGAGCCCTGTGCGTGTCCCTGGGAAGGGAGGAGAGAATTTATTGGACAAATGCTGCACGCCGAGACACTGAGCCGAGGGCTTTCCCTGCATTATCTCATTTACTCCTCGCGAGAACCCTGAGAGTGGTAAGCATATCCTAGTAACTCAGAAAGCAGCCAGGTTACCCTGCCTCCTCTGACGTGAGTCACTCTGAGGCCTAGGGGACAATCCAGGCTCCACGTTTTCATACCCAGCTGTCCTTGGGCGTACAACTTAGCTTTTCTGTGCCTCAGCCCCCTTATTTGCAAGGAGGGCTCCCAAAGCCTTACTTATCTTGCACAGGAACTGAAACACTAAAATGAAATAATGCGTTTAACTAAAGTATGGTCCTTCTGAGGTCAATAATGTGAGCTCTTAATAGAATGATACACCCTGCAGAAATCCAAAGCCATTTCTAAAAGTTGTATGAATCTGAAGGGGGGGCCCAGTATGCGAGTGCTACTTTGTCCTGAATTCAATTTTTAAAATGACCTCACTCTTAAAAACTTCAGTAAGCCTATTTTAGAAGGGCTTCCGACAGCTGCAGCCGTGGAAATGCAGTGCCGCTCTGGATGTCAAGAATAAATACAATAAAGACAAGACAAAAGTTGGCATCCTAGCTGGATCCGGCTGCCGGCGGAAGGCTGTGCACCTGTGCCCCCTTGTTATCGATGAGGGGTTTACGGCCGGCAGGGAGCCGTCCCAGGGTAGTAGCACCAGATTGAAACCGAATCGAGAAGGGGGTAGCTTCTCTATTTTGTGAGCCAGTGTCGTTTAATGCTATGCTAGATCCTACCTGGAATCCACCACCCCCCCACCCCCACCTCTGCAGTTTGGGAAACACTGCACCACGCTTTCCAGCTTCCAGGACCTTCTCCTATAGCGAACCATTCCCCCAGGTCGTGGTAACAACGCATGCGGTCAGGCAAAGCTATCAGGTGCCCACGTCTTTACCCTTCTCTCTTTCCTCTCTCTAACCTTATGTGCGAGCGAGAAAAGCAGCCCGTTCCTTTAATCTGTTGCATCGTGGAGGAATATATTTCTTAACTCTATAGTTCTCTTTTCATCTCTATTACCCATTTTAACGACTTAATTTGCCAAGTTCCTGTGAGCTGCCTATTGATAATTGATAGATTGTTCCTTCCTTGCCAATTTCCTCTATTAGTTATCCCAGGAAGTTCAGTTGTGCTTTGTATGTAACCCAATAGGCCCGTCGAGTGCCTGGCTTGTTTGTAAGCCTGTGTAAATGAATACTGTCCAGAAGTGCAGAGAGGAGGCCAGCAGGCCCTTGGACCAGGAAGCTCTCCAGTTACACTCCGGCGGGTTCCTCTTCATTGAAACAACCTATAGCAGAGGCACGAGGCCTTCCCCTTGCTCTAATGGCTTTGAACGGCCAGCTAGGGGGACCCTGGATGTCAAGCCTGGTTTCTCCCTTCAGATCACAACCCCAGCCTCCTCCCCTGGGGTTTTATTTATTTATTTTTTTTTAATTTTTTTTTTCAACGTTTATTTATTTTTGGGACAGAGAGAGAGACAGAGCATGAACGGGGCAGGGGCAGAGAGAGAGGGAGACACAGAATTGGAAACAGGCTCCAGGCTCTGAGCCACCAGCCCAGAGCCTGACGCGGGGCTCGAACTCCCGGACCGCGAGATCGTGACCTGGCTGAAGTCGGACGCTTAACCGACTGCGCCACCCAGGCGCCCCTGCCCTGGGGTTTTACAAGGTGGGGTGGGCATGTCTTACTAAGAACATCCTATTTAAGAGCTCTCATTTCTCAGCCTTCTCCAGTTGTTACTGTTTTTTTGTTTCTTTGTTTCTATTAACCTTTTTTTTTTTTTTTTTTTCCTTTTCCCTTCTGGGTTTATTCAGACAAGAAGCATTAGCTGTAAAGGAGTGTCTCCAGGGGGGATTTCGATTTGAGGCGGGATCGGCACCAGAAGCTGGCGGTGATTAGCCACAGACTATCTTTACGGTATCTAGCCATTTGAAACAACTGAAGTATTGAAAATCTGGGGGTTGAAAGTGGAACCAAAACTTTGGGAAAGTTTTGAAGATTTAGAGAAAGATTTAACATCTTCGGCTTCCGTTGAGAAACTGGGAAAGACTTGGTTCACGTTCCTACGGAGAGACAAGTGAATCGGCTGAGAAGGAAAGCTTGACGTCCCCTGGTG
Source organism: Puma concolor (assembly GCF_028749965.1). Taxonomy (NCBI): domain Eukaryota; kingdom Metazoa; phylum Chordata; class Mammalia; order Carnivora; family Felidae; genus Puma; species Puma concolor. The sequence continues at coordinate 64,936,368 of NC_141667.1, read as the reverse complement.
TTCACTCTCCTGTTGGACGCAGCCTCCGGAAATGGGCCGTAGAAGACAATGGCCTTGGACCCGAAACAAGTCACACATGCATGTGACCTTCCGGCTCCCTGTAGGCGACTGAGTTTTAGGACCCTGGTCTACACACCACAAATCACTCTTCCAGGGAATTTTGGATCCGGTCAGACGACTGTCAGATTTCTACCGGAGTTCATTTCTTTCCACGGTGACATGGATGTCCATGGTGACATCCAATCTGTAGCTCAAAAGAAAGGGGATTCCTGGCCTTCTCGTCTGTTCACCCTATGCACTTAACGAGGAACCACTCTCCATCAAGCCCTCTGCTAAAGTATGGGCATCTGAAAGTGAGTTAATTTCCGTCTGCCTCCCCCAGGGGAACGTGAGCGCCACGAAGACAGGACAGGACAAGAGCTTGTCTGTAAAGGAACCGTTGCTAAACCCTAGCATCTAGCAGAGTGCTGGGCCCATCGAAGACTAAATGAATGAACGGCTCGATCTCTGCCCTGAAGGAGCTCACCCTCTGTAAACACACCATTGCAATGCCCTGTGATAAGGACTAAGGAAAGGGAAGAACAAGGGACTGTAGAAATTACAGGAAGGAGTTCCTGACACAGCTAGGTGGGAGAAAGGTCGGAAGAGGCTTTGAAGAGGAAGCGGTGAGGTATGAGCAGGGACTTGAAGGGTGAGTGTAGTTGGTCAGCCACAAACAAGGGGGCAGGTATTGAGAAGCAGAGGGCATAGTATGTGCAGATAGGAGAGTGAGATACTCAGGTTAGCTGCAGGATGAGTGCATCCCCCTCACGAGACTCCGTGTTATTTGCCCTGTATCCCCAGAACCTAGAAGAGTGGTTAGCATGGAGTAGACGTTGAGCGAGCGTTTGCTAAAACAGCACAGGAAGGAATGGTGCTCTAGCTATGGTGTAGACAAGGAGCTGAATCAAACTTGAATGTCTTTGCCCGTTGAGGCTGAGAATAGAGGAAAAGAGACAGATCTGAGGGTGGCTTGGAATTTGTAGTGATAATAAAGATGGGTGGGTTGAGTGAGCATGTGTGGACAGGCTCTTGCTTTAGCTTATCCTGAGGATCACACAGACTCTGTCATGAGGATCCCAAAGGATCCCAAAGCCAGCCCCTGGGATCTTCCAGTTTAATCTCAGAAGCGTCCCACCTGCTTAGGCATTTTTCAGCTGGGCACTGGGTTCTGGGCCATTTGTCTTCAAAAAATGATCTCAGACTTTCCCTGATCTGAGCCTACCAGCCCAGCTTCCTTCTTTCCTTCCTTCCTTCTTTCTTTCTTTCTTTCTTTCTTTCTTATGTTTATTTATTATTGACAAACAGAGAGAGACAGAGCATGAGCATGGGAGGGACAGAGAGAGAGGGAGACACAGAATCTGAAGCAGGCTCCAGGCTCTGAGCTGTCAGTACAGAGTCCGACGTGGGGCTCGAACTCACTCACGGACAGCGAGATCATGACCTGGGCCGAAGTCAGGCGCTCAACCAACTGAGCCACCCAGGCGCCCCTAGCAGCCCAACTTTAGATGTCAGGGGCAGAGGGGATCGATTGATATTTACCATATTATTCTTTCCCACTTGCTAGGAATGGTTTTATTAATTTTGCTCAGTGTGGGAGGTTAGGGGTGGAAAGAAGAGGGAGAGGAAACATTCTTTGCTCTACTGAAATCCCTGAACGCATCTCTCATTTTCTCCGTAAGTTCTATGGGACAGGCATTGCCCCCAAATGCTTTCCATGCATTTTCACACTTATCACATCTCTGTAAGGCAGGTGCTATGGTGATGGTCCTCTCTACTGTACCCTGTAAACCAACCCTATGAGCGCCCACAGGTCCCGCTGGCTTCTGAGGCCACAACCGGGGCGGAGAGAAGAGGCACTTCTGGAAAAGTGACCTTCCCTGTCTCTTTTTGTCAGAAACCTGCCTCTCCCTGAGAGACTCTGTCCCAGGTCAGCGCCTTAGCGGCCTAGCCTGAGATGGAGCTTCCGGTGAGGGTGATTGATGTAGGAAGTGTTCCCTCCTGAGACCTGGAGGGGGCAAGGGCAGCAGTAGAGGGCAGGGAAGATCCCCAAGGGTGTGGTTTCTAGAGAGGTCTAGTTGGGTCCGGACCATGAGGAGCTCCGGAGCATGAGTGGCACCACAGAGGCTACCCCACCCAAAGGCAAGGGGACAGGATGGTAAGGCTTCCTCATCAGTCGTGGCTGAGAGCGGACACAGGACCGCAGAGCTAGCTGGAGGGGGAGGGCTGGGGCTGGAACTCTGAGGCAGCTCTGATTACCCAGCGTGCAGCAGTAGGCACGGGCATCTGCTGTATGCACGTTTACGGTCAACGAGAGGCAGGTGGCTTGAAGGTTACGTGCCGGCAGATAGACCCGCCTCCAAATTCCAGCTCCTCCAGGCACAGCAAGGTGACCTCAGGCGAGCCGCGTCGCCTCACGCGGCCTTGATTTTCTCTGCTGTAAAATGGGGATAATAGTAGCTTTTCTCTTCCAGAATTGTTGTCAAGATTTAACAAGACAATACAAGTGAAAGGGCTTCCTGCGATGCCTGGCCCGGAGTGAGTCCTCGTGTCGGCTGTTATGCATTATAGTTCTTGCCCCCCGCCGTTTCTGTCCTGACGGGTCCAAAGCTGGGAAAGCTTCTGTCCAACTGGTCCGATCTTTTGAAGGGTTGTTTACTCCTCTAAAGCACAAGGGGGTGTTTCCTCACAGGGTAACACTAAGACATATATATATATATATATACACACACACACACATATATATATATATAATATGTGTGTATATATATACACACATGTAATATATGTATATAGTGTGTGTGTATGTATATATATATATATAGTATACATATATATATGTGTGTATATATAGAAGAGCCTAGTTACAAACCTAATTAACATTTGTCAGGTCGTGGCTCATCCTTGGGGTCTGGATGCTCCTGAGAGCTGTTTGGAAGGGAATGACAAAGGGTGGCAACCGTCAACGCCTTCTTTTCCATGTGAACATCATGCAAATACACAGCCATAAACTGCCTGCAAATTGCTCTGTTGTCAGTTGCCAGGGTAATGTTAGGATAAGCCTTCCTCCCCAAGTGTTTAGCAAGCTTTGGAAATGAGATGTAAAGGTCGTTATTATTAAATTAAGAATTAGGAACCCAACAACAACAAAAAAAGGAAAAGCTCCTTCCAGAAGAATCTATTCCACCTCGTCTTTATTGGTTATTCCCCCAAATGGCCCCTCTGCCTCCGTTCCTTCAGATCAGCCCAAGATCTGAAAGTGAGTCAAACGCAGAATTTTCTTTTTATTTTTAAAATTTTTTTTTCAACGTTTTTTATTTATTTTTGGGACAGAGAGAGACAGAGCATGAACGGGGGAGGGGCAGAGAGAGAGGGAGACACAGAATCAGAAACAGGCTCCAGGCTCTGAGCCATCAGCCTAGAGCCCGATGCGGGGCTCGAACTCACGGACCGCGAGATCGTGACCTGGCTGAAGTCGGCCGCTTAACCGACTGCGCCACCCAGGCGCCCCAAACGCAGAATTTTCTAAATAACCTCGTGGAGCCCCGTTGCACGAGGGAGAGCTTATTAAGTCCACGGTCGAACCCACATTTTCACTGGGATCATTTAGCACACAGAAACCAACGTGGTACCCTTGCTCCCCGTCAATGTTTACTGGGCTTCAGACCCATCAGGAGAAGCTGGTGGGCTACCTTACTGTTGCCCAAAGAAGGAAGACTGTAGGCCAACAGGTGCACTACCTTTGCTCCTTCCTATCGCATTCTTTGAAAGGAGAGAGCGAGGGGGGGGGGAGGGGGGCTTCTAGAAAATACTAAGCCAGAAATAGACATTGCAATTTAAAAAAAAAAAAACACAAATTAATCTGTGGTGGCAGAAAGCAGATCAGTGATTGTGGACAGCGGGGGGAAGAGAAGGGACGTGTGAAGGGACGTGAAGAAACTTCGGGGGGTGGTGGGTATGTTCATTGTCATGATATTGGTGGTTTCACAGGTATAACATATGTCAAAACTTGTCAAGTTGCACTCTTTAAGTATAGGTAGTTTATTAGCTGTCAGTTATGCCTCAGTAAAGTTGTAAAACAAAATACTTGCTTTGTTTTTTAATAATACATTTTTTAAAACGTTTATTCATCTTTGAGAGACAGAGAGAGAGAGAGAGACAGAGCATGAGCGGGGAAGGGGCAGAGAAAGTGGGACACAGAATCTGAAGCAGGCTCCAGGCTCTGAGCTGTCAGCACAGAGCCCGACGCACGGCTCGAACTCACGACCTGCGAGATCATGACCTGAGCCGAAGTCGGCCGCTTAACCGACTGAGCACCCCCAGGCGCCTCTAATAATACACTTTTTTTTTCTTTTTTCAACGTTTATTTATTTTGGGGACAGAGAGAGACAGAGCATGAACGGGGGAGGGGCAGAGAGAGAGGGAGACACAGAATCGGAAACAGGCTCCAGGCTCCCAGCCATCAGCCCAGAGCCTGACGCGGGGCTCGAACTCACGGACCGCGAGATCGTGACCTGGCTGAAGTCGGACACTTAACCGACTGCGCCACCCAGGCGCCCCTAATAATACATTTTTAAATGAAATGGCTTCAGGGTTCCCCAGCTTGACATGTAGGAGTATGAGATAGGCCTTTAGCTGAGAAGACAAAACAGCCAGGCGTTGTGCTTAAAACCTCCTGGAGGAGGGGGGCGGATAAATACACTGTAGGGCATCCTGACAATGGAATATTCCTGAGTGCTAAAAAGAAAGGAGCCGTCAGGCCACGAAAAGACACGGAGGAGACCCACATGCATCTTGCTAAGTGAAAGAAATCGGTCTGAAAAGGCTATGTACTGTGTATTCCAACTATAGGACATTCTGGAAGCGGCAACACTATAGAGGCGGGAAAAAGATCAGGGGTTTCCAGACACGGAGGAGAGGAAAAGATACATAGGCAGAGCACAGAGGACTATCAAGGCAGTGAAAATACTCTGTCTGGTACTATAAGGATGGAGACATGTCATTAGGCATTTGTCAAAACTCATAAAATGTATACCACCACGAGCAACCCCAAGGCAAACCATGGACGTCGGGTGATAATGACGTGTTACTGTAAGTTCATCGACTGTAACAAATGTACTGCTCTGGTGGGGGGTGTTGATGGTGGGGAAGGCTGTGCGTGTGGGAGGGCCGGAGGTATAGGGGAACTGCCAGTGCTTTCCTCTCAATTTTCCAGTGAATCGGAAACTACTCTAAAAAATAAAGTCTTAAAACCAAGCAACTGAACAAAAAAAAATCCCAAGGTGTCTCCATCATTCCAAGTCTAGGGATTCTTGTCTGCTGGGAGGCCCTTGGCTATGAGTACGTGGGCAAGCTAGTTATTTTCTAACTCAGCCTGAGGTTGAAGGGAAACATGTTGGGGTTCTCCCGAAACCTCTTCAGCTCTCACTCGGTGGCTGGTCGGAGGAACTGGGATCGACATTGGGTAGTTCCATGTGGATGGACCTCACGTCCAGATGCAGAGACTGAGGTGGCCTCCAGAATCCTGCCTTCTCTCTGCTGTCCCCCGGTGTCACCATCCCTACATCCTTGCCCATGTCCCCCTTTCCAACTTTACGTGACAAACATGTGAGACACACACTGATACATACACACAGCCATGAGTTTTTATTAGAAGCAAAACCTTGCTATCCTTCATCCATTCATCCATTCATGTACCCAGGACCTCTTTGCTGAGCACCTGTTCTAGGGAAAGGGCAAGGAACTGGGTTGGTGGTCAAAACAGACATAGAGACTGCCCTCAGGGACCTTACATTCTAAGTGGGATAGATGCAGTCATCAAATAACTAAACATGGAAGGTGAAACTACAGCCGGGGTAAGTGCTATCAAGCAGAGATAAAGACCTGTAAGAAGAAATAACAGGGAAATTCAGCTCATTCATAGATACAGGGGAGGAAGGCTTCCCTGGAGAAGTGACAAGGGAGGTAATTTGAAAGAAGTATAGGGATTAACCAGGTAAAGAAGGTCAGCAGGATTTCAGAAAGAAGGAATGATATGTGCAAAGGCCCTGTGTTTGGAGGAAGCATGGCATGATCAAAGAAATGATCAAAGGCCTTTGTGGCTGGAGCTCAGAGACCAAGAGGGAGAGAAGCCAGTGAGGTAACTAGAGGCTAGATGGCAGGTGACTTTATAGGCCATGGCAATGAAATGTCTCCCATCAATTCCCCCAGAAAAACATACCCCAGGCCCCTTAACAGAACAAAAAACCACACTGATTAGACAAAGGTAAGTTTTTTAGAGCTACTTTATTAATAATAAAGGCGAACATAACCTTGACAGAATTTTAGGAATGTCCCAGAAAGTGGAGGTCAGGGGGGTCTATTTATAGAGTTGTAGGGCCCCGGCTTGATGATTTTAAAGCTGGTTTTCCCAGGCCGAGAATGAGTTGGGATTAGGCAAAGCGTATGACCCCGACTTGATTGTACCTCGGATTTGTGAACACAGTGAAGAGAGGGCCTGAAAGTGGGTCTCACTGTTCACGTTCACACATAATCTATTCCAGCTGGTTCACAGATCTCCCAGCAGAAGGTGTTTTTTAGAACACATAGCGAAGTTATCTTTGCTCATTCTCAGTTTTGCTTAAAAAATGGACAGAGAAGCATGCCCCGATCGATACAAGACCAGGGAATTATGTCGTTTTCAGTCCCGAGGCTTGTGAGGACCTTGCCAATGGGTTTTCCGATCCCTCTGACCTGCTGACCCGGCCGTGGGGCAACAGGATGGGCCCCCGTCACCACGTCACCTGGCCGAGTGACTCTCTCGCTGTAGGGCGCAGCTTTCATCTGTGCGCTGGGACCACAGGAAGAGGTAACTCACAAGGCTGTTGCTCACGGTGGAGTTTTTATCTGCGCATGCTCCTCGCTGTCAGGCATGGTCGAGAGGAGGCACGCGGAGCACAGCAGACCTGTATTCCTTGCCCAGCTCTGCCGCTGCCCGTTTCTGAGCCCCCCCTGCCCATTGCCCAACCCCCAGGCAGCTTCCTGATCTGCCAAGGGAGGATAATAACAGCGTGGACTTTATGAGGGTAGTTCTGGGGGGGTAAACGAGACGTGCATGTACATTCTTAGCCCTGCTTGGTGCGTGACACGTGCTCGCCTCCTCATTACTGCTGTTGCTTTCACGACTTGACTGCAGCGCTGAGGTCTCCAGAAGCCCCTGTGTTCATTCCATGACCCTGTCAGGGTCAGTCTACCTTGCTCTGGTCATCCAGGTGACTGCTATCATTCTGGTCCTGAATTTCTATCGTTGTGTTTGGCACACAGCGCTGCCTCTCGATCCTCACATCTAGGACCTTCGCTACTTTTGCGTTCCCTCTGGGGGGTGAGTCTTAACTGTCCACTGCGCCGGTCTTCCCTGTAGGTCAAGGCTGCAAACCACTTCAGGGCAGGGAACGTGCTTCTGGTGCTTCCTTTCTTCGCCCCGTTAAGAGCGCAAGGGCTCAGTTCATTCCAGCGACTTGTACTAAGACCCGCGCTGGCCCGAGCTAGGTGCTGTGCACAGAGCAACGAGGCAGACACAGAACTCTTGGGGGTGGGGGGCTCTGGAATGGAGGGAAAGAGTCCGGATAGAGTCTCAGGAGGCGCTTACTGGTAAATGGATGCCCGAAGTATGGACGAGGGAGGCATTGATTCTGGCCTGGGGCATTAAAGAAAACTTCTCAGAGAAACCGAAGCCTAGACAGGCTTTATCATTTTTTTTTTTTTTTTAATAAGGAAAATGTGCAAATAGAAAAAAAAAATGGAAAGTTTCAAAATAGTTTAGAGTGAAAATAAGTCCACCTCCCAATCCTTCAGCTTCCCTCTCAGAGGCCCCTACCTTTTTCACATTCTACCTGCCCATGAGAGCAGGTGTAAGCTTATCTGCATAGCATACCCTACACCGTTGTACTTAAACATATAGCTTCAGGATCGTGTTATATCAGTACGTGTTGATCTCCTTTATTGTTATTCTTATAATTAATTGTATGTAGTCAGCCCCCTGTTGAGGGACAGAATGGTTGTTTCTTCTTTCTTTCTTTCTTTCTTTCTTTCTTTCTTTCTTTCTTTCTTTCTTTCTTTCTTTTTGTTTTTTCCTTGCTATATTGAATAATGCTTCCATGAATATCTTTGTAAAATTTCTTTGAGTACTTGTGTGAGGAGTGCACAATAAATATATAGCAAATTCCAGAAGCGCACTTTGCTAGGGCAATTTTTTTTAAACAAAATTTTAATGTTTATTTATTTTTGGCAGAGAGAGAGAGAGGACAGAGTGGGGGAGGGGCAGTGAGAGAGGGAGACACAGAATCCGAAGCAGGCTCCAGGCTCCGAGCTGTCCGCTCAGAGCCCCATGTGGGGCTCGAACCCACGGAGCGCGAGATCATGACCCCGGGCCGAAGTCGGAAGCTCAACCGACTGAGCCACCCAGGCGCCCCCCTAGGGCAATTTTGATAGGCATTTTCAAGTTGCCTTTCCAAGAAGGCATGTCCACCTGTGACTCTCCAGCAGGGACTGAGAGTTGAACCAGAGTTCCCAGGAGGACTTCGGGGAGTGCAGGGGGGAGGAGGGACAGTGCAGGTGCGAGGGCAGAGGAGCCCGGAAGGGGTTACAGCCTGTGCTGGAGCATGGAGGCTGGGGAGGGAAATGGGGAGGAATGTAATGAGTGCTGGGGGCAAGAAAGGAAACACAGTGATACTTGACATCTATGAGACATCATGCAAACTAATAGCTTCAGATAGTTCCCAGTTCCAGCATCCGAATGTGCCATATTCCTTGCGATGATGTCGCGGCTTTGGTTTTCAGCAGCTACTATAATAAAATACAAGTACAGCACGGAAATCTGTGTAGGGCAGAAAGTGAAGGTGGCCGTGTCTCCTCTGAGAAGGTGTGCAGGACCCAACAGGTGAATCCCATTCACAGGTGACTATGGCCACTTAAGAATGAATTTCTGGGGCGCCTGGGTGGCTCAGTCGGTTGAGTGTCCAACTCTTGATTTTGGCTCAGGTCATGATTCCAAGGTGGTGGGATTGGGCCCTGTGCTGGGCTCTGCACTGAGCGTTGGACACGGAACGTGCTTGGGGTTCTCTCTCTCCCTCTGCCCTCTCCCCCACTTGTGCGCTCTCTCCCTCCAAAAACAAAAAAAAGACGCTATTTTTTCCAAGCGACTACTATGTTCTTAGAACAGATACTTACCAAATTATTGGCGCTAACTGCTTAATTAATGAAACGGGTAGGTATTTCTTGGTGCTGAGGGCACCATGAAAAAACTCCTGAGATACCCAAGGCACTGTGAACAGAGAAAGTTTGGGAACTTCTGGATTACTCTGTTCTTGCAACATTTAATTCTATTTGATTTCATTCTTGCAGCTACACTATTAGGGACCATTATACATTCCCTTTCGCTCTGGAGAGAGCCGGAGATCCGTAAAGACCAACATCCCACAGCAAGTTAGCGATAGAGGAGGGAATGAATTTGAATCCGTCTGACGGAGTATCTCTGTTTTTAGCCACTATGCTGAGATCTCAGATACTCAGCATGTGCAATTAGCCAGTGCACCCTGAGCATTCGGAAAGCTTAGTTTTACTGTATTACTAACAAGGCCACGTTATTCTTTCATCCTATTAAACGAACACTGCCTCATCCTCTAATTTGAAATCCCTTAATGTCTGGGCAGTGCAGCCCCATGAGTCAGATGGCTGGCTCCACAGCTGTGCTCATGGACAGGAATAGGCCCTCAGGACCCAGGAGTAATATGCCCCCTAACCATGGGCCTGGCCGGGCCCTGTTCCAGACACCAGGAGGTGTGGGAAGGCGGACAACTTGGACAGAGTTCAGAAAGAAGCAGCCCTCGTGACCACAAGGTAGGAATCAAAGGATATGCTGGTGTTAGGAGCTAGCTAATCGACGCTCTAACCCCATGACATCAAAGAGAAAACAGGCCCAGGAGGGTTAAGACAGTTGTCTAAGATCACACAGCGAGCTGGCGGAGAGCGGGGCTGAGATCCAGCACTCCTGACATAAGCCATTGGGTGAAAATAGCATTCAGGAAGAAAACTGTGGAAGCCTCCATTGACTCGTGAGACGTTCTATGCTCACCTCCAGCCAGACTCCAAGATGGCCTCCAAAGGGCTCCTCCAGGAGCTAACACTTATCTCGCCAAACCCTCTGTGCTACACCTTGCATCTCTCACCCTGCGCAGCCTGACTTAGCTACATTTTAAAGACCAGGCAACTGAGATTCAAAGCAAAGAACGTTTGCAACTGAGGCAGTAATGAAGTGGGACTCCAATCTAGGTCAGACAACTTCCTCTGACCCCATGATCCTTCCCTTGTACCCCTCTTGTGTTCAAGGTGGGTGGGAGAGTACGTACGTACAAACGTTCGTTGCCATTACCGACATCTTCCTCACTTGGAGACGTTGCAGTTCTCACTGGACTTCAACTCTGAACACACAGAACTTTCCGTTGCCAGATTGCAGATGGGACGTTCCTCCCGTGTTCGAACACCTATAATAGGAAGGCCTTTGAGTCAAGAGGTTAAGAGGGCAGGTTCCGGAGGGAGGCCGCCTAGGTCCCTCCTCTGCCCCATTACTTACTTACCAGCTGTGTGAGCAGAGGTGAACCTTGGTTTCCTTATCTGTAAAATGGCAACAATAATAATAAAAGGTGGAAGCAGTTAACCCTCACGGATGTAGCTGAATAGAGTTCAGGAGTCGGCAAGCCTTTTATATAAAGGGCCCAACAGTCAATTATCTTGGCTTTGTAGCCTCTAATGGCACCATGGAGCTCTTCAGTTGTAGTGGGGGGGGGCAGCCGTAGATGATACGTTAACAAATGGATGTGGCTGTGCCCTGGTAGGATTTTAATTTTTTTAATTAATTAAGTAATGAATTGTGGGAGCCTGAGTTGCCCAGTCAGTTGAGCGTCCGACTCTTGGTTTTGGCTCACGGTTTGCGGGTTCGATCGGACTCTGTACTGACAGTGCGACGCCTGCTTGGGATTCTCTCTCTCTCCCTCTCTCTCTCTGCCCCTACCGCGCTTGTGCTCTCTCCCTCTTTCTCAAAATAAATAAATACACCTTTAAAAATTAACTAATTCATTGTTATATTAATTTCAGACGTACGATACCGTGATTCAACGTGTCCGTACAATACCCGGTGCTCATCGCGAGTGCCCTCCTTAACCCCCATCACCTATTCCACCCATCCCGTCCCCCACCTCCCCCCTGGGAAATGTCAGTTTGTTGTCTCTAGTTAAGAGTCTGTTTCTTAGTTTGCCTCTCTCTCTCTCTTTTTTCCTTTGAGCATTTGTTTTGTTTCCTGAATTCCACATATGAATGAAATCGCGTGGTATTTATCTTTCTCTGACTGACTTATTTCACTTAGCATAACACTCTCTTAGCTTCGTCCGTGTTGTTGCAAATGGCAAGATTTCGTTTTTTTTTATGGCTGAGTAATATTCCTGTGTGTGTGTGTGTGTGTGTGTGTGTGCGCGCGCACGCACATGCATGTAGAGCACGCCCTCTTTTTTTTAATTTTTATTAAAAAAAATTTTTTTTTAATGTTTTATTTATTTTTGAGACAGAGACACAGCATGAACGGGGGAGGGGCAGAGAGAGAGGGAGACACAGAATCGGAAGCAGGCTCCAGGCTCTGAGCCATCAGCCCAGAGCCTGACGCGGGGCTCGAACTCACGGACCGCGAGATCGTGACCTGGCTGAAGTCGGACGCTTAACCGACTGAGCCACCCAGGCGCCCCGAGCATGCCCTCTTTATCCATTCATCTACTGATGGACGCTGGGTCAGTATGACTTTATTTGCAAAGCCAGGTGACGCGCCATGGCGTGCCGCCCTTTGGCTGTACTTAACCTTATATCCAGCGAGCGGCGTTTTTCTGACGTAGTTCCAGTACATTCAGCACATTTGCCTGAAACACGTCTCGACGCTGAGGGCTTCATACTGATGTTTCTTACAGTTTGGCGAGGGGTGAGGGATGAAGAGAGGGAGTCTACTGAGAACCCACAAGGCTTCTCCTAAAGAAAACGCGAATGTGTGTATGGTTTTGCACACAATCGTAGGGGGTTTTGTAGACACAGGGTCTATTTATCCTTCAGAACTCCAGCAATGCACCTTTTTCGAAGAACTCCAGAAACTGCAGCTCAGGTTGAGAACATCAGAGCCTGAAGAAGATGTACTGGTTATTGTAAGGTTTTATGGCAGCACAAAGCCCCCTCGGCTAGTGAGCGTATGACCCATTTGCCCTGGTGGCTGAGTGTACCCATGTGACCTTGTTGTGACCATTGGGATGAGATCAGACATATAGGCACCAAGTCCAGGCCCTGTCTCTTCAGACTGGGTATGTGCTTCTCTGGCTTCTTTCTCCTGCCCGCTGACTAAAAGGTGGTGAGAACGGGACGGTCACTTGGACTCAAAGAGAGAAGCCACATATTAAAGATGGAAAAGCCATCCTATTGTCTGAACTACCTACTTCTGAGCTATTACGTAAGAGAGAACTAAACTTCAGTCTTATGTGAGTCCCTGTATTTCTGGATCACTTTGTTACAGCAGCTAAACGGGTACAGGGTACTGGGTACGTAATTTGCAGGGCCCAGTACAAGTTGAAAACGTGGGGGTCCTTGTTCAGAAATTGGTAAGAATTTCAAGACCTGGACAGCAGAGTTCCAAATCAAAGTGCAGGACCCTTCTAAGCATAGGGATCTGTGCAACTGCACAGGGTACGTGCCCGTGACGTTGACCCTGGCTGTGGCCCAGGACAGGTGGGAACTCAACTGAGGCCCAGAGATTGGGTCATTAAGACTGGGTCATTTTTGGTGGTTGAAAGCAGCCATGGTTCTGATCATTTTGGTGACGGATCACACGTACCACGATCAGGAAGGAACTAGACCAGGGACCGTGACTGACCCTCCCTCTCATGGTAGGGCTCTGAGGCCTGTAGTCCCTTGGGAGCTTTTTAGCGTTCACTCCTTTCTACGTCTGGGGCAGAGAAAGAGAACGCAACTGCCTGGAGAACAAATCAGAGTTGACAAGTGCCACATTTGTCGCATTGCCATGGGTGGACCTCAGGCCAAATCTCAGTGTGGCGCCATCATCAGATGTGGCTGGACAAGTGGTTTGATTTGGTAGCTCCCTGAGATGTCCCTTCCCGATCCAGCAGGGATACTCTGTTCTCAGCAGTGCCATAAGGAGGGTACTATTATCCTTGCCTTTGTCAACAGGGAAACTGAGGCTCTACTGGTTAGGGATGGCCCTGAGATTCAAGCCCCGACAGGTTCCCCCAGGAGTTTAGGGCCTTCATCGCCACATTACGCTTGACCCTAAACAAGCTACCCACTTTGCGGACAAGACGGCCCATCTCCCACCCTCAGGGGGGAGAGGGCTTATTCTCGGTTTCCAACACCTGTCGTGTGCGGGCCTTCAAAGGCCGGTTCCGGAGGGAGGCTGCCCGGGTCCCACCTCCAGCTCCATCACTCACTTACCACCTGTGTGAGCTGGGGCAAACCTCAGTCTCCTCATCTGTTAAGTGGCAATACAATAAAAGATCCCGTCTCTTTGATTTGGTATGACGATAACTTAAGATACTGTAGGCAATGGACTTGACATTTAGCAAGTCCTTTGCAGACTTCGCTCCCATCGCTGATGTAGAACACACAACAAACCAGACTTCCCCAAGTCCTACCGACATATCTGCCCCTGCTCTGCTCTCCCAAGCCCTTCCTGTCTCTGCCCTGGTCTGGGCATCCTCACTGATGCCCCCCGTCTCTTGCTGCAATGTTGAAGTAAGCCGATGTTTGTTTTGTTTTGTTTTGAAATCAGGGCAAAATGGTTATATTTAACCGAGTCCAATTTATTAAAAATAATTGTCTTAATGAATACTAATTATTCGATGTTCATTTAGTTCTGTGCTTCCCTTTGCTGGTACCTGTTCTTCATATTAGTCATTATGAAACAAGACGAGCGGCAAACTGTGTAATTACAGACAAAGCATTTAAGACACAAACCAATAAAAATCAAAGGTAGGAGAAAAAATGCTTTGAAGGGAGCTGGTGGGGGTGGGGCGGGGTGTTGGGTGTTCGCCCCCCGGGGATCCGCCTGCCAGGACTCTCTCTCCAGATCGAGAGGAAATGAGACGCCGTTTCTGTCCAAGAAAAGGAGCCAGCGGGTCCTGTCTTTAAACAGGTCTGAAGAGAAACGCAGGCCGATGGAGCCCTTCTCCTCAGGGAGGGCACACGCAAGGGCGGGTTCGGGAAGGGGTGCCGTGCGAAGTCAGGTTTGGGGTGGGCTCTCGCCTTCTCCACACTACCAACTTGCTGGGCGACCGCCACAGGTTGAATCGTGCCCCCTCGCCGTATCTGTATGGTAAAGCCCTTGCCCCCAAGACCTGAGAATGTGATCTTATGTAGAGATGGGAGTTTTTCAGAGGCAATCAAGTCAAACTGAAGACATCGGGGTGGGCCCTAATCTAAATTGACTATTGTCCTCACAAAAAAAGTACCACAAAGTGGGTGCCTGCTTAAATAGCGGAAATGTACTGTCTGGCGGTCTGGAGACCGGAAGTCCAAGGTCAAGGTGTTGGTGGGGTGGGTTCCTCCTGGGGCTGTGAGGGAGGGTCTGTTCCGTGCATCTCTCCTGGCTTCCGGTGGTGTTCCGGCAACCTTTGGCAGTCTCTGGCTCGTAGAAGCATCACCTCGATCGCGGTGACCCCCTGAGTGCATGTCTGTGCCCACATTTCCACTTTTGATAAAGACGCCCACCATATTTGGATAAGAGCCCACCTTAATGTCCTCACTGTAACTTGATTACCGCTGTAAAGACCTTCCCTCTAGATAAGGTTGCATCCTGAGGTCCTGGGGGTTGGATCTCAACATAAATTTTTTTTAATGTTTATTTATTTATTTGGAGAAAGAGAGATAGAAAGTGAGTGGTGGGAGGGACAGAGAGAGAGACAGACAGACAGACAGACAGACTCCCAAGCAGGCTCCTCACCGTCAGCCCAGAGCCAGAGGGGCTCGAACCCACGAACCGTCAGAGTATGACCTGAGTCGAAACCAAGAGTTGGACAATTAACCGACTGAGTCACCCAGGGTCCCCTCAACATAATGAATTTTTCTGAGGGGGACACAATTCAACACATAACAGTAACCTTGGGCAGGTATCTTCCTGCCTCTGAGCTCAGTTTACCTACCTGCAAAATAAGATGTAACCAAATAACCTCCAAGGGCTCTTCAGCCCTGAAGTCCTCGGTAGGCCAAACAAATCTCAGCCCCTAGATCCAGGCTTGTCCCAAAGGCTGCAGAAATGGACACAGACTCCAATTTACAACCAGGCACGTGAGGCTGGAAGCTGCCTTTGAAAGAGAATTACGGCGAAGGCATACTTGCCCAGGGGCGTCTTCGTGATTAGTTTGGGGAGGCCCCTCAGATAATTCTCCAGATCTCCGCGGCCAAGCACTCCGCCGAGTCGGGCACAGAGGATCCCGGCCTGGACTCAGTCCCTGGAGACCGGTCATCGGGCAGACCCGAGGCTAGGCAAGAGCCCCTGAGATGTGGAATTAGGTCACCCACTCTTTCCATTAGGTCATCAAAAAGCTATGGGACAGGCAATAGCTTTAAACACCTGCACTCAGCTACACCCAGTTGAAGCCAGAGGCCCTGGGGGAAAGGTCTCCTATCTCACGGTCCTCTGATGCATCTAGTGCCTGTGCTGATGCCCGTATCTTCTGTCTTGGTCACAACGGTGATTTTATCTCTGGCTCTCTGAATACCAGCCATTACAATGGGAGAGGGGGCTCTCGGACCACTGGTGCCAGGCGCCAGCTATGACAAATTTGCACGCTAAGCCCTCGTCTACCCTTGAAAAATGAATCGACTCCAATGGTTACGGATGCTGTCTTATGTAAACCTGGGCGGTAGGATGTGTAACTAACCTGAGGGTGTATAGGCAAGTCTCGGGTATTCTGGATGCTTCCTTTTGAAGATACGTAGTGTGGAATCACTGGGGGAATAGAGGCTGTGACTGCATCAGGCCACCTGATTTAGCCAAGCCAGGTCATTGGTCGACACCCCTCCCTGAGACGATCTCTGTCCAAACCCACATGCACTCTGCCTCTCTCTCCTGCCTCGCCTCTGGCCATATACCCGCCGCGCCTACCTGAGGGTGACCAGCTGTCCCAGTTGTAGCACTGAAAGTTTCTAATCCCAGGGACCCCGCCAGTCCTGGAAAAGTAGGACAGTTGGTCACCCTGTCCCCCTGCCAGCCCTCCTACCCCATGCATACACAGCCAGCATGAAAACACCTGCAGCTTCTGAAACAGCCTGATTCCCTTCCTGACCACCTCCTCTGCCTTCAAGGTGATGCTTCACTCTTCTGTAAAACTATCATCTGATCCCCTCTCCTCCTAGGTCACCAGGGCCTTGCTCTGAGGATTCTACTCTGCCCTGGCTCATAAGCTGC
The DNA here is from genome assembly GCF_028749965.1 of Puma concolor. Lineage (NCBI taxonomy): Eukaryota > Metazoa > Chordata > Mammalia > Carnivora > Felidae > Puma > Puma concolor. Next base: position 64,919,846 of record NC_141667.1, on the reverse strand, counting down.
TCACCCCGCCTCCCTGTAACTGTCTCCTCCTTGCCTCTTGTCCGTCTTACCTGCTAGATTGGAAGCTCCTCCTGGGCAGGGATTTGGAGAAGCCTGGTTGCCAAAGACTGCCAACCACAGGAAGGAATAAAGAGGGCTGGCCATCAGAAATAGGTGAAGGGTATTAAGAGGTACAAAGACCCATAGTCAATAATATTGTAATCATTGCCACCTTTGTACGGTGACAGATGGTGACTACCCTTACCCTGGTGAGCGTGGCATAATGTGCAGAACTGTTGAATCGCTATGTTGTACGCCTGAAATTAATATAATATTGCGTGTCAACTGTACTTCAACAAGTCTCTTCCAGAAAAAAAAAAAAAAGGAAAGAAAAAACTCCCTTCACTCGCAGTTGTCTGCCTTGTCCTCTGGCCGCAACGCAGACAAGGTGCGCACGAACACAACTGGCTAGTTTATTGTCCTGAAATAAATAAAGTATGTATTAAGTGATACATAAAGCAAAAGTCAGTTTCCCTTCTACTTCTCACTCCATGTCTCCTTCTCAGACAAAACCACCGTTAACCAATTTCTTGTGTATCCTTCCAGAGATAGATTACACAAAGGCAAACAGAACTTTAAACCCATATATACCTGCGCACACACAAATAGGAACATAGTGTATCGCTCTTTTTTCTTTGTTGAACATACATCTTGGCTGTTGTTCCGTTTCAGTTCATCATACAGATCTGCATGACCCTCATTTCTAACAATTCTCATTTCCTAAGAAGCGTCCGTCCGAAAACTCCAGAGCCCGTCCGTCACCTTCCCCATTGACGTGCCCTTTTCAGCACACCCTGTGCTTGTCATTTCTGACCGTGGTTCTAATGGATTAAATTTTTCGTTTTGACATTTAATCAGGTACCTAAGCCTGGATTCTGCCCTAGACTGGTAGAATGTGCTTCAGAATCATCTGGAAGGTTGTCCGGATTGCCGGACAACCTGAAGAGTTCCTGATTCAGTAGCTCAGAGGTGGAGGTGGGGCTTGTGAATTCGCATTTGCAACAGGTTCTCAGGTGGCGCAGAAGCTGCTGGTCCAGGACCCCCACTTTGAGAACTGTGAGCTCTGAAAGGGAAGTCACAGGGATGTGTTATTCGCTAAACTAAGCCCAGTGCCTGGCTCATAGCAGATAGGCGGTCAATAAATATTTGTCGAACAGAAAATAAATTAAAGCACGCTTGCACCCTGACTTTGACACTTTGTATGCATTGGTTTGGGGTGGAGCCTCGGCTGTCTTGCTAAAGAAAATTTGAAAAAGCTACAGAGTAAACCAGAGGTGGAGCCTCCAGCTCAGCTAGTCAGACAGGTTGGCCCACCCTGTCCTCTCCCTGCCCCCCAGGATCTAACCTCTGATGCCACCAACGCTCCATATCTGATCCCGATCCCTGTTCTTAGAGATAGAGGGAGTTTCGAACATGACCACTTCTGTCTTTCTTCCTCATTGTCCTGGTGAGCAAACTGGGGAGGCTGAGAGGTGAACTGGCTTGCCTAGTGTCACATTGCACTTTTGATGGCAGAGCAGAGGCTCGCTCAGCCAGCCAGAGACTTGGCGGTCCTGAGGCATTCCATGCCACAGATAGAGCCAGAATGGCATTCTTCCTCCAGAGAAATCTTGTAGTCTTGCATGAAATGTCACACAGACTCATCGTTTGTTTATCTAAGAAAGAGAGAGAGAGAGGAAAGAAGGCAGGAAGGCAGGAAGGAAGGCAGGAAGGAAGGCAGGGTAAGATTTATTGCATACCTACCTGTCAGAGACTGTTTTGTGTACTGGGCATGCAGTGATTAACAGAACAAAGTTCCTGCCTTCATAGAACTTCCTTTTGAGGAAGGGGCGCAGACAACAAACAGAAGTAAGTAAATAATTTTAGACAGTGAGGATTGAGTGCAAAGAAGAAGGAAAAACAGTCCAAAGTCAGAGGGCACATGTATGGCCCATTACCAATTGGTTCTGGGCAGAGCTGAAGGGTTTTTGCTCTGGTGAGTAGCTCTGCTGGCTTCTGGAAAGTTCCTAAGGAGAGATGCTTCAAGACGTGGAGTCTGATGATCAGGACAGAAATCAACAAGGCTAGACTATGAGGGAGGAGCTTCTGCTTTACCAGGTGTTCCTTTTCCTGGGTGTTGTATAAAGAGTGATGCCTCCAGAGCCAAAGAGCCCTGGGTTTAGATCCTGTCTGTCACCTTTCAGCTGCATGAACTGGAGACAGTCTTTTACCTTTGGAGCCTCAGTTTTTCCATCTGTAAAATGGGAAACAGTGGAAAGCACTAATGCTTGAAGCCAGAGGAGTAGGTTGGAGTCAAGTTTCTACTAGATCCAACTAGTGACACTGTCTGAATGCTTAGACTTGCGTGAGCCTCGGAAAATTCATTCATTCACTCAAACAAAAAAAAGGATCTATTTTTCTGAGCTTCAGCAAATTCATTTGAAGGAAGAGGAAGAGGAAGAAGAAGGAGAAGAAGAAGAAGAAGAAGAAGAAGAAGAAGAAGAAGAAGAAGAGGAGAAGAAGATGAAGAAGAAGAAGAAGAAGGAGAAGGAGAAGGAGAAGGAGAAGGAGAAGATGAAGAAGAAGAAGAAGAAGAAGAAGAAGAAGAAGAAGAAGAAGAAGAAGGAGGAGAAGGAGAAGGAGAAGGAGAAGGAGAAGAAGAAGAAGAAGAAGAGGAGGAGGAGGAGGAGAGGAAGGAGAATGATCTTTAAAATAGGCATGCTAATTGACATTTCACTGGGATGTTGTAAACGTTATGGAAATCCATACATGGGAAGTTCATTTATAGACTCTGCGTTCAGAAAATAGCCGCTTCCGTATTATATGTTCTCAAAAGTCGGAAGTGTCTCTCCTCCCCATTCCACCCCCCAAGTTTCCCAAAGTCTCTTATGTCTTTACATTTGCTTCTACTCAAGCCACCGGGCAGTGGACATTCAGAGTTGAAATAAGTCAAGTGAGACCTGAAAGCAGGAAGGCAAGCGCCTGAGTGAATTAGAAGAGAAATGGCGTAGATCCGCATCCGAGCCTGGTGTCGTGGAAATATCACACTGGCCTTGGAGTCAGACACACCTGGAGGGGAGTCCCAGGTCATCCCTCGTTGGCCACGTGACCTTGGGACAGGCCTATCACCCCTTTGAGCCTCCACGTCCTCCTCTGACAAACAGAAAACCCGGTTCCTGAATCCTAGCTGGCATTACTGTGTGCGCCCACTAGGGGAAATGATGAAGGTGGTAACCTTGAGAAAGATGACGATAATGGTAACAGCAACAACTCACACATGTGTTGATTGCTTGCCCCGTACAGGCACTGATCTGTATGACGTATGTGCTTTATGCTACTTAACCTTCATAACGACCTTATGAGATAATGACTATCGGCCCCATTTTGGGCAAGGAAACAGGCAAAAAGGAGCCAAAAAGACTTCCAGAGCCACACAGCTGGCAGAGTGGGATTCCAGCTGTAACTGTCAGCTCTAGAGCCCATACTTTGAACTTACTGTTCTGTGTTGCATGAACGTAAAGCCCGGCATGTCTGAGGAATTCAGCACAGGGTAGCTATACTTACCATTCTCATTGGCGTTGTTCCTCAGCCCACGGGTAATTTTATCACATGCCTCGTTGCCACTGCTCTTGGGAGGGCCCCGGGACAATGCCTGGCCAGCGTGCTGGTGGCTAACAGCGTCCTTGTCTCTGTGTGTCAGGCCTCAAGGGACAGCCTTTGCTTTTATTTTGGGACTTAGATTTTTTAAGACCAAGCCTCTGAGCAACGGGATTTTCTCGGGTATGTAGATTACAGCCTTTAACTAGCTTTATTGGAAGGGGGGACCTCGGGGCACCTGGGTGGCTCAGTGGGTTAAGTGTCCGGCTTCGGCTCAGGTCATGATTTCACAGTTTGTGGGTTCAAGCCCTGTGTCAGGCTCTGTGCTGACAGCTCAGAGCCTGGAGCCTGCTTCCGATTCTGTGTCTCCCTCCCCCTCCCCTGCTCATGCTCTGTCTCTGTCTCAAAAATAAAGAACCATAAAAAAAAAATTAAAAATAAAAGTGGAATCTCATCTTAGGGATCAGGAGACCATGGTTTTTCCTACCGATTGTAAACTCTCAGATGTTTTTCCGTTTCTGGAAGGATGGAGTGAGGTAAGCGAATGCTTCTGTTGTCTGTGACTGACATTACATGACCTTCCCACAACTCCCCATTACAGTTTTTGAATTGCTTGAATCAAATAAAATGATTTTAGCACAAAGGTATGCCTATTAATCATACTCTGTTTCTGTATCTTTTATTTTCTGTCTTAGATTTTTATTTGGTGTGTTTACCAGGAAACTACTTCAACTTCTCGCGAGTCAAGGAGTCATGAGTCTTCCTTGGGCAGAGCAGCATGTGTTAAAAATGTTGAAATCTGGTATGGTACCCCTCAACTGCTTTGTTCACCCAGAAAGAGGCTTTTGAGGAAAGGACATGAGTGGTGTGGAAAGGGAACTTTGGAGCCCCACATACTTCAGACATCACTCACTTGCTACATGTTGATTCTCTTTCGAGCTCGGTGTCTTTGTATTAGCTAGCTATTGCTGCATAACAAACTACCCCAAAACTTAGTAGCCTAAAATGACAATATTTATTATTTATAGTTTCTGTGGGTCAGGAATCTGGGCACAGTTAAGCTCAGCCCTGCTTCAGGGTCTGGTCCAGGCTGTGATCAAGGTGTTGGTCGGGGCTATAGTCCCATTAACTTTTAACCGGAGAAGAATCTGCTTCTAAGCTCCCCTATGTGGCCAGTGGAAGGATTCAGTTTCTTGCAGGTTGTAGTATGGAGGGCCCCAATTCTTTGCTGGTGGTTGGCTGGAGGCCACCCTCAGTTCCCTGCCACATGGACCTTTCCAACAGCGCAGCAAGCTTCCTCAGAGCAAGCAAGAGAGCATAAAATCAAAGACACACTCTTTTATAATCCGTATCTCAGAAATCACCCCACATCACTTTGTTTGATCTTGTTTCGTTTTTGTTATCGTTGCTGTTGTTCCTGTGACTCTCTTCTTGTTCTGCTGTCTTTTTTTATGTTTACTTTTTTTACATTTTTAATTGTGGCAAAACACACATAAATAACATAAAATTGGCCATCATATCCACTTTTACGAGTACTGTTTGGTATTAAGTACATTCACACTGTTGTGCAACCAATCTCCAGAACTCTTTCATCTTGCAAAACTAAAATTATACCCATTAAACAATGTCCCAACCCCACCTCTCCCAGCCCCTGGCAACGACCATTCTCCTTTCTCTTTTTATGAATTTCGCTACTCTAGCTACCTCATACAAGTGGAATCCTGCAGTATTTTGTTTTCATGAAAGCCTTATTTCGCTCACCATAGTGTCCTCGAGGTTCGTCTGTGTCGTAGCATGTGTCCTTTCCTTCCTTTGTGGATTGGGTAAGATTCCACTGTCGGTATATAAGCATATCGTGTTTATCCGTTCGTCCCTTGACGGACGCTTTGACTGCATTCCCCTTCTGGCTGTTGTAAATAATGCTACTATAAACACGGGTATACAAATATCTCTTTGAGTACCTACCTTCAATTCTTTTGGGTATATACCCATACGTGCAATTGTTAGATCATATGGAAATTCTATTTGTAATTTTTTTTTTAATTTTTTTTTTCAACGGTTTTTATTTATTTTTGGGACAGAGAGAGACAGAGCATGAATGGGGGAGGGGCAGAGAGAGAGGGAGACACAGAATCGGAAACAGGCTCCAGGCTCCGAGCCATCAGCCCAGAGCCTGACGCGGGGCTCGAACTCACGGACCGCGAGATCGTGACCTGGCTGAAGTCGGACGCTTAACCGACTGTGCCACCCAGGCGCCCCTCTATTTGTAATTTTTGGGGGAACTGTCATACTGTTTCTCTCAGCAGCCACGCCATTTGACATTCCCATCGACAGAGCACAAGGGTTCCGATTTCTCCACATTCTTGCCATCGACACTTGGTATTTTCTTTTTCTTTTTCCTTTATTATTATTAAAAAATGCTTATTTATTTATTTTTGAGACAGAGAAGGCACCTGTGTGGTAAGTGGGGGAGGGGCAGAGAGAGATGGAGAGAGAGAATCCCAAGCTGACAGTGTGGAGCCCGACATGGGACTCCATCCCACGGACCACAAGATCGTGACCTGAACTGAAACCAAGAGTTGGAAGCTTAATCAACTGAGCCACCCAAGATCCTCTTTTTTTTTCCTTTATTTAAAAAAAATATATAGTAGCCATTTTAATGGATGTGAAATGGTATCTCAGTAAGGTTTTTATTTGCATTTCTCTAATAATTAGTGATAGCATTTTTCTCGTGTTTAGTGGCAATTTATTTTCTTTAGAGGAATGTTTATTCAAGTCCTTCGCTCATGTTTTAATTGAGTTGCTTGTGTTTTGTTGTCGAGTTGAAAAAATTCTTTGTCCATCCTGGATATTAACCTCTGATCAGATATGTGACTTGCAAATATTTTGTCTCATGTTACTTGTTGATTGGGTCCTTTGAGGCACAGAGGTTTTTTTTTTTTTTTTTTTTTTTTAATTTTTTTTTCAACATTTTATTATTTATTTTTGGGACAGAGAGAGACAGAGCATGAACGGGGGAGGGGCAGAGAGAGAGGGAGACACAGAATCGGAAACAGGCTCCAGGCTCTGAGCCATCAGCCCAGAGCCTGACGCGGGGCTCGAACTCACGGACCGCGAGATCGTGACCTGGCTGAAGTCGGACGCTTAACCGACTGCGCCACCCAGGCGCCCCGAGGCACAGAGGTTTTTAATGTGATGTAGTCCAGTGTGATGTCACCTGTGCTTTTGGTGTCATATCCAAAAAATGATCACCAAGTACAATGGCATGAAACTTTTCCTCTATGTTTTATCCAAGAAGATTATAGCTTGAGGTTTTCTGTGTAGGTCTTCGTTCCATTTTGAGTTTATTTTTGTAATGGTGTAAGGGAAGGGTCCAAGTTCATCCTTTTGCACATGGATATCCAGTTTTGCCAGCACCATTTGTTGAAAAGGTTGTTCTTTCCCACTGAATGGTTTTGGCATCCTTGTCAACATCATTTAACCATATAAGCAAGGTTTATTTCTGGGCTGGCCATTTTATATGCCTGTACCCACACTGTTTTCATTACTGTAGTTTTGTGACAAGTTTTCAATTCAGGAAGTGTGAAACTTTCAAGTTTGTTTTTCTTTTGTTCAAGATTGTTTGGGCTATCCGGATTTCCTTGACATTCCGTGTGAATTTTAGGATGGGTTTTTTCTACTTCTGCCAAAAAAGTTGTTAGGATTTTGCTAAGGACTGCATTGAATCTGTAGGTCGCTAATTTTGACATCTTAACGTTATTAAGTCTTCCAACCCACGAGTATGGGATGTCTTTCCATTTATTTTTGTCATCTTTAGTTCCTTTCAGCAATGTTTTCCAGTTTTCACCATACAGGTCTTTTACTTCTTTGGTTAAGTTCATTCCATTCTTATTGATGCTTTTGTGAATGAAACTGTTTTCTTACTTTCCTTTTTGGAATGTTCATTGTTTGTCTATATAAACACAACTGGTTGATTTTATATCCTGCAACTTTGCTGAATTCATGTATTAGCTTTAACAGGATTTGTGTGTGTGTGTGTGTGTGTGTGTGTGTGATCTTTAGGGTTTTCCATGTATTAGATCATGCCATCTGTGAGCAGAGATAATGTTTCCTTTTCTTTCTTTCTTTCTTTCTTTCTTTCTTTCTTTCTTTCTTTCTTTCTTTCTTTCACCTTCCTTCCTTCCTTCCTTCCTTCCTTCCTTCCTTCCTTCCACTTGATTGTTCTGGCCAGGACTTCCTGTACTATTTTGAAAAGAAGTGGTAAAGTGGGCATACCTGTCTAGAACCGATCTTAGAGGAAAACCTTTTAGTCTTTCACCATTATGTGTCATGTTGGCTGTGGGTTTCTCATGTATGGTCTTTTTGATGTTGAGGTGATATTCTTTTATTCCTAGCTTGTTGGGTGCTTTTTTATTTCATGAAAGAGTATGGGATTTTATTAAGTGATTTTTCTGCATCAGTTGTGATGATCCTGTGGGTTCCCCCCCCCATCATTCTGTTAATATGATGTATTCCATTGATTGATATTCTTCTGTGTTGAACCATCCTTGAATTCCAGGAATAAATCCCACTTGGTCATGGTGTGTAATCCTTTTAACGTGTCATTGAATTCTGTCTGCCAGTGTTTTATTTTGAGGATTTTTGCATCAATATTCATCAGGGATATTGGTCTGTAGTTTTCTTAGTGTCTTTGTCTGTCATTGGTATCAGGACAATGCTGGCTTTATGGAATGACTTTGAAAGTGTTCCCTCCCCTTCAATTTTATGGAGGGTTTGAGAATTGATGTTCATTCTTCTTTAAATTTTTGGTAGAATTCACCAGTAAAGCCATCTGGCCCTGGGCTTCTCTTCTTTGGAAGGGATTTGATTACTGAGTCAATGTACTGACATCCTTCCATATTTGCCATATTCTGCTTGTTGGAAGCAAGTCACTAGGCTCAGACCACCCTTACGGGGAAGCGATTACCAGGAGAGGAGAATGATTTGGGCCACCTCAGTCCTCCCCTGTAAAATGGAGCTATTCCCAATCAATTGGTTAAAGAAGATGTGTAGGGCATCCCTTCACTGTGCTTCGTGTCTCAGAATTACCTGGTAGTTTGTACTCCCAGTTGACTGATTTCAAGATGCAGCCTAGATTTATGGTAAATGGAAACTTTGTGCATCTTTGTATAAGATTCATACTTTGACAAAACTTCCCATTTCCCTCAAATCAATGAAATTTAATAGGGCTTTTAGTCATACTCTGTGATATGTTCTCAGTCTCAAGAAATTAACAGGATAAACATCTTGGTCGTGGTTTTGTGATCGTAATTTTTAAACCAGCTATCATCCCTGACCCGTTAAATCTGAGTACACTGCTCCTATATGATCATGGCCACCATACACTTTTTTTCCCATGGTGCTTGTCCAAGGACTGTGTTATCTGTTTCAAGGGTTTCTCTTTTGCTGGATGGTAAGCTGAGGCTAGAAATGATATCTTTTTTTTCCCTCCTCTGTATTCCCAGCAGTGCTGAGTACAAAATCGGCCCTCAATAGAGATTTATTACATGAAAGTATACGAATGTATGAGTGAATAAATACTGCCGTCCTCCTGCTAGCCTTGAAGGCTCTGACCCAGTCTACACATCCAGTGTCCAGCCCATGCCTGACCAGTGTAGAAGATCAATAAACGTCACGGATTGAAGAAAAGAATGGCAGCGTAGCATCTCCTATCAGCTATTGTAACCACTGGACAACAATGGAAAGATGATTTGCCATCTGCTCAAAGGAGTCATATCCTGGAGATGTCATCTCTGTAGTGTCCTTATCCTAGGAGCCAGAGTCTCCTCTCCTTAAATCACTTGAGTACAATAAAAAGAAAGTCATTTGCAGGTGGATTGCCCCAGAAGCCAATTTGGAGACAGGGTTCTGAGTTCAAGTGGCTTATTTGGGACAGGATCCCAGGAAACGCAATTGGAGGCGCACAGCAGAGAGCCAGGAAAGGACAGGATTTAGCACAGCTCACATTAATGAACCGATGGCTGAACTGGGCACCTGAGTACAGCCTCGCAGCGGACCTCTGTGAGGTTGACGACTCAGAGCTGCCCCCTCCCCATGAGTAGCATGCGAGGTGTGATATTTACGCCAGCTCCCCATCTCAATGTTTGGGGTTGCACACTGTCTGGCATTTCGGCCCATCCTGTGATAGAACAGCAAGCTTCTGCAACCAACGAGTCCTCAGGGAAGGGTCCCCAGTCTTGTAGGAAGAAGCCAAGTGGATGCTGAGCGCCGAGGAGATTGACAGTGGTAGCACCTGATGCAAAGAGTTGAAATTACATTTACGAACCTGGACCCGAGACCTGATTTTGTCCTCTGCTAGCAAGGCAAGTCCCTCCAAACTCCCCAGTCCTCGGTGTGTCCTTCTAGAAAGTCCTCTTCTGCTCCAAAAGCACCGGGACTTCATTCTTCCTTGAAGACGTGTGGCTCGGGACTGCCGACAGCATTCTTTGTCAGAGCTCAGCTTCTAGAGTGTCTGTGTCGGCAGGCTTCCTTCCATTTTTCTGTTCATGTTTCACACCAGTCATGGGAGCCGAGGTTCTGGGATCAGGTTGCTCTTTGCAGCTGATCTGTGCATGTCTGACCACAAGGATGATTCACATTATACCCTAATGTGGTGTTTATATCATTTGATGCTTTGATTACTTTGTTCGAAGTGATCTCATTTGTTTATGAGCATCTGTTAAGTCCCCAGCCACCCCCCCGCCTCGCCGCCGCCCAGAAAGTCCCTGCCTCTCCGTTCTTTGGGCAACGCGTTCTGCAGACAGTTACGTCCTCTGCTGCTGCAATAGCCCAGGCGGGCTAAGATGGTCTCACCGGCTTGCTGTCGTTCCTAACAAACCCCGGGGAGGAGAAAGCAACAAGGCAAAAGCAACAAAGTTTTGGCCCTTTTGACACAGACAGAGTGTGTGCAGATGCCGCGTTACAACATTTGTCTTCCCTCCTTGCTGTTAACTCTCACTCTTCCACCCACATCTTCATCTCCACTCTTGTTTTTAATGTTTATTTTTCAGAGAGAGGGGTGTGGGGAGGGACAGAGAGAGAGGGAGACAGAGAATCCGAAGCAGGCTCCGCAACGTCAGCGCAGAGCCCGATGTGGGGCTCAAACTCATGAACCACGAGATCATGACCCGAGCCCAAGTCAAATGCTTAACCACGGGCCACTCAGGCGCCCCTTCATCGCCACCCTTTCGGGACCAGATCCCGTGGGATGTGAATAAGTGGATCAGGGAGGAAAAATGCATCCATAGCCACTGAGATTGGGAGAAGGCTGGCATCAGCAGAGTCAAAAGGTGTCTTTGCTGCTGGACTTCTCAGAGTCTCGAACGTGCTAAGGCATACCGTGAATCTCAGTGAGGATGGGGTGAGCAGCATTTCCAAAAGGAATATGACCGCACAGCGCTTGCTGTTGGCTAATGAAAGGCTCTGCAGAACTAAGCTCTGGAAATGCTTTGCTGGATCACACGTTTGCCATGGAGCTAAAAACGACCGATAATTCAGAAGCCTTCGGCGGTCTGCAAGAACTCAGTGGCGAACCAGGCTTCTGACACAGCCACGGCAACCCCCTTGCCTCTCAGTTACTGAGCACCTGCTGTGCGCTGGGTGCCTTACCATAGGTCAACAGCTTTGCGAGGGAAGGCGGACGTGACGCCACCGTCAAGGAAAAGGCTTCTTGGTAAGGCATTTGGAGAGTCAGGGAAGGTCACGGAGGGGTGGGCAGGACCCACACCCCGAACCTGCCCTCAGCACCAGGACTGGCTGCATAACTGACAGGGCCCAGTGCAAAATAAAAAGTGAGGGGGCTCTTGATCAAAAATGACTAAGAAGTTGAAGACGATAACAGAGCGTTGCACCTGGGGCCCTTCTGGCTTTTGCGCAGGTCCCTCGCCTATGAAGTCAGCCGTGCACGGCATGTATCTGTGGCAGGAGCAGCAGCCCTGGCCCAGCCGCCGGGTCATGTCTCCTGTCCCCTTCTCCTCTCCCACCCCCCCCCCCCCCCACCAGGCACTGCTCAGAGACAGGCTTTCTCCCATTCTGCCTCGGCAGGAAGCTCCTTCTGCAGCTCTTAATGAATCAGCGGCTGAATAAGCAACGCGCCTAGAGATTACTCAGAGGCAGTATGGAACAGAGGCAAGGGACTGGAGGTTCAAATCCTGGCTTTTTGCCCCTTATCTCTCCATGACGTTGATCAATTTCACGTTCGGTTTCTGCGGCTCAGAACCCGGCTTTAGAAAGAGGGGCTGGCAATAATGCCTGCTCCGGACAAAGGATGGTGTAGAGCCAAGGAGGGTAATTCCATCCTTTACGCACCCTCTGCAGAGGAGCCTGAGCAGGTGTAAGATTTCGCATTCCCCCCTTGGAGGCTGCTGGCCACTCCTCTCATTTATTTACTTACCCATTCGTTCAGCCAGTGTGTGGAGGGTAGGTAGGAATGGATTAGGCAGAGAAGAAGGAGAAAGGCACTCCAGGAGGACCATAGCTTGCGACACCCTCCGTGACTGTAGCCATATAGCACACGGGTGGGGGGGAAGAGCTGAGGTCCCAACCCAGACAGGCTCGCACCGCACCTCGCTGCCTCCGGTGCCTGGAGAAACTCGGCTGCCGAGAAGAAGGAAGTTAATGGTAAACAAGGGCTGTTGGGTTGTCTGCGGATCTTAATCATCCTTATATCCCCACTGCACAGAAGCCCAAATAATTGACGATGGGCCAAAAACCAACTTCAGGAGGCTGTCCACCCAGAGCCGTCAACCATCTCCAGCAATTAGGCTCAGCGTGACAGTTGCTTCTGAGACAAGGAGCCGAGTGAATGGAATTAATCTCCCTGATTTAAATCCATTAGTGCCTGTGATAGACTGGTTCAGGCATTTAAGAGCCACTTCATCTCACCCGGTCATGCCCATAGGGTCACACGCTGACTCACAGTTAATAGTGGGGAAGGCTTTAATGCAGGGGAGGCTTTGAAGAAGGGCAGGGTGTGTTCCAAAGCTTGAAGGTTTAATGCATTTTTAATTAAATGTGCTTTAATAGGATTCAGCACCAACTATCATGTCACTGCAGATAGATTCATTATATTTGTTCAGTTAATTACGCGTGTGTTATTATCCAAGTGTAAACTTAGGTGACCTGGAAAGAAGCTTGACTTCGAGGGACACCCAAGAGTTCTGCTGGTCCTTTCAGGATTAGATTAAATAGTTCCCCACCCTGCGGTCCCCATATTTACTCTTGTGTGCCCACGCCCATAGCCACACATGTGGGCACATGTGGTTACACTCTGGCAGCCAGGCACATGCGTAGACGTTCTCTCTCTCTCCTCCTCTCTTCTTTCAAAGAGAAACGGATGGTAGGAGATCTCAAAGCTAGGAAAAAAGCTTTCCCAGATCGGGCCCCGTCCTGTTATCAGCTTCGCACGAGGTGCTGAATATTCCTGAGCCTGAGCGTCCCTCTTCTGTAAAGCGACAGTGACAGCAAGATTAATAGCGAGGAACCCCCCCCCCCCCAGCACTGCTGTAGGTTCCCAGGACGTGATACCCACAGAGCCCTTTGTGAGATGCCAAGAGCCATGCACCTCCTCCTTATTGCTGGCTGTTGTAACCAATCCTTCTAGAAGGCGCCCCGTCAGGGCTCCATTCTATACGCTCAGGGCACGGGATCCCTTGCTGTACCCTGAGTGTTCACATGCTGAAGCAGGACCTTGTGTACTCACTCAGCAGGCGTGCACCGAGCACCCTTACCTAGGACTTCCTGAGGACCTACTATGCGCCCAGCGCAGGGTCCCTGACTTCCACGTGTTTCTCATACATGATTGCTTCTTACCAGGTGACGATCTACACATTATAGATGGGAAACCAAAGCTTACATAATGGATCTATTTAATACAGTTTGTTTGATTCTTATCATGTGCCAGGCGTTATGCCCCAGGGGCAGGGGCATAAGAGGAAAATGCAACAGATGTGGCCCTTGCCCTGGTGCACCTTTCTGCACAGGAAGCTTTCGAGAGCTCACCGGGAAGCGCTTCCATGCCTGGGCCCTTGGTTTCCTCTCCAGTCACATCACAATGTACCAGACTGCGAATCTTGACATGTGGTGGCTCGGATGGTTCCAAGTTTGGGGCATGGCGGCGGTGGCTGGGGGCCCTGGAATGGGGTTCAACATATGGGAAGGAGACCCTCAGAGACGTCCAGGGTAAACCTCTCAGCCTTAGGTGTGCTTACCGCACTCCTGGGTGGGGGGAGGGATGATCTTATTCAAATGCAGATGATGATTCAGTAGGGTTGGGGGTGGTGGGGTGTCATTTAATTTTATGTGTCACCTTGGTTAGGCCATGGTACCCAGGTATTTAGTGAAACACCAGTCTAGATGTCACTGTGAAGGTTTTTGGTAGGTGGGATTAACCATGAAATCAGTGGACTTTGAGTAAAGCAGATTATCCTCTATGACGTGGGTGGGCCTCACACAATCAGTCGAAGCCTTGAGAGAAAGAACGGAGGTACCCGGAGGAAGAAGGAATTCTCCAGAAAAGCTGCAATGTCAACTCTTTCCTGCGTCTGCTGCCTAAAAAAATGCCCTGCAGATTTTGGACTTGCCAGCCCTCACTATTACATGAGCCAATTCCTTAAAATATTTCTTCCTCTCTCTCCCTGTCATAACTCCCTATATCTATTATAGATTTGAACTTTAATAATATAATTTTATTTTAATTAATTTAACATTTTACGGATATGTAAGAAAGGCAAGTTAATTTTAGGAATGTATTTGATTTAACAGAAAATATCCTAACTGGTGTGATTTGTGTCATTGATAGAAACATCTGTGAATGAGATCTAGAGATACGTACATAGCTATCTATGTATATACTGTATAGATACCCTGTGCATATAAGATACAGCTACTTTGCATATGTCTATGACCATTCTGTTTCTCAGGAGAGCCCTGCCTGATACAAGGAATGGGAGTCTACATTTCTTCCAAGCTCCCAGGACATGCCAGTCCTACTGGTCTGTGAACCGGACTCTGATTAAGGTCAGTGGCTCCGTCGGTGAAGTATTTGGCTCTTGGTTTCTGCTCACGGCATGATCTCACAGTTCGTGGGATCGAGCCCTGCGTCAGGGTCCGCGCTGACGGCAGGGACACTGCTTGGGATTCTCTCTCCCTCTCTCTCTGCCCCTCCCCCACCCCAATAGAAATCAATAAACTTCATTTATTTTATTTTTATTATTGTTTTTTTCACATCTATTCATTTTTGAAAGGCAGAGAGAGACAGAGTGCGAATGGGGGAGGGGCAGAGAGAGAGGGAGACACAGAAACAGAAGCAGGTTCCAGGCTCTATCAGCACAGAGCCCGACGCCGGGCTCGAACTCACGGACCGCGAGATCACGACCTGAGCCGAAGTCGGCCGCTCAACCAACCGAGCCACCCAGGCGCCCCATAAATAAACTTTAAAAAAAGCAAAGAACACAAGCCACAGATGTTATTTTAAATTTTCCAGCAGCCGCATTAAAAAAGTTAAAAGAAACAGGTAAATTAATTTTAAGAACATATTTCATTTAACTGAAAATACCCTGAGTATTATTATTTCAACATGTCATGGACGAGATATCATACAGTTTTGTTTTTTTTTTTTTGCACGAACTCTTCAAAATCTGGTACACTTACAGCACCCACTTATGCTTCAGACAAGCCACGTTTCAAGTGCTGCTCAGACACGCGTGGCCAGGGGCTCCCACGTTGCACCCCACGATTCAGGATCCTTGACAACCAGCACCCTGGGCTAATGGAGCTGCTATTTGCTGCCTGCCCTGCATTTTCTCCTAAAAACGGAAAAAGGGGAGGGGGGGAAAAAAGTGAGAAAAAATAATAATCTGGGTAATTAAAGATGCCAGGCGACTCGCGTCAGGTTAACGCCCAGAGTGGAGTGAATGATAACAGAGGTTCTGCTCAAGCAAGCGCCAAATAAGCAAACGTTCTTTAAATAAACAGAAATTGAGTATATTTCAGGAACTTGTTTACGCTATGGGTCACGGAGGAGGTTAAACAAGAATTTGTTTTAAAAAGTCTCCAAAGGACGGCCTCTGTGCTCTCACCGCACGTGGTTGGGGGCGGGGGAGGCTCTCGGGGCTGGGAAACTGGGGTCAGGTGGAGACCGGGGCCACCGTCTGCCGTGGGCACCGATACTTTTGCGCTCAAGCGCCGGCTTCACGTGCAGGGGTGCAGGGAGGGGTGAGACGGCGACCCGGAGGGTCCCGGGGAGCCTGGGTGTCCGGTGAGACTCCCGGCAGGCAGACGCTGCGCAGACCTTCCCGGTGTAGGTTGGAGAGGGGTTGTGTCCCACACGGGTGAGTTGTCCACTTGTGCAGTCAGCTACCCATTCATTTCTTCTGCATTCCTCCTTCCCGCACTCAGGTATCCCTTCAGTTAGTGACTCACTTGCCCATTGACTCATTCTTTCACACACTAGCTCAGGTTGGGCTCCCTGGGAAGCAGACAGGAGGCTTATGAGGGAGCATCCTGCCATCAGCACCTACAGGGCGTTGCGGAAAGAGACGTGCATCTGTGTGTGGTCTCGGTGGAGCCGCCCCCCGCCCCCCCTGGGGAAGTTTCTAAGACGGATGAGCCTGCCCTGAGAAGGGGGTGTGAGGGAGGGCACAGGGTCTCATATCCACCACACACAACCTTCAACACACTCACCTACGCTTTGGTCTCTGGGCTTCCCTCGTTGGCTCTTTCGTTCATTCGCACACCCAGCGCTTTGCTGTCTTAAATCCTGC
The DNA here is from genome assembly GCF_028749965.1 of Puma concolor. NCBI lineage: Eukaryota > Metazoa > Chordata > Mammalia > Carnivora > Felidae > Puma > Puma concolor. The sequence goes on along the minus strand of NC_141667.1, from coordinate 64,903,431 downwards.
CCCCCTCCCCACCCCCAGGATCTTTGCAAGACCGGTCCCCTTTCATCATTCGGGCCTCAGCTCTGAGCTCCCTGCCCCAGAGGAGCCCCTGCAAGTGGCCCTGGGGATGGTCCTTCACCCTCCACCCCTCTCTCCCTCTCCAAACCTCTCCCCTGGTTATTCTCTGCCCGCACACCATCTATCGCTCTCAGAAGTGACCCTGTTCATTTACTTACTTGCCCATTCTCCCTCCCTTCTCCACTGGAATGTAAGCTTCATGAGGGTTGGGTCTTTGTCGGAGCGTTTCTTCTTCTTTTTTTTTTAATTTTTTTTTTTTTAATTTTTTTTTTTTTTCAACGTTTATTTATTTTTTGGGACAGAGAGAGACAGAGCATGAATGGGGGAGGGGCAGAGAGAGAGGGAGACACAGAATCGGAAACAGGCTCCAGGCTCTGAGCCATCAGCCCAGAGCCCGACGCGGGGCTCGAACTCACGGACCGTGAGATCGTGACCTGGCTGAAGTCGGGGAGCGTTTCTTCTTCTTAGTCACACAAAGATTTGTAGAAGGGACAAATGAATGACTCAGCAATTTGCTTATTAATTAAATCATTCATTCATTATTCATGTATCAACTCTCTTATTCATAATTAGTCCATTCATTCATTTATTCATTTCCTCAACAGGCAGTGTCTATATCTATAAATAGGTATTATATATAAATATATACTTTTATATATTTAAATATTCAACATGTTTATATATAAATTATATATATAAAATTTAATGTGTCTGTTACATACATATATAAGTATGTGTTATAACTATAATGAACATGTATTATATATAAGTACATAACATACATTTATATATAAATATGTAAATATATATCACATTTACTATGAACCCAATAAAGATATTCTTAGCAACATTATTAAAAACAGCAAAAAACCCCCAAAATTATATTAAAAAATAGAATAACCTTGAGCTTAGCCAACTCTAGGGGAATTACAACACATTATGACAAAAAATGAAAAGTCCTCTTTGCAAATGACACTTTGCTATGACTTCATGGGAGCGTGATGACAAGGAACCGGGCTAATAGTCCCATGAGAAGTAGAGAGAAAGCAGGTTTGATAAAAAGGCATATCCAGTACGGTCACAGCCACGCCAAGTGTATCTGTTTTTGGGTAATGACAAGACATCCCCATGCAACAGTAAATAAAATCAGTCTCAGGTATTGAGACGCTGGGGATTTTCATTTTTTGCAAATATTTCTTTGACATTCTGTCACATTTCTTAGTATGAAAAAGGGGTGCCTTTTTCAGGGGTGTGTTTTAGGGGCACCTGGGTGGCTCAGTCTGTTTAGTGCCCGCCTTCAACTCAGGTCATGTTCTCACAGTTCGTGGGTTTGAACCTGCGTGGGGCTCTGTGCCGACAGCTCAGAGCCTGGAGCCTGCTTTTGGATTCGGGGTCTCCCTCTCTCTCTGCCCCTCTCCCATTTGTGCTCCGTGTCTCTCAAAAATAAATACACTTTAAAAAATTAAAAGAAAAAAGAAAAAGATATTTCAGCATTGTATGACCCTCAAGGCATGGTGTGATGCATAATCCTGAGACTTGGTAAGAAGTACTCTTTATAAAGTTCCCACTGTGTGTCCTGTGCTCAACATGCATTTTTTTTCACTTAGTGCTCAAAACTATTAGGCGGGTTAATATTGTGTGTATATTTCTATGTGTGTGTGTGTGTGTGTGTGTGTGTGTGTGTGTGTATGTCTCTGTGTGTGTGTGTGTCCATGTGTATCTGTGTGTGTGTTTACGTGTGTGTATCTCTGTGTGTGTGTGTCTGTGTGTGTGTGTGGTAGAATGATGGCCCCAGAACCTATGCATATATTACCTTACACAGCAGAAGACACTATGCTGGCAGGATTTGCCTAAGGACCTTGAGGTGGGTCGATCACCCTGGATTATCTGGGTAGGTCCAGTGTAATCACAAAGGTCTTATGGCGGGGAGGCGGGAGCGTCAGAGCCAAAGACAGGACAAAAGCGGCAGTTAAGAGAGACGCGGCTCACCAACTGCAGAGTGCAGGCCGCCTCTGGAAGCCGTTAAGGCAGGAGATCGGGCTTTCCCCTGGAGCCTCCAGAAGAAGGTCAACTTCAGACTTCTCATCTCCAGAACCGGGAGAGAGTAAGTGGGGGTTGTTGTAAGCCTCTAAATTCGGGGTAAGATTTTTACAGTGTCAATAGACAACTGTGGATAAACTGAAGCTCAGAAAGACAAAGTAACTTGTCCGAGGTCAGCGGCAGAGTTGAGACTGATTCAGGGGCCGTAACGGTTTCGACTGCCGCCTCTCATTGGAGCGTACGTGGAGCTGGGATTCGTTGCTGTGAATTGTCCATAGCGTTCTACATATTTGCAGGGGCTTGGCTTCTGCCTTCATCGTTAGGGGTTTAATTCTAAGGATCAGGCCTCCACACATAGATTTCCTTTCCCTCGTCTCTTCTTTCCCCTTTTCTTCTTCCTTCCTTTTCTCCTTCCCTCCTTTCCTTTTGTCCTCCTTTATATTAACTGAGCAGCTGCTATGTGCCAAGTTCTGTCCCAGATTCTGAGAATACACTGGAAATGAGATGGACCAGGTGCCTCTCCTTAGGGACCTCATGCTGAAATTTTGCCCAGATCGTGCAAATATCTAGAATACGGTGGAAAACCTGTGCTCCAGAGACCGAGCTTCGGCTCCAACCCCATACAGAGGCGGGGAGCATCGAAGGTTAAAAATACAGAATCTCTCTCTTCAACCAGGTCCTACTTCCCCAGGGGAATCCTGGAGAATAATGAAACTGTGCTTCAAGGAGATGGGAGAGAAAAGATCTAGATTTTTCCCTTCTGAGTCCTGCTGCCTCCCAGCCCCTCTAGGGATTTTCTGTCTCCCCGGGGTTTGGGGAGGACCCCAGACTCATGTGCTCAGAATGTCTGAAGGGGTCCAAACCAGGAAGGAATAGGAATAAGCCCTCCAGGCCAGGAAGTGAGGAAACACAAACACAGAGTAGCTTGGGGGAATGAGCACTGAATCGGGGTCTGGAGCTTAAGTGCTCTCTCTGCCTCTCACCCCCCCATGTGACTTTGGCTGGTCAGCGGACCACTCTGGACCTCAGTCTCGTTCTCCACTCAATAGGGATAATAACATTACTTCAATCCCCTCTGTCCCAGGGTTAGGGATACAAAGGAGAGAATGCATGTAAAGGAAGCTGACGCAAGGGTAGTTGACGGATGCTTATGCAATCTGGGCTGAAGAGTGAGAGCAAACACACGGAAACATTTACAGCCTGTTGCAACCGCCGAGATGATGTGGATACGGATCTCTTTCTACCAGGAATAGCCGCAAATATTGGTATGTAGAGCTCTGGTTCTTTATCAGATTGTGTCCACCTGTATGCATGCACACATACACGCGCGTGCGTGCACCCAGTGTGGTGCCGTGGCAGGCAATTCTGTGGCACAAGGCAGCACGAGCCTCGCGTTCGAATTCTCCTCTCTGGACCTCAGCCTTCTCTTCAATAAAACAAATCATCGGTGACCACGGACTGAGGCCTATGCACCATTTTGGCCGGAGATGCGTTGTTTGGATTAGCGTGCCGAACGCATTTCTAAAGAGCTGCCTAACATTTTAAAGAGTGGAGACTTGGCCTGCAAAAGGGGAATCTGCGTTTTGGCTTCTCTTGCAGCCGCTCGGGTCGGGCGGTCCCGGGCCTGCCTTCCTGAGAGCCACACGTGTTTCTGACCGCGAACCGCAGTCCCCACCGCACTCAAATGCTGCACCCCCTGCCGGCCGCATTGCTCTATCAGGCCCGCCACCTGCCAGGCTCTGTGGTGACTTTGCCGGCCAGCCCCATGCTGGGAATATTTTGGTTGCTCAGCAGCCAGGCTTCGGGCACAGGGCTACCAGCCCCAGAGGGCAGACAGAGATCTACTGGGAGACAGAAATTCTAGGAGATTGCAAGTGGCAAGGAAGGAACGCCAGAAAAATTCCTCTTTCTTCCATGACTAGGGAACGGATGTCCCAGGAGCCAGATCCCAGGCCAGTCCTTTACTTTGTTGCAGCCTCAGTTTCCCCATCAGTGCTTGAACTAGACGATCTCCAAGGCTTTTCTAGTTCTTGGGCTGTCTGCTTCTCTCTCTCCTCCCTCCAACACACGCGTCGACACGCGAGCACATACAGTAGATTGTATTCTTGCACACGGGCACACTTACACATCTTCCTGAGGATGTTTTTCCACTTACCAGCTGCAAACCCTCATATTGCCTCCGACCTCCCACACCCCTGACATCAGTCCTGCAGGTCTCCTTTCAGACTGCTTCCAGTCATCAAGCTTCAGAGGAGTTACCTGCCGGCATTGTGTAAGGGCAGCCAGCAGGATTAGTCAGCTAATCTCCTCTCTTATCAGCCTTTTCCCCCAGGAGCAGACAACAACAGGAGACTGTTGGGCAGGTAGCAGAAGTTCAGGCTCAGGAGAGGGCTCAGATCCCACCCACTGAGGGCAGGAGGGAGGAGGCCGGCGACCCAAACTTTGCTCTCATCTCTGGCTGGGATCACGGAACCGTGGGAGAGCGCTCTCGGGGACCTTGAAATGGTTAAGGCAAAGTCAGGTTCCGATCCGGGCCAAGCGCCTCCCATCAGGCCGCTCGCTCACCACCTCTAACCCGTGAAGGACCTCTTCCACTTTAAGTTCTCCAGGCTTCTTCACAAAGAATGGAAGTTGGCACTCCAAATAATTTCATATTCTGCTTTGTTTTCTTGGCGGGGGGGGGGGGGGTGCTGCTTAGGAATAGAGTAATTGGGGAGGGGGGAGCCTGGACATATTACAAAAGATACAAAAATGCCAAATCAGAGTTACAAATGCTGTGACGTTAATTTACGTTGAACAATTCAGGCTATTGGCCAAGAATGTTACAACGTAATAGCATTGTGCTAGTCATAAGGTAATGAGTGAAGAGTATTTTATTTTATTTTATTTCATTTATATTATATTCTATATAGTTTATTTATTAGTAATGATGTATATTACATTTATTGTATTTTATAAAGATATTAAGGCCAGTTCAGAAACGGGACCCATATTTAAAGCCGTGAAGTCAACCTGTTCCTATTGCAGTCTGATGTGACAGGCATGTGGCCCTGTTGACTCATAAGGCTAAATCGAGGCCTTCAGCGGATAAGCAGCGTGGGTCTAAGGACCACCTACCTCAGCCTGGCCTGGGAAAGGCCAAATTTCATTGCCCTGACCTGGGAGCTGACTTGAGAAAGCTGGCTGTGAAATGGCTTCCGGGCGGTCATGACCTGGGAGTCGCTTCATTCAGAACCAGACTTATAGAACCAGCATCAGGCCAGGCCCCATCTGCTTACACTGGCCTCACACAGCCCTTCTCGATTCTTTACTAAAATCCCGAGCCCTCCCGGGAAGGTCTGCAGATAAGCAGCCATCAGCCAGTCACCTTTTAGTGCAGATTCATTCATCGGCCCTGTAGCCATGCGGCTGTCCTTCGAGAAAGGCTCTTCATGAGACAGGCCCGTCGAGAGAGGCTCTTCATGAGACAGGCCCAGGGCTCAAGACATTGGATGGTGAGGCTTGGCTGGGTTGGGCGGAGAAAGCCACAGACTCAGGGGCCAGATGATCTGGAATCTCCCTCCTCCCACTAACTGTTAGCCCTGGGACAGTGGGCAGACCACTTCACTTCTCCGTCTCGGGCCAAAGTGGAGATAACGTAGCCTCCGAGCACGACAACCCAATGAACGATTCCGGGTGTTGTCTGGACAAGAGAAGTCGGTCTCCACCTTCACAGTAGGTTGAGGAGGTAGACAATAGGGACGTAAATTATTTAAAAAAATTGTTTATTGTTGAGAAAGAGAGACAGAGTCTGAGCGGGGGGAGGGGCAGAGAGAGAGGGAGACCCAGAATCCGAAGCAGGCTCCAGACTCCGAGCTCTCAGCCCAGAGCCCGACGCGGGGCTCGAACTCACGCCCTGGGGAGTATATTATTTATACCAGATGGCGGCACATGTGGAGAAGGGAATAAAACCGAGTATTGGGATAGCGACTGAAGGTGGGGAAGCAGCCTCGTTCGGTGGCGAGGAAACTTCTCTTTGAAGAAAGAATATGTGAGCCCAAGAAGAAATGAAAGGGCCTTCCTGCCCTGACCTGGGAGGTGTGCCGGCTGGAAGGAGCTGCTTGTCTGAAGGCTCGGAGTGGGTCTGCTGTGGTGTGAGACCCAGCAAGGCCGTGGGTGCGGCTGGAGGAACTCGAATCGGGGGTCATGGGGTTGGAGAGGCCGGCAGAGCCGGCATCATCTGGGGCCCGGTCGGTGTCACGCTCAGGAATTTGCATTTTATTCTAAAAGACCAAGGGGCGCCTGGGTGGGTGGCTCAGTTGGTTAAGCGTCTGACTTCGGCTCAGGTCATGATCTCGCGGTCTGTGAGTTCGAGCCCCGCGTCGGGCTCTGGGCTGACGGCTCAGAGCCTGGAGCCCGTTTCAGATTCTGTGTCTCCCTCTCTCTCTGCCCCTCCCCTGTTCATGCTCTGTCTCTCTCTGTCTCAAAAATAAATAAACGTTAAAAAAAAAAATTAAATGACCAGGAAGCTGCTGGAATGTTTTCAATATATGGGAAAGCATTTCCACTGTTAGGTGAAAGTGTTTTGTAAACTTGAAAGCACAAAGACGAAATACTATTATTATCATCTGTGTGAATAACAACTTTACACTGCAGTTAAAACTATTAAATTGGCAGCTTGATCCTTCAGTTCCCTCAGTGAAACCAGCCAGTACCGGGATCCCAAGGCACTAGGTGTGAAAGGGCTCTGGGGCCACCCCTCCATCGGGCCACCTGCCAGGCCTCCGGGCTGCTCAAGAGAAAGTCTTTACTGCTGTCCCGGTTTCCTGGGGGTGGGGGTGGGGGGAGGGGCAGAGAGGTGCACGGTGACTGGTCTCATTCCTCACGGGGACATTGCCAGCTCTAATCAGTGCCCGGCGAGGTCTCTGAGCTCTGGGATCACTCACCACACTGGGGTTGCCTCTGAAGGAGAACGCAACACCTCCTTGAGGGAGCTTCCGCTCCAGTTTCTCTCTGACCGCCCCCGACAAGCTTCAGAGCCTTCCGCGTATATTCCGAAGGCACCATGAGTTATCGCAGTCTGCCACTCTCCAGCTTTTCTTTTACTGGTCTCATTAAGAACTGACTTGTCCACCTCCTTGCCAATTCCGTGAGTGCGAGGACACGGCTTCAGAGTGCTATCTTTGCAGTCGATCAGGATAGGCTGGGGGCGCCTGGGTGGCTCGGTCGGTTAAGCGTCCGACTTCGGCTTAGGTCATGATCTAGTGGTCTGTGAGTTTGAGCCCCGCCGTCGGGCTCTGGGCTGACAGCTCAGAGCCTGGAGCCTGCTTCAGATTCTGTGTCTCCCTCTCTCTGCCCCTCCCCTGTTCATGCTCTGTCTCTCCCTGTCTCAAAAATAAATAAAACGTTAAAAAAAATTAAAAAAAAAAATCAGGATAGGTTGGATTCTGCTTCATAATGTGCAAGACCTCCCCCGCCCCGCCCCTGTGACTTCAAGCCATGCACGTTTATTTCTGGCTCAAGCACATACAGGTAGGCAGGAGGCTCTGCTCAGGGTACCGTCAGGCACCCGGGTCCGTGGACGTGCCTTCTCGACTCAAGACTCCAGGGCTCCCGGGGGGAAGCGTGGAGCCTGAGACCAGCAATAACGACCTGGCAGGGGGGCACAGCGGGGGCACGGCCACCTCGGCGCACACCTTCTCGTCCAGAAGCAGTCACATGACCATGCCATACTTGCGGGGCTGGCGGCTGTACCGTCTCCCGCACCCTGGGAGCCAGCGGGATGGTTTGGGAAGGGCTGCATGCGGATCTAAGACAATCTGCCCAGTTGTCAGTGGTTTTTTTTTTTGGTAACCATTTGGGGGAGGGAGAAAAAAGTCCCTTAACGACAGATAGACACCGACAAGCCTCAGTTCCTATAGAAGAAGCGAAGTCCTAGCTCTCTGTCCTTAGGTGTCCCGACAAGTCCTGTCCAGGACGGGCTTGCTCTGCGGCGGATGCTGCGTACCAGGCAACAGAGTCCATGCTTACTGGGCAGAACACTGGACAGAGAGGAACGGCCGCCATATTTTTGAACAACACTTCACCAAAGGAACATGACCCCCAACGCCCCCTATTCTAAACAGCCAACCGTCTGGTGCAAATTTGGATGAGGCCATTTGAAGCGTTTATGGAACGTGGATTCCCGACAAAGGTCTTTTGAATATTAACTGCGTTCCCCGGGGTGTAGCTACAATTAACTCACACATAATGGAGGGACCCACTGAGGTGCATCCGTACAATGGAATACTATTTGGCAATAAAAAAGAACGGGCCGTGGACACCTCCAATGGCATGGGGGAGTCTCATAAACATTACTCTTAGTGACAGAAGCCAGCCACCAGCCACCACTCCATTCAGACGAGATGTCCAGAAAAAAACCCAAAATCTGTGGAGGCAAAGGACATTAGGGGGTTTCTGGGGGTGCGGGTGAGGGACGAACAGTAAATGTGCATGAGGGGCACTGTTGGGTGCTGAAAATGTCCTAAAACTGACTTAGGGTGATGATGCACACCTCTGGAGGTTTACTAGAACGTCACTGAATCGTACCTTCGAAATGAATGGAATACATAATGAATAGGATACATATGAATGAATAGGATACATAATGAATAGGATACATAAAATGTGCCTCAGCAAAGTTACTTAGAGAGTAAAAATACTTAACTCACATATACACTCGCCTCACCGCTTAGAGTGCATTTAGAGTGAGTTGTGGACAATATAACATGAAAAAACGAGCTTTCGTTCCCAAGGTGTTTTCAATACCTCCACCTACCTACCTGTCCTTTCGAAAGAACAAATTTATTCAGTCTGACACCAAAGGGGCGTGGGGCTCTCCTCAAAAGGACGCCAAACAAATCAGCTGGAAAATGCAATTTGTAGCCGAGATTTCACAGGGGGCGTCCCCTCCTCCTAGACACGCACCAGCAATAAGAAAGGGGGTTTAGAAGAAAAAAAAAAATTGGAAGACCTTGGCTTTGAAGTTCCTAACCACTTCTTTGGTCTCAGTTCCCCCATCTGTGAAATGGGGATAATCTGAGCTTCTTACGTGGCACAGCACCTGGGCCGTGGCTTCTCGGGGCAGACGTTGTCATCACCAGGGCCTTCGACAGAAAGGTGTTGTTTCTTTATAATGATGGAGTCGGATCCTCACATGTACCCTGGGCCCTGTCTAAGGGACACAGCAGTGGTTCTTAAAGTGTAGGAGGTCATGCTGAAATGCAGGGTCTATTCCAGAAGTCCCAAGAGATGCCTGGGGTCCCGACCGCACCTAAGGTTCCAAGAACTAGCAAGGCTCATTTGGCAAGGGCTTTAAACACCTTGCCACCTCTGACTTCTCCGTCACCTGTGGTTGCCCTTCAGAACCACTTGGGAAACACAGAGAGCTGGTTTGCCAACAGGCCTTCTGAGTCAGCATTTAGATGGAGCCCTGGAATCCGAGATGTCAAAGTTCCTGCAGGGTTGGGATTCACTGGTTAAGAGACTCCACGGAAGGTGAGGAAACACACTTGATTAGAAGTCCGGAAACCTGGCTTCTAGTATCCTCTCTGCCGCTCCTTGTGACCTTGGTGGGGCCGTGTTGCCACTCCGGGCCTCAGTTTCCCCATCTGCACAAACAGGGGTGGAGAGAGAGGGGTGCCCCCACCTCCCTCCCCTCCTCCTGTTCTGAGCTCTGCGAGTCCCCGGTTTCCCGGCCCGTTCCCAATCTCCAATTGGCCGTGGCATTTCTGTGACTCAGGGGGCAGGCCCGGCAGCCAGGGGGTGGGGAGCGAAGGGTGGGGTGCCGGGTTTTCCGCCCCGCTGCCTCTGGAGCCAGGCACCCAGCTCGAGCTATTGTACTCATGGGAGGTCTTAGCTGGTGAGGCCGCCAGGTTGACTGCACAGGCGCCACGGTTGTTTCATTATTTCATCAAAGTTCATTATGCCGGGGAGGAGACCAGTAATAAAACATGATTACAAGTGTCTCCAACGAGCACTTAAAGACATAACTCGCGATCTACACGCTGCCACATCCCCTGTTTGTGGTCACATAACGCACAGAGATTTGCACCTCTGATAGATTTCAGTCTTTGCGTTAATGGAAGTAAAAAAAAAAAAGAAAAGTGCCCGAAGGACTTGATTCCATTTGTCTCGGGACCAAGCTGGTGGTTTCATATGGAGGCATGATTTGCCATTTTTGAAAATACGCAGTTAATTATGTGTGTAAAAGGCAGGTACGGTGACACAGGGGACACAGAGGGACCGACGGCAGCCAAGCCTATCAGATGTTATTGGCAAAGCGCTTGGGGAGAAATGGCTTTTCTTTTCTTCTTTCTTTCCCTTCACTGCCCAACCCCCCCCCCCCCACCGCCCCCCATTCCGGCCGCCATCTCTTTTCTTCGTGAAACAGCGGCTGGCGATGAACGCCGGGAAGGTAATAGATGATACTTTACAACAAAAAGGGATCCTGTGCTCTGTCCCATGTCAACTGGGTCAGTGTCTTCCTCTGAGAATAAGGTCTTGATTGACACTGACTAGTGGGTTTGAACCAGTTGTTCCGGATGTGGGTTGGAGACCAAGAAGGCAGGGCAGTGTGGGAAAGAGCTCATGTATTGTTGGGTAGGATTCCCCTGGGCTGTGGCCGTATGCACCCAGACAGGTCACATCCTTCCCTGGGTCTGTCTTGGGCTCTAAAAGTCTGCCCCTGGGCAGCACTGGGCAGGGCCCAGGCTAAGGGTGGCTCTGCCTTTACTCCCTGGGTGCCCTGGGGCCAGGCCCTTCTCCTCTGTTGGCCACGGTTTCTAGTCCTTGTTAGATGAGATGTTTGGGAGAGGCAATGCCACCCATACTTGCCTAATGTTAAGAATCATTTGAGAAACTTGCTTAAAACAGATTTCCTCAGCCCTAGAACCAAAGATATCAGACCGGAATTTCCCCAGGGGAGGTAAGGGAATCAGTATTCAGTAAGTCTCCCAGGTGATCCGTGACATTTTTTTTTTTATTAAAAAAAAATTTTTTTTTGACATTTATTCAGTTTTTGAGAGACAGAGAGAGACAGAGCATGAACGGGGGAGGGTCAGAGAGAGGGAGACACAGAATCCGAAACAGGCTCCAGGCTCTGAGCTGTCGGCACAGAGCCCGACGCGGGGCTCGAACTCACGGACCGTGAGATCACGACCCGGGCCGAAGTCGGACGCTTAACCCACTGAGCCACTCGGGCACCCCTCCATGGCATTTTTAATTAAAATTTTGGATATGTTAGACATTTGCATCACTGATAATTGGCACTATATATATGGGCAGGAGTAAAGCGTTTCTGTCCACTCTGTTCCCAAGCCACTACATTCCGGCTGCCAATCATAACCAAATTAATGGCTCTGTGCGTATGCTCGTGTGCGTGAAATCTGTGGTCTACAAGCCAGAACGTATACTTGTGTGTGTTATGTTCTGTATCCTGTCTTTTTTTGGGTGTTTTTTTGGTATAAATGACAGCATGTTATGGACGCTGTTCTGCGTCTTTCTTTTTTTCATTCAGTACATCTTGGAGATCTTTCTACGCCAGTTAATAAAGGCAGTGGTGTGCTAGAGCCAACAAAGACATATCTCTTCTCAAGTCCAAGTTCAGTGGCTTCCTGTTGGTAGATTGAAGTTGGCCATGGTAGAACTATTCTCCGCACAAACAAATGCCACCGTCTGGCTTCCCCCGTCTCCCTGGCTGGAGTGCTGGTTGGTTGTTAACACGTTTAGCGGCACACTACTGGGTAAAATCCGCCCTCCTTTTTTTTTTTTTTTAATGGCTGCCGCATAATCTGCTGCATAGACGAACTCTGATCAGTCCTCTGTCGATAGACATTTAGGTTGTGTCGGATCTTCTGCCAATGCCAACGATGCTGAGATAAGTCATTTTGTACATGCATCCTTTCACGTACGTCCATGATTAAGAAACGGTTCTAGAAGTGGCCTGACTGGGTCAAGAACCTGTGCATTTGTGGTTTTGATCGGCATTGACGCCTTGCCTCTGGGAGGCTGTAGCCGTGTGCGTGCTGCTAACGACAGCTGAGAAGGATGCTTTCCTCACACTCTCCACACCATTAGCTTTTAATATCAGTGTGGCAGAGAAACGAGGGCTTCCCGAGGCTGAACGAGGCTGCACGTCTGTTCACATATTTAAGAGCCATTGGTGGCTCCTCCTCTGTGACCTGTTGATCATTTTGATCACGAGAGTTTGGACACACCAGCCTCGGTTAATCTTTTGTCACGCACGGAGACCCTGAGGCCCCGAGAAGGGTACAGAGTTGCCTTAGTCCTCCGTTGAGTACTGGTCGTGAAGGGATTCAAATTAGGAGCTGTGGTCCCTTAAGATCAAATAAGAGAGCTCCCGGTGAGTGAGTCAACATGCCAACGGATGTGTAATTACAGATCGTATCAAGTGTTACAGAAAAACACCAGAGGTTGTGCGCTGGTTGGCCCAGGGCTGGACCTGGCCAGTGGACCTTGTCTATTTTGGCCTGCATAGTGTTTTTTCTTTTCTTTAAGTTTTCATTTGAAATCATTGCCAAATTGTATTAATTTTACCTTATTTTTGTTTTGTTTGATTTATTTATTTTTGAGAGAGAGAGAGACAGAACACGTGCACGTGTGCACAAGCAGGGGAGGGGCAGAGAGAGAGGAGAGAGAGAGAATCCCATGCAGGCTCTGTGCAGTCAGGGTGGAGCCCAATGCAGGGCTCGCGCCCATGAGCCGTGAGATCGTGACCCGAGCCGAAGTCAGATGCTTAACTGACTGAGCCACCCAGGCGCCCTTAAAATAATTGTCAAAATCCAGAACAAGAATACTTGACACACAAATTAGTTTTTAATGTTTATTTATTACGAGTGAATGAGAGAGCACACGCATGTGCGCGGTATGCGTGCGAGTGGGAGAGGGGCAGAGAGAGAGAGAGAGAGAGAGAGAGAGAGAGGCATAGAAAGAATACCAAGCAGCCTCCACACTCGATGCGAGCCTGATGCGGGGCCCAATCTCGTGAACTGTGAGATCATGACCTGAGCTGAAAACCAAGAGTGGGACACGTAATCAACTGACTCACCCAGGCACCTTGGGTCATCGTTTTCATAAAGTGAAGAGGGAAGGGAAATATTTCTTGGGTCCATTTTCCTGTTAGAACAGGATGGTGAAAACTGGGTATGGAGGGCTGCGTATTTGAAGATGAATCTCAGTAGTATCTTTCCATGCTGAGAATATCTGTATGTGCTTAACGTATAGAAATGAGTGCGTACATGAACGAAGCATTTATATTAACTACAACTTAATAGAATGTGACATAGACTATGGTAAGAACCCATCACCTTCCCTTACTGATATCATCTACCCGACTGTGGAAATATCTGATTTGGGAGGTTTCCCATCCTGGTCTCAAAAATCAGCAAGGATATGTCCACAGAGAATAGAATGTCTGCACCGGAGACGGCCAGCTGATCGGAAGCGGGGCCGAGAGATTTGTTTGGTGCCCATTACCCGAGCACGCTGGTTTTATCTAGATTTTCTTTTTATCGAGGATGGTTTGGGGGAAGATGTTAGAGATGAGGAAGGGGGAAAAAACGTGGGGCACCCCGTGTTGTTACTCGGTGTTTCCGTTTCTAACACTTGTTGAATCGACGTCATAGGCCAGGGTCTTTCGGGAGACCACTGTAGACTTGAGCCATCGGAAGCTGTCCTCCTGGCTCTTCAGAGTGTGATACAGGTGTTCCCTAGTCTGGCTGGCCTTTCTCTTAGCTCCTTGGGGTGTCCCCAAGTGAGCTTATCCTCTAATGGACATAAGCTTTAACTCCTTGGGGCCCAGCCAGGGCTCCGAGGGGCCACATCATGGCCCCTGTGGACACAGGAGCTAAAGACTGCTTTATTTCCTTCTCCAGTATGTTTTCAGAAAGCCAGTAACTACAACAGCGGCCGTTTATTAGGCACTCAAAATAGCCTCCTCACTGAATAGGGACAAAAGAGCTCAGGCCGACCTTTCTTACCACCTTCATGGTCCTTCATGGACCTTCACGGTCCTTCGCGGACCACCCCCCCCCGACTCTCTGAACCAGAGCCAGCCTCTGCCTTCTGACTATGTTCTGCCCCTGCACTCTGATACCCAAAGATACCATCAGACCTCGTCATGCGGCACGCCTTTATGAACACTCTGTCCTCCACCTGGGGTGCCCCTCTACTTGGCCAACTTCTACCCCTTTCAAAAGTTAATTCAAATGCTATTCTGGCACAGGAAGTAAATGGTAAATTTGGCCTGAAAATGACACGTAATCAATATTTATCAACTAATGAGCTAACGGATGATCAGATGGAGCCATCTCAGGTCCTAACATGTAACTCAGTGCTTGGTATATAGTCAGTAGCTGATAAATGTGTGTTCAGCATCTAGATCTAGACCTATCTGCAATCCCTGTTAACCTAATTGTAACAGACTTATTGTGGTGAAAACAATGCGAGTTTTGTAAACCTGTCCTTTTTGTTGTTTCCTTTTTGCTTTCTATCCCGTCGAATTCTTGATTCCTAGAATCACATAAAGCGGTAGAAGTGATCTTGGAGTCAGAAGACCTAGGTGGGGGTCCCAGGTCTGACTCTCCCTTGCTCTCTGTAAGCTTGGACAAGCCACTTAGCCTCTCCGAACCCCCAGTTCCCTCATCGGCGAGATGGGGACAGTAAGACCTGAAGGAACCACCATCATGATCGGCGGAAGAGTAGAGATGAAGAATGGAAACCCAAAATCACTTGCCCAAGATGTAACTTTTCCCCCTCAAAGGCAGATCACTCAGGCAGATCACTCCCTTGTCACGGGAATGACTTTGGTGTTGAGTTACGTGAACCTCAAATTGGAATAAGGTGAGGCGGGTGTCAACCCTGACTCAGCCCTGAACCCTGGGGGTTAACCCTGTGAGCCATAAATAGCCTTGGTAGCAAATGAGGGACAAGAGTCCCTTCTTGATAGAGTTAACACAGAAGTTAAACAAAATAATTTGTTTAAAAGCAGTGGGAACTGAAATGGAGTGTGGGATCATTACAAGAGCTATGAGCTTGCCTTTACTGCTGTGCTCTAGTTCAAGTCCAGGTTGACTCACATATTCTTCCAACAGCGCCTCCCTGCCCTTTCTCCACCTCCACTGTCGTCCCCTTCCAATGCGACATCCCCATTTCAGTCAATAGGATCTGACCGTGTCACCTCCTACCTAAGACCCACGGATTTCAGGAAAATGTCTCGCTCGGTACTGTGTCTCGAAAGGCTGTCTTACCTGGACCTGCCGCTCTACCTTCTCAGCTCTTATGGAGTCCCCCTTGCATACCGGTTTCCAAAATGCACATAGGAAGGCCTGACCTCAGTGACCCCTGGGCCTTTGCACATGTGCTTCGAGATGCCTCCAACGCTTTCCCTCCCACCCTCAAGATAGGGCCTGTGTCTCGTGACTGCTGTCTTCCCCAGAGCCTAGCCCTGAGCTTGGCATATGATAAACATTCAACAAACATCCTTACAGTGAATGAATCTGACACCTACTTAGAATTCCCCGTGTGTCCGGCACAGAACTGAGGGCGTGTATAGACATGACCTCAATGCAGAGATATCCCCATTGTCCTTTGGGAGAAGAGATGGGCTACAGCTCAGAACCACCGGAGCTCCATCCATCCAGTGCTACGCACCTATCGGCAACCTGTTAAGGTTCTGGTAAAGCTTTCAATCAGGCGGAAAGCCTCAGAATCCTGCGGATGGACCAGGTGAAGGTGGTTCCCCATCCCAGTGCTTCTTCCTCCCTGCCGGGGAACCAATAAGGCTATTTGTACCTAGATAATGAAAGCATCTATGAATTAAGCTCGTCATGTGGGCGTTTTAGCTCATGCGTTAGCATAACCTTCAACGCATTTCCTTTTTTTGCATATCCATTCATTTTGAGAGACAGAGTGGGGGTGGGGGGTGGGGAAGGGGCAGAGACAGAGGGAGACAGAGAGAGAATTCCAAGCAGGCTTTGCCCTGTCAGTGCAGAGCTCGACACGTGGTTCGATCTCGCGAACCGTGAGATCGTGACCCGAGCCGAAATCCAGAGTCAGACACTTAACCAACTGAGCCACCCAGGCAGGCGCCCCGTCACATTTCTTCGTATTCCTTCCACGTAGAAGGCTGACATCCCACAGCACCCCACTCTGACTTAGGCCTGAGACCCCTCGGGGGAGGGAGGGTTGGTATCTGTGAACTTAAGCCAGTGTCTGGCTTGGGTATGAATTCCAGTGTTACCCTGCATGATCTTGGACAAGTTATTTCACCTCTCTGTGCTTTAGTTTCCTAGCTGACAGAACAGGGTAAATCCTCCTCAGGAGTGATGTGTTAGACGGAACATGTCAAGCGTCTGACCTGATGTCAGGGCCAGTTACCAGCTACCACGGAGTCCTCTCATGACTTTTGGCAGGGATGGGGAGGAGGTTTTGCCTATGGGCCAGCTCTGATGGGTTGATGGGGCTGCTGGGAACATTCTGCTCTGTCCAGTTTTCCAGACCCGTATTTGGGCTCATGGGAAGGAGGGCTGTGATCTCTCTGTCAAGGTCAGAAGGGAGGATGAGAGGCAAATGATAAGCTTATACTGTCCCTGACTTTCCCAAATGCTACCCCCCTGGCGACTTCTCATGATGACTTTAGAGGAAGCATTTCTCTTCCCGTCTGAATTTCCTTCGGAGTCTGGGAGGAGAGAAAGAAGGTCACCACTTGAAAAGATGCATGTTGCTCAGTCCAAGTCAGAGGAGCAAAACAGAGCAGGTGGTGTGTCTGAGAGACTGGATTCCAGGGAGACCCGAGGCTGCACGTTTGAGATCAGTGCGGAAATAGAGGGAGACCCCAGATACCGTATTCGCTGGTTGACGTACGTGCATGAGCTGGAGGTGACTCCACGTGAGTCTCGTGGCTGCGGGCTCCTTTGTCGCTGACATCCTGTGCCCTCCCTGGGGAAGAGGTGGGCCTGGCAGAGGGCCCTCCCGGAGGTGGGCTGAGGAGCGCTTTGGGAAAGGGGGAGAAGAATCCGGTTCGAGGAACCCCCTATCACAACCTTCCTGCCATCTTGAGTTCAACAAAGGCTTGGGTTCTTCCTCTCCGACTACTTTCCTCCGAGGTGATGAGGCACCAGTTCCGAGGGATGGAGTCGAAATGTTTCTGATTCGTTTACAGTTGGGTCAGCAAAACATGAACTGGTGGGGAGGAGACCTCCCGGGAAGTTATATAAGCTTCCTTGTGGAACCGAGAATCCTTGTTCCGGCCGGGCTTAACTAAATCAGCTGGGGCTGCACTTTGATTCTAAAGGTAGAGCGGGGATGGGGGTTGGGGGGATCCCCTTCCCCCACTCCAGTCATCTCTGGTCTTAATTACACAAATCCCACCCTCCGGAAACAGAGATCCTAATTAATAGTAACTGAAGGAGGACCGAGATCTGTATACCCATGTGCCTTATCTCGGTAATTTCAGAAGAGACGTGAAAAAATGGATCCTGAACAACTGTTTGTCTAATAAACAGCCCCCCGCCCCCACCGCCTTCATTTCCTGCAAAGAAAGCTCTGTTGCAGATAATCCGTCTTGGCTCCACTCGGGGCACATTATCATTTTTATCGGCCTCATAAATCGCCTTTCCAGATTACACAGAAATATACATCGCCCCCCTATAATTATTCCAGACCCCCGCCTTCTCCCTTTTCATTTTGATCCCAGGTAAACCCCGTCATTACCCACATCAGCGTGGCTTCCCCAAAACGTCAAGATTAAAACGGACCACGGAGACTTACGCAAGACTGAGTCAGCCGAGCAATTTGAACCAATAAATATCAAAGTCGTGTCTAAGCAGAGAACAATTCATTCGATACCACATCTGTCAACAGGCCTGTGGAGGATTTTCCTTCCTGGGGCTCCACCCTGGCGGCCCCACTTGCTCTTCTTCCTGATACTGTGGAGAAGCTGGATTTGGCCTCACGGGAGGATGGGGCCCTGTGCCCAGAAAAGTGCCGGGTGCCAGCACCGGGGGGGGGGGGGGGGGGTTGGGGGGGGGTTGGGGGGGGTGGTCCCAGGGGATGAGCTCCCTGCCTTCCACCCGCTATCAAAAGGGCCTGCTCTAATGCCTCAGCTGGGCAAGCGCTCTCTGCAATTAGCAATTCTTTTTTATTGGTTGATGTGGGCCTCGGGCCAAGAGGAGTTGGGATTGAATCAATATTCCTTTTATTATGTCATCATAGCCAAATGAATTATGAAAACAAAAGCTCAATATGAAGCTGCCAATGCTAATTACTGGGTAGGATGTGGAGGCACAATAAACAAAGGGTGCTCTGTCCGGGTGGGAGTCGTGGGGGCCGCCCTTTTGCCGGGTCTGGGGGGCTGCCGGGCCCACCCCTGCCTTTCCCTGCCAGCCCTGGACGCCCGGGGGCACGTTGGAAAAGGGTCTAGCCTGGTCTCGGATGCCAGTTTCAGACCAACTCAATACAATTCAATCCCAGGAGGCTTTATTGAGCACCTACTGGGTACCAACGGGCATGTTCTCTACGTACGACCACGGTCTCTACTTATCGCTGCCTCTGGCGTCTCAGAGCAAAGAGGGCGTATCTTTAGAATCAGCCACGTCTGGCTTTAGATCTCAGCTCAGATGCCATTGGCCGTGGAGACCTGGCTCCTCAGACCCTCCGTCTCCTCATTTGTAAAACGGAGACAGCAGCACCCGCGTCACAGATGCGAGGAGGGTCGAAGGGAAAATAATGCCAAATGTTTGGCACCACGTGGGCACTAAACAAACGTTAGTAATTCTCCTCCACGTCCTTACCTCCTCCTGCTCCTCCTCCTCACGCCTCTCTATCCTCTTCCTCCTTTTTCTTCATCTTATTATCAAGCTCACCCTCACCATCTTTATCATCATCATTCGATGAGCATCCCCCGAGCCCAGAGCAGGGCTCACTTAAATGCTGTTTGCTGATTGTATGCCGGATGAGCGGGAGGCAAGAAGGAGGGAAATCGGTTTGTGGCGATGTGGAGGTGATAAAAGATAATTCACATCAGGGCCTTGAACCCCAGAGCGGGCGGCCTAATGGGGACCCACACGCAGCAAGTTAAACTGTAACAGAAAGCAGACGGGAGGGCGCCTGGGTGGCTCAGTGGGTTAAGCGTCCGACTTCGGCTCAGGTCATGACCTCACGATTCGTGAGTTCGAGCCCCGCCTCGGGCTCTGGGCTGACAGCTCAGAGCCTGGAGCCTGCTTTGGTTTCTGCGTCTCCCTCGCTCTCTGCTCCTCCCCCTCTCACGCTCTGTCTCTCTTTCTTTCTCTCAAAAATAAATAAACATTGAACAGATTTTTTAAAAAAAGAGGAGAAAAGATAGTGGAAGGAAGAACACTGGATGTTTTCATGGAGAATGGCCACCTCTACCCCCTCCTTGCTTCTGTCTTGGAGAATTGAGCTGGGAGACTCAAATTCCTCCGTTTGTGGAAAAGTCCTTGGCTTCTCGAGTGGAGGAATGAGGAGGCATCTGCCATCTCAGATGTGCCCTTTCTGTCGCGTCACAAGTGGTAGGAGGTGGGGTGGCCGGGGCGGGGGTGGGGGGGAGCAGGCTGGGAACGGTCACAAGCCCTCCCTGTGCAAAGATCATCTCTCAGACTTTTCCACAGTGATCATCTCAATAGTTCCTGAAGGCCCCAAGTTGCCTCCCGTGTTACAGAGAGACAAAACGGCTCCCCAAGATCACATGATGCAAGATAAGTCCTAGGGGGCTGAGTTCTCACTTGGCCCCATGATTTTAGGAGAGTCACTAACCTTCTAGAAGCTTTAGCTTGCTCGTCTGGAAGATGGGGATGGTCGCGGTGTAGGGCCCACACACATGTGCACTGTAAATCTCATGACAGCTGCGTTTTGCCTCCAATGCTCTCTCTGTGCCTCCTCAGGGCCTCTAGGACTTCAAGAGGGGAGGACTGGCCACATCAGATTCACCTTTGTTCGGCTTGACTCCCGTGCCTGGTACTGTGCTCGACCGGGAACGAGGGACAGCTCAGTCTTTGCTAAACGAAGCAGGATCGTCGCAGTAAACTTTTATGCCATGAGCAGCAGCCTCTAACTAGTTTTTCTTGGGGCGTCCGGGGGGCTCAGTCGGTTGAGCGTCCAACTTCGGCTCCGGTCATGATCTCACAGTTCGTGGGTTCGAGCCCCACGTTGGGCTCTGTGCTGACAGTCCAGAGCCTGGAGCCTGCTTCGGATTCTGTGTCTCCCTCTCTCTCCGCCCCTCCCCGCTCGTGCTCTCTCTCTCTCTCTCTCTCAAAAATAAATAAACGCTAAAAAAAATTTAATAGTTTTTCTTTCCCATGGTCACCACAGGAATCCCTCTGTGGTGGGATTACCACCCCATTTTCAAAGGAAAAACTGACGCTCAGAGAGGAGAGGGGGAGGAGCCAGGTTGCACAGTCAGTCAAGGCTTCTAATCTGGGTCTGGTGCCTTTCCTGCCACGCTGTCCTTTGGGAAGAAAGAAGGAAGCCAACCCTCCAGCTCCCCACTGCAGGATGATGCCACACATCCGGAGGCTCCCCAGTCCCCTGCTTGCAGAGGGACACATGTGTTCCTCAGCTGATCCGGGGGCTTCATCTCCAAAGGCAGAGTAATCAAGGTCCTAGTCGTAAGGTGGTCGGAGGAAAACAGCTTTGATTTCCTGTTTACATCCCTGCACTGTGCGGCCCTGACATCGAATTAGTTAAGTCTCCTTGAACTTAACTAACTTGGAGGTGGTCCTGTGATACAGAAGGGCTGCTGGAGGTGGTGGGATCAGACCGTGGGAGAATCGGTCTCCTTCAGAACACGGGGAAAAGAGAAACGAGGAATTACATCTCCCATTTTTCCACTAAAGAAACAGCCTCTGCATTTGGGGGACCAAGAGCAGCTTCAGGGGTGCCTTCACAGCCCAGTCACACAGCTTAGGTTTAACGCCCGGTGGCCACCGCTTTGCAATTCTTAATGATCGTATTTTTGAGTCTGTGCTTTGCAGGTGAGGCCTGACAGGACAATGAAACATGTGCTGGAGACTTGGCATCTCAGTTCGCACCTGGTCCCACCTCCCTTTGCCTCCCCGGAGTGGATTCTCAGCCGCCTACTTCCTGCTCCACCCGGGGACCGCTGTCTTCCTTGCACCTGGCAGGGTCCTGGGCACAGGAGAAGGGCTGGGGTTGGATGCATGTGGCCCCTTGGATGAGTCCCAGGGCAGGGCTCCTGGCATTTCCAAGGTCTGTGTGCATTCTACAATTACGTCCTTGCCCAAGTGACCACGGCGTTAAATAGCAAATAAAAATCACCTTGGTGTTTGGAGAGACTTTGTGGAAGAAAAGAAAATGCTTTTTCTCTGCTCTTTGAATAAGAGCGCTGCACTTTTATTTTGCATCGGGCCCTGTAAATCATGGGCTCGGCCCTGATAGCACCTCGGCAGGACTGAACACGAACAGAAGCCGCGTGTGTTTCAATTCATCTCCGTCATACAGCCCAACGATGGCTGGTAGACAGGAGGCCCGGGGACAAGACAGGACAACCCAGTGGATACCGGCGTGGGCTTTGCTATCAGCCTCTGCTTCTCCCTGCTGTGTGACCTTGGACAAGTGACTTTGCTTCCCTGAGAGTGTGTTTTCTTATCTGTCAAATGAAGATAGTAGGGTTGTCAGAAACATTCACTGAGAGCATGCAAAGAGGAGCAGCCTGACTAACCCAGAACAAGCGCTAAGTAGATCAGAGTTGTTATTGTTTCATCATAGTCATCTGCCACCTGTGTGACCTTGGACACATTATTGCCACGTGAAAACACCTGATACCATGCCTGTTATATAGTCTAGGGTCTCACAAATCAATAGTATACTCATATATATGGTCAATCAATTTCCTACAGGGGTGCTGGAACTGCACAAGGGGGGAGCTATCACCCACAAATGGTGCTGGGAAAACCGGAAATCCCTATGCAGAACAACGAAGTTGGGCCCTCACCACATACCGTACAAAATTTAATTCCAAACGGATTAAAGGCCAGCCTAAACTCCAAGGCTAAAAGTCAGAAGAAAACACAGGAGGAGATTCTCATGACCTGGATTGGACAGTGGTTTCTTGGACATGACACCAGAAGCAACAGAAAAACTAGATAAACTGGGCTTCGTCAAAATTAAAAAAAAAAAAAACACTTTTGTGCCTCAAAGGACACCATCAAGAATATGCAAAGACAACTCCTAGAAAGGGAGGAAATGAATTCTGATAAAACCTTAATATTTAGAATATATAAAGAGCACCTACAACTCAACAACTAAAAAACAAACAGCCCAACTCAAAAATGGGCAAAGAACTCGAACAGACATTTCTCCGGAGAAGATGCACAGAAGGCCAACAAGCACACGAAAAGATGCCCAACTCATCCTCAGGGAAATGCAGATCGAAACTACAGTAAGATTTCATGTCACACCCACTAAGATGGCATATAATTTTAAAAATTTTAAAGAAGAGAAAACAAAATAAAAAGCGTTGGCAAGGATATAGACAAGCAGGAACCTTGTTCTTTGCTGTTGGGAACATAAAATGGCACGACCACTCCGGAAAGCGATTTGACACTTCCTCAAAAAACTAAACATCAGGTTCAGCAATTTCACTCTGATGAAACTGGGCTGTTTGTCTTTTAGTTGTTGAGTTGTAGGTGCTCTTTATATATTCTAAATATTAAGCTTTTAACAGAATTCATTTCCTCCCTTTCTAGGAGTTGTCTTTGCATATTCTTGATGGTGTCCTTTGAGGCACAAAAGTGTTTTTTGTAATTTTGACGAAGCCCAGTTTATCTGGGTTTTCTGTGTGACTCCACCTACATGAGGTCCATAGAAGAACCGAATTCATAGAGACAGAAAGCAGAGTAGAAGTTATGAGATGCTGGGGGAGATGGGAAGGGGGTGCTCTTATTTAATGGAGAGTTTAATAGAGTTTTTTTTTTTTTTTTTTTTAACGTTTATTTATTTATTTTTTTGGGACAGAGAGAGACAGAGCATGAACGGGGGAGGGGCAGAGAGAGAGGGAGACACAGAATCAGAAACAGGCTCCAGGCTCTGAGCCATCAGCCCAGAGCCCGACGCGGGGCTCGAACTCACGGACCGCGAGATCGTGACCTGGCTGAAGTCGGACGCTTAACCGACTGCGCCACCCAGGCGCCCCTTAATAGAGTTTAATAGAGAGTTTCTATTTCAGATGATGAAGTTCTAGAAATGCGCGGTGGAGGTGGTGGCACCACGTTGTAAAGATACTTACTGCCACAGAATCGTACACTTAAAAATGGCTAAAATGGTAAGTGCTACATATATTTTTACCACAATAAAAACGACAATGGTTACTTCTTAATTTCTGAGTATTCATCTTCTTACCTGTAAAATGGCAGTGAGAATGTGTGCCTCGTCTCTTGTGAGGCTCTGTGAATTAACACAGGAGGAAGAATCCTGGACACATCAGTGGACATTAACAGGTCAGCCACTGATGTCCTGCTCCTGGCCCCAGCCACTCCAGACAGACCTGAGGCTTTGGCTTTGCCAAAGGAGAGCTGGCTGTTGATGAGGAGACCTAAGGATAACCCAGGCAAGCCCTTTAGGAGTTGTGACTTTTCATTTATGGAATTGTTTACTCTGCGACACTTGTCAGGGAGGTGCTCCTCAATCAAAAGAGTGCAATAGGTTTGAGAAATCATTCGCATTTCAAGGCTCTGAGAAGTCCTGCAATTTAAAAGGCACATTTCATGGTGGGGAACCTGAGATTTTTCAAAACTTCTTGGAGTGTGAGTCTTTTTTCCATGAAACATTCACGGACTACTTTCAGGGAATACTTGTCTAGAAGCATTCAAAGGTGAAACACCAAGTAGGCCTGTGAGTAAAGACACATGGCCAACTCATGGAAACAGACACACCCACAATTCCGTGATTTCTTGCCCTTCATTCACTGCATTAACTGAAGATTGGCTAAATTCCCCCAAAGCAGCTCAATAGTGTCTTTTTTTTTTTTATAAAATGTTTTTTTTTTTTTACGTTTATTTATTTTTGAGACAGAGAGAGACAGAGCATGAACGGGGGAGGGTCAGAGAGACAGAGACACAGAATCCGAAACAGGCTCCAGGCTCTGAGCGGTCAGCACAGAGCCCCACGCGGGGCTCGAACTCACGGACCGCGAGATCATGACCTGAGCCGAAGTTGGACGCTTAACCGACCGAGCCACCCAGGCGCCCCTCAATAGTGTCTTTATTCATTTACGCATGCATTCAGGGAAACTTCGCTGCACGCCTACGGTGCACATTATTAGTTTTTTAGTGATTACATCTTCTGACATCTCTGGGCCCACGTTCTAGTTGTTGCAACGTCTGGAGTTCACGGTCCCCCCCCCCCCCCAATGCCCCTAGTTCCCAATTGCTGCCTTCGCTGACTTTTGCTTTATTCCGTGCATTCTTTTCCTAGTTACTATTTTCCTGATTTATTTATTTTTTAATTTCAAGTTTTCATTGCAATTCTGGTTAGTTGACGGATATGGTAAGATTGGCTTCGGGCGTAGAATTTAGTGATTCATCACTTACCCATAACACCCCGTGCTCGTTAATTATGGGCATTTTCTACCCGGACCTCATAAACAGTTGAGTTTATGATCTCTATGAAAGATACTGCATCGTCCCCCATCTCCAAACTGTTTCTAAAATGTAATATATATATCTCAATATCACATATGGAGTGTGTGTGTGTGTGTGTGTGTGTGTGTGTGTGTAACTATCTCTTTGTTGGTCCCCCCTCTGAGATTACACAGCGGACTATGTACTTTAGATGGAAATGTAGAGTGTCATCCAATTTCCCCGTCTGGGACTTCTTGACCACTGCTATCAGTTTTCTCTATATAGCTCTCCTGACTTGGGTTTCCCTGTGCCTGCAGCACAGCCAGTTATTTCGAAAACAACCAGTTACTGTTACCCAGCATTTTTAGAAAACGGTGGTAACATTTACCAGAAGTTTTCTGTGGGTGACATGCATCTCCCGCTTTCCAAACAATCAGCTGTAACAGGGACCAGCTGCTTTTCAACATAGCTGGTTGTTTCAAGATTTTTCAAATAGCTGGTGGTTTCCCCGAATTTGCCCTTGATTTTTCACTTGTCGGTGTTTGCAGATCTTCCGTCGGTGGGGAATGCAGCTGGGGTTACTTCTAATCCTGTTCTTCTCGCCGCCCCCCCCCCCCCCCCCCCCCCCCCGTCACGGTTTCTTCCTTTGCCCTGGTGCTTTCCAGACATGGGTTTTTCAGTAATCACCTTCATAACGTTGGCTGCGTGATCATATCCTTCGTATCCCTAAGAGTAGGCACTGGAGGGGCGCCTGGGTGGCGCAGTCGGTTAAGCGTCCGGCTTCGGCCAGGTCACGATCTCGCGGTCCGTGAGTTCGAGCCCCGCGTCAGGCTCTGGGCTGATGGCTCAGAGCCTGGAGCCTGTTTCCATTTCTGTGTCTCCCTCTCTCTCTGCCCCTCCCCCGTTCATGCTCTGTCTCTCTCTGTCCCAAAAATAAATAAAAACGTTGGAAAAAAAAAAATTAAAAAAAAAAAAAAAAAAGAGTAGGCACTGGATAATTTTTAAAACTCAGTGCGCTATTTGTTCATAAAACTGTGTTATCATTGCCGGAGATGGAAAACCACGATCATTTTACATCGGCGGAGGGAATTGTCCAAACAAATGCATTCAGACACACACAGTTGGTACTTAATGCTGACGCCATGCTGTTATTCGCCCACCTTCTGTTACAAAGAGGGTCCCGGGGCTATTTCCCTGAGTCCAAAGGTGGAGCTGTGACGAGGCCGGTCTTGTCCGAAGACCCCCGTGGACCAGGCCGATCCTCATCGTCGTGCTTTTCCCAGCCGTCCTTTTCTCCTTCTCCGTGAACTTTGTGTCCTACCCGGTAATTAGCACTGGCAGCCTCAGATTGGCTCTTTTGTTTTCATAATTCATTTGCTTTTGATGATATCATAAAGAGTGTATACATTTCATCCCCCTCCTCTTAATGTCCTGGCCCCACGCCCACATCCACTAATACAAAGACACTAATTACTCCTTACTCTTGTGCCAGGCACTTTGGAAGCGTCTTTGGCTAATGGATGGAATTAACCTTGTTTAACGTACAAATCGGCGGCCTAATTTGCCACGAATCCCGACTCCGCGGCTCCACGGACCGTGGCTGGGGGGAAACGGCTTCCCACTCTCCCTCAGCCACGCTGGCAAAGAGAGCTGGTGTTGCCAGCATGAGGCACAGCTTCCTCTGGGCTCCCCCTCCTCCCCGCGGGCTCCCCCTCCTCCCCGCGGGGCATTTGAGCTGAGACCTTTTCAGGGGGGAACCCCCTTGACGGAATGAGAGCCCCACATACGTTGCCAGGTGGGCTCCCCTGAAGCCCACCAAACCGAAAGACTCACAGACCCGAGTGAAAATGCTCCGGGTCACATGGTTCGTTAAATCCATTGTAAAAGTAAGGTGAGAAGCGAGAGGAGAAAGAGGTGGGGTTAGTCAATGCCCTCGGGCACACCGTCCGAATCCTAGGCCCCACGATGTTTCTGTGTCCTCTCTCTCTCTCTCTCTGCCTGGTCAGCCTCCCCAGCTGACCGTGAGGTTATGAAGACCAGAGTCATGGGTGAGAAAGGGGGCTCAGCAGACGGAAGGGGCCTGGAACCAGCACACGTGCGTTCGGAGACATGCGAGGCCTGTCCCTCCGGCCCGAGCTGTGGCTAACTGGTCAACCAGCTGAGCGGCTGTGGTTTCTACCTGAGGCTCTTGGACGTGGACCTTTGGCCAGCATGGGTGTCAGTAAGGGTGGACAATTGAAGACCCTGGGGATGCTGAGGGCCCGTGAATATATAACGCTTGCCGTATCCAGGTCTTTCTCCTCCTCCCCCGCTTCCCACCCCCAGGCACAGGCAGATACATGCTCTGCTCGCTTCGCCCATGTTCCACCAGCTC
This sequence comes from Puma concolor, assembly GCF_028749965.1. NCBI lineage: Eukaryota > Metazoa > Chordata > Mammalia > Carnivora > Felidae > Puma > Puma concolor. The sequence goes on along the minus strand of NC_141667.1, from coordinate 64,876,326 downwards.
ACGAGCTGCTTCCTTCCTTCCTGTTTCCTGGGTACTCGGTTTCACCCAGCGGCCTTAGTTCTTTGCTTCTCTTGTTCTCAGTAAAGCTGAATTGCCTGTTCTCAGCTAAGGCAGGCAACTCACCTAACAGACCTGAAGGTTGAGCCCGTCGTGGCCACGGGCAGATCTGGAGAGAGCTTTCCAGAGGAAAGAGAGAGACACTCTCTACTGACCCAGCTGCCTGGTTCACAGCCCTTCTAGTCTCAGCCCTCGGGCAGTTCCGACGACCTTGGCTGTGGCCGCTGAATGATCGTGGCGGAGAGCGAGGTTTGGGGGTCACACACACCTGGCTCGGAACCCTGGTTCTTCTTCTCCCCGGTAGTGTGACCGCTTCCCTCTCTGAGCGTCTGCTTCTTTGGCAGAAACAGGGAAGTGAGAGCCATTGTGTTGGGATTTGGGGAACCGCACGGAAGGTGGCCCTTACACACAGTAGGGGCTCACTTAGGCGTTGCGGCAACAGATGCTTACCGAGTGCTTACTATGCGTTCGGTGCAGTGTTAGTAGCTGAGGACTGTGTTAGAATAAGTCAGAATAAACCAAGGATGGTATCTGCTCTCAAAGGAGCTCAAATCTAGTCGGGGAGACAGATACTAAAGAGACAAGTGTGCCGTTAAAAATCGTGCTGAACAGGGGTGCCTGGGTGGCGCAGTCGGTTAAGCGTCCGACTTCAGCCAGGTCACGATCTCGCGGTCCGCGAGTTCGAGCCCCGCGTCGGGCTCTGGGCTGATGGCTCGGAGCCCGGAGCCTGTTTCCGATTCTGTGTCTCCCTCTCTCTCTGCCCCTCCCCCGTTCATGCTCTGTCTCTCTCTGTCCCAAAAACAAATAAACGTTGGAAAAAAAAAATGAAAAAAAAAAATCGTGCTGAACAAATACTGCTGTGAGAACAGGGACCTTGGGCCACCTCACCCAGTTGGGACGGTAGGAAAGGACTTCCTGAGCAGAGAGGAGCGGGAGGGTGACGTAGGGTGCTTCCTGCCAGGGAGGACAGCAAGCGCAAAGGTCTCAAACTAGGGGCGGGGAGGGGCACAAAAGCCATCCTGGCTGACAGGTCCCGGTAGGAGTAGCAGTCCGGCCCTTGCATTCGTTGTAAGGAACGTGGATTCATTTCCTTCCGTTTCCTCCGTGGTTACCCCTCTCCCTCACTCCCATCTGTTCCTCGGACTTCTATGACAAGGATATGGGAGGGTCATTCCCCGTGTTACACACCGCCTTTGGCCCCTCTGCGTGAATCTTCGGTTTGGGACTCTGGCTCGTGTGCTTCGCTTCTCAAAGCCTTGCTGACCTCCTGCCGTGTGTCAGGCACTAGGGAGGCACCAGTGATCAAAGCTAAGTCCTGGCCCCCAGAACTTACATTCTAGAAGGTGGAGGCCCATACGAATCCAACGAACAAGGAAATCTATGGTATGCCACGCGGTGATTGGGTTAAAACAAAACACGGAAGAGAAACGAGGAGATCCTGGAGGAGAGTCGGATTGTTGTGTTATCTAGCATAGCGACGAAAGCCTGCCCTCAGGAGATGCTAGGTGAGCTGGGGGGACTGAGGGAGGGCCCAAGGCCCTGGGAAGGAGGGTTTCAGGCAGAGATAAAAGCACGTGCAAAGGCCCTGAGCAAGTGGGGAACAGCTTGGCAGGGTTTGAGTGCCAGGAAGGAGCTAGTGTGGCTGGAGCGGAGGGAGGGGAGAGTCGGACCCCAGAGGGCCTGGAGGCGGAAAAGTCACTGGAGGGTCGTCATCTGAAGGACAATTTAGAAGGATCCCCCGCTGCTGTGGGGAGAGCAATTAGCAGGCTGGAGAGATGGCCCAGGTCCAATGTATCTCCGAGGGGGTGGCAGTGGTGAGCCCCACTAATATTTACCCCTCCAGGTCTTTGAAAGATTAAGGGGAACATGTATGTAAGGGATGTGACCCTGGGCCAGAACAGAACCCATGTCTGTTAAATATAGTCACATCCAGGCCATTTTGATACAAGGGAAATAAAGCCCGTGGGAAACGGCTTGCTAAATATTCCTCAGCAGATTAAAGGCAGATTTCCTGTCTACCCGTCACACAGCTGCTTCTGGAAAAAGAATATCTCAAATGTATGATATCTCAGTCAGTGTGTCCTACATGATGGAAGGTCAGAGTGGCCTTACGGTTTGCTTCCGTTACAAAAAGGACCGCGTTGGGGCGCCTGGGTGGCTCAGTCGGTGAAGCATCCAACTTCGGCTCAGGTCATGATCTCGCGGTTCGTGGGTTCGAGCCCCGGGTCGGACTCTGTGCTGGCAGCTCAGAACCCGGAGCCTGCTTCGGATTCTGTGTCTCCCTCTGCCTCTGCCCCTCCCCTGCTCTCGCACTCTGTCTCTCTCTCCCTCAAAATAAATAAACGTTAAAAAAAATTCACCAAGGACAGAGCGCATCAAATGCTGACTTCCAAAATTGTCGCTGGGTGAATAGATTTGGAAGGGTCATGGCCCCGGCGGACGTTACATTCAGCTAGCGGAACCAGACGCCTTCTGCACGTCCGGCATCCCCCCCAGGCCGGTTCCCAGTAAGGGGGGACCCCACACTGGGGCCAGGACCCTGTGATCCCAAGAGCTCATGGTCCCTCCCTCCTTACACCCTCCTGCTGAGAACGTCCCTGCTGCATCCTCTTCTGGCCTGGTCATCCCCCGATGTTACCTCTTTCTCGACAGTAGGACAGAAATAAGGTGAGTACGTTACAGCATGGGCCTTATACACAAATCAAAGTTGTGCCCCACGTCCGCTACGCCTCGTCCGACCACACCTTCTCGTGGGGATGAAATGAAAGGAAGTGATACAGGAGGAAGCGTGCCATTCGGGGCCTGCCATACAGCCGTCGCCTGCTCCACGGTAGCTGTTCTTCGAAGCCTTGGATTTAGCACCCCCGGTCCTTGAGAACCCGTGTCAGGTCTCGACTCTGACATTCTACAAACCTAAAAGTGGAGGAGGAACATGGAAAGGGTCCCTTGCCAAACTGTTTGGAAAGTTCCAGAAAGGCATTTGCAACTAGATGGCCTTTCCACTTCGCTCGAGCGTAGGCCAGCCACCACATGCCGTGTGACAGTTTGAGCCCTGGAGGTCCCAGCCGTCTTTGCGATAACTTCTCCAGAGTCCGGGGATAGCATTCAGCAACGGGAACTGTAGTCCCAAGGACAGGGGAAGCAGCATCTGCGGCCTTTCTCCAGAGTCTCCTGATACACTCACTTCATGGCCACTTAATCCCAGGACTACCCACCCGGCCAGACAGACATGCAGCTCGCTGGCCCCGGCTGCGGCTGACCTCCCACAGCTGCGGAATGACCCAGAGTCGGGGACATAGGAGGCATTCAGTAACTGCTCATTGAATACACGAATGGATGCTTTCAAAGAGCTTATAGACAAGTGAGCTTAGCTTATAGAGGCAGATATAAGGGAACTACTGAACTGTGGGCTCCACCATCCATCATGTACATTACATAAAAATTTCTAAATCTAACATTCCTCACGCCAGGGGCTGTGCTGAGGGCTGTATATGCCTCCTGCCGACACAGAGGGTGGTTTCCAGCCACCGCTGTGGCTTGAGGAGCCTTTACCCGCACCCACCAGCCTTTACCCCCAGCTCAAACCCCTCTTCCACCCACCTCCCTCCCAGCCCTCTTCCTCCATGCTTGAAGTTGGCAAAAGACAGCTGGCGAAAATGGCAGCCTCACTTGCCAATCTGCGAGGAGGAGGCGTATTGGGAAGGAAGGGAATCCAATGCAAATTCTGAGGTCTGAGGCTGTTTGAAAGTTATTTGCAAGGCTGGCTGAGGCTGGGCTCAAAAACACTTTTTTTTTTTTTTTTTTTGGAATACATTTAGATTTACAAAAAAAAAGTTGCAAAGATAGTACAGAATGTTCTCATTTGCTCCACACCCAGGTTCCTCTATTCTTAGCATCTTGCATTTGTACGTTGGTCACAGTAAACGAACCCAGATTGATATGTTACTATCAGCTAAAGCCCACACCTTATTCAGAGTTCCTTGGATTTTGCCTGATGCCCACCTTCCCTTTTTTCTTTTTTTTTCTGTTCCAGGATCCCATCCAGGCTCCTTCATGCGTTGTAATTAGGCATCCTCTCTCCTTAGGCAGATCTTGGCTGTGACGGTTTCCCAGATTTGAAGTTTACGATAAGCAGGACAGTTTTGAGGAGTCCTGGTTAGGTATTTCATAGAATGTTCCTTAACTGGGATTTAGCTGATGTTTTCTCACAAGTTACACTGCAATTACGGGTTTTTGGGGGGGGAACACCGCAGAGATAACATGCCATTCTCATCACTTTAAAAAAAAAAATGTTTATTTATTTTTGAGAGAGAGATGAGCACCAGCAGGGGAGGGGCAGAGAGAGAGAGAGAGAGACAGAATCTGAAGCAGGCTCCAGGCTCTGAGCTGTCAGCACAGAGCCCGACGTGGGGCTCGAACCCACGAACTGCGAGACCATGAGCTGAGGACGCTTAACCGACTAAGTCACCCAGGCGCCCTTCTCATCACGTTTTATCGAGGGTACATACTATTAACATGATGCATCACGGTTGATGTTGACCCTGATCTCCTGGCTGAGGTAGAGTCTGTCCCGTTTCTCCACTCTGGGGTGACTTTCCTTCTCCCTGTTTCTGTACTATCCTGTCGCTATGACAGTCTACAGGTAAGGAGTGGGGAGGTATAACTTAGCTACATAAATTTGGGGGATCCTTTTGCTTGGGAGTGTTGTCTCTTGCCCTCACTTATTTATTTACTCAATAATTTATTTACATCAGTATTAATCGTGGGTACTTACTTTATACTTTGGAATAGAAGCCAACACTACTTTATTTTGTTCCTCAAATTGGTCTAGCCTTGGCCATTGGGAGCCATTTCCGTTGGCTCCTTTAACATATCACCATTTTGTTTTTTAAGCAATCCCTCATTTTTTGGCACTAACAATGTTTCAAGCTCATCTCGTGTATTTCCTGACCCAGTCCCAGATCAGCGATTTCTCCATGGAGTCCCCATTCCTTTTACTGAAGAAGACTAATAGAAAAGCCAAACCTGGGTGTTATGTGTGCCCATTACTACAGAGGGATCATTGTTTCTAGGTCCTCTCAGCTGCCAGAGAAAGGAAACATATGAATGTAGAGTAACCCATGTGTATTCATATCTATAAATATTTCCTTATATATCTGTCTGTACCTATACTGAGCTAAACATGAGCGCCTACGGGATGTCTCCACCTCCCATCCATGATTCCATGGCTCAGTCTAGCCTTTTCCCCTTGCTTGTCTGTAACTTCCTACTCCAACGGTGAGAAACGAGCCTACCATCGTTGACCAGCCATTTAACTTAGTTGTTCAGTTTACGCGTGCACATACAGTTGTTTCAGAATCGTTAACCCGCAGCCCCATAAGAAACAAGTTTATTAACTAGAGCGCAGTGCTAATGTGCAGTTCCTTTTGTTTTTCGTCTTTTTAAAAGTTATTTATTTATTTTGAGAGAGAGAGGCAGAGAGAGAGAGAGAGAGAGAGAGAGAGGAGAGAATCCCAAGCAGGCTCCGCACAGGCAGCATGGAGCTCTTGATGCGGGGCTTGAACTCATGAACCTGAGATCATAGACCTGAGCTGAAATCAAGAGTTGGACACTTAACCAACTGAGCCGCCCAGGCAGCCCCTGCTCTTTAGTCTCACAGACTTCACTCATTCCCACAGCTACCTTCGTCACTACCCCCTCTGGGAGGCTGTTTCGTACAATGAGAATGTGGTTATATTATTTTGTCACGGTCTACATTCCGTCCTCAGGTCCCCCGAGGTCCTAAATGGCTTTTTAAGAATTTGCTTAGGGGCGCCTGGGTGGCGCAGTCGGTTAAGCGTCCGACTTCAGCCAGGTCACGATCTCGCGGTCTGGGAGTTCGAGCCCCGCGTCGGGCTCTGGGCTGATGGCTCAGAGCCTGGAGCCTGTTTCCGATTCTGTGTCTCCCTCTCTCTCTGCCCCTCCCCCGTTCATGCTCTGTCTCTCTCTGTCCCAAAAATAAATAAACGTTGAAAAAAAAATTAAAAAAAAAAATTTGCTTACATTAAGGTTCACTCTTTTCTGGAGTCAAGCTCTATAGACTTTGACAAACGAATTGTGTCCCGTATCCATCTTTGAAGTTTCATACAGAGCAGTTTCGCCACCTAAAAACACCCCTGTGCTTCATCGATTCAATCTTCCCTCAAACCCCAGAAACGCCTGGGAGCCACTGATCTGCTTCTTGTTTACATAGGTTGCCTTTTCTATAACGCCATATAAATGGAATCATCCGATACAGAACCTTTTTATACCGGTTTCTCTCACGAGTAAATAGACACCGAGGATTTATTCGTGCCTTCGCGTGACTTGGCAGTTAATTCCTTCGTATCATTGGCTGATATTCCATTATATGTATGACCGCAATTTGCTTATCCTTTTACTCACCGAAGGACATCTTGGCCGTTCCCAACGTCTGGCAATTATGAATAGAACGGTTATAAACACACGTGTGCAGGTTTTGGTGTGGCCATAAGTTTTCAAATCAGTTGGGTAAATACCTAGGAGTGAAATTGCTAGATCTTAGAAATTGCAGCCGCTTTTCATCTCTTTGCTCTGACGTAACACTGAAGTACATAAAGCATTTCTTCCTCCCCTGTCACGGTTAATTGCATCTGCATAGGAGCCCTGCGAGCTAGGTGTGTCAAGCAGGGTTCTCAGAAACTGATAGGAGCTCACCCAGCTCAAGGAAATGGACTCTTGGGAGCCCACAGCATCGATGGTGAGGCTGGAGACAAGGCGGCCTGGAAAATGCATGAGCCAAGGTAACTGGTGGTGGCAGGACTCCGAGGATTTTGTAGAAAACGCTCTGGTGAAGATACTGCTGCCGTTGGCCACTGGATGGCGCTGACGATGCTGTCAGAATTGATCTCAATCGATCCAGCGTCTTTGGGTCACTTCCTTAAAATTCAAAGTCTTAGGCAGGGACAACTGATTAGCCAAAATGGCCTCTGAAGATGGACCTCAAGGGTCTTACAATTAAGGGCAGGGAGAGCAAATACACCCTATCCATGCCCCTACGCACCCTCCTAGGAGGTAGCGGGGTCACAAAGTGGAAGGAGTCCCTAAAAGAACATGTAGAGTCGAGTCACTCTGTCCACCTGAACGTCAGGGCAGTGATGTAAGCGAGAAAACTTCTGTAGCGATGAGCCACTATGTGCTGGAGTCTGTGTGTTACGGATGCTCAGATTACCCCGACCATTCAAGGAGCCCAACTCTGGGGGATCTTGACCAGGCTTAGGAGATTGCGTTCCATGCTGGACGGAATGCGGAGCCAGGGGAGGGCTTTAAGGTGGGGAATTAGAACTTCAGGCTCAAAATGTGGGCAGAAATATCTTGTAGGGGCTTGGTCTTTAGAGAAAAAGTCGAAGCCTAGGTTCTAGGGTTAGGGGCTAAAAATCTCAGTAAAAGCAGGAGTCGGGCTGACCTACTTAGGATTTCTCATTATTTATTTTTCTGGGTTGAAATAAGATCTTTAGGTAGATATTAAGCTGCTCCACTGTAAAGCTTGATGAGAATCAGGATGCAACCCAGTGTGATAGGCTAAAAATGGCCCCCCAAGGATAGCAGGTCCTGATGCCTGGAACCTGTAAATGTTACCTTATGGGGAAAGAGGGATCTTTCAAGAGATGATGAAATTAAGACCTTAAGGATGAAGAGGTTATCCTAGATTATCCAGGTGGGTCCTAAATGCAATCACCAGTGTCCTAAGACAGAGGCAGAGGGAGATTAGACACACAGAGGAGGAAACAACATGAAGCTGGAGGCACAGATGGAAATGATGTGGCCACAAGCCAAGGAATGCCAGCAACTGCCAGCAGCTGGGAGAGGCAAGGAATCGATTCTCCCCTAAAGCCTCTGGAGCCTTTTGATTTGGGTCCAGCGATCCTAACTTCAGACTTCTGACCTTCACGACTGTGAGAGAATAACTTTCTGCTGTTTTAAGCTACCCAGTTTGTGGCAATATGTTCCCGCAGCCTTAGAAAACTAATATACCCAGGAAAGCGCAGCTAGGGAAGGGTGAAAGTGAATACAGTGACAAGAGGGAGTGCTTTGAGACCTTGGGGAATAATATTCACGCAGGCCTCCGAGCACGGCCACTCCCCTTCCCATCCGAGTCCCAGATGGGGCTCGGAATACATTCCAACACAGGCAAGTAACAGATCTGTTATTCCAAGCCGGGTCTCGCTGACTCCAAAGACCATTCCACAGTGATGTACGACCGGTCACTTGGACTTTGCAGCCTTAGTTTCCCCCTCTGTAAAATGGGCCTGCTGATCTCTACTTTAAAGAGCATACGTGAGGGGGCCGTGAGATCACCAGCAAAGGCAGGGAACCCGGGAGACTGTGCTTGGCACAAAGCCCGCGTTGGAAAATGTTCGCCCACGAGAGGCTGGGCCCCACCAGAGGTGAGGCCAAAGTCTGTCCAGCCTACAGCCGGGGCCGAGCAGTTGTAGGGATGCCCACCCCCGGACACACCTCCTCCACCCCACAGTTCGGCCTGTCTCCTCTGGAGGGACCACACCTGGAGCGGGAGAGCAGTTGGGTCAGCGTGACTTTAAGACAGAGCACTCTGTAAGGTCATCATGAACTGTTTGCCTCCTCCAGGGCAAGGAATTACAATGAAAACACCCACAGCCTTTTAACGGGGATCTAACCAGGGACAAGGGGAGGAGACCCCGAACAGTCTGGAGATGAACAGTAGTATTCTGCCATGCTCTCCCAGAACCCTTTGGGGGCTCTCGTCTCCATTCTGGGGGAGGCTGATGGAATCAGAGGAAAAAGCAGGGGCGTTAGCACCAGACAGAGCACCACTGTGTTTAGATCCCGGCCTTCCTAACTGCTGTCTGCCTCGCCTTGGCTGAGCTTCTTTACTTCTCTGAGCCTCAGTTGCCTCATCTGTAAAATGGGCACGCGAACGCCCACATCCCAATATGCTCATGAGGACCAAAAGGGCTAGTGCAGGAACAGAGGTTCAGTAAGTGTCAGTCCCCCCGTCCGAGCCTGCCTGCTGCACACCCTGCCACCCGCACTCCAGAAACCCTTGCAGCCGGTTCCAGTGACAAGCGTGGTGTCGGTTGGTAAGAACGGTCATGTCCTGGGCAGGCAGAGCGCTGTCCCGAGACGAAGGAATTCGGGCCAACAGGCAGGGCTTCTCGACAAGCTTGGGTCCCAAGAGTTACACCCACAGCTCTCTCTGTGGAACTGGGGTGGGAAACGAGTCAGGTGGACCCTTGTAAACCTAGCCTCGGGCAGAGAAGAGATAAACTGCATCTTCTGAAGAAAAAAAGGGCAGTCATTAGAGAAAATCTCCCTTTCTATTTTGGTGTCAACACGTTGGGAAGGCAGGCTCTCTCGGCACAAGAAAACTCGGGCTCGCTCTGCTCCTTTATCGCGTTTATCTTTCAGCAAATAATTACTCTCCCTCCAGGCACCCTCATCTGAACCTTCTAATTATACTATTGTTGGGTTTATGTCAACGGAACGATAAATCAAACGTGGAGCAGAATGTCTGATGGAAAAATGTCCTGGGGAGCGAGTTGTGGGAAGCACATGCATTAGGGACAGTCACGGAATGAGGGCTTGCTCTCTCTTTTCCTAAACTTTGCCTCCGAGCGAGCTTCCTTTTCTCTGCTGATTCTGTTAACTTTGGGACCGTGATCTGGGCCCCGAGTGACCCAAATCCTCCTGCCTCTAAAATGGAGGGAACTACATGGATCATTTCTTTCCCAGAGGCCTTGAGAGGGTCGGTGGTTCTGGAAGGAGAAGGGCAATGGCCCGGACAATCAGAGCGCATGCAGGACAAACTCATTCCAATGCCTTCTAGAAGAGTTAACTTTGTGCCCGGCCATGGTGCGTACGTCCCAGTGGAGGACACGCTGGTCTGTCACAGTGCAGCAGGCAAAATGACAGAGGCCTTGGAAGGTGCAGAGGAGAGAGTGACCAGCTCTGCCTGCCACATGGTGCCTCCTCTGGGCTCATTTTGTCTAACGCCAAGTCTCTACCCGGAGCCAAAACCCAGCGTGAAGCAGTTCGATCAGCATTTGCAGATTAGTTCAGTAACTCTGCCCTGGCCCCTGCTGGGTAGCATGCCCTTGCCAGGTGACGGAGGTGGACGTAGGGGGCAGAAACAGCCCTGGCTTCAAGGGATCCCCCGAAGTAGGGGAGAAGGATGTGAAAACAGATCACGAGGGAGGCAGGTGAGTGTCATTTTGTGGGGGTACCTATAGGGTATTGAGCAAGACTAGCGACTGTAGTGGAAGCGTCAGGGGCATCAACGTGACCCGGAGTCCTTTAGCCCCGGAAAACAAGATGACTCGATATGCCAATAATGGCATCTCCTTTTTAAACCTCTGGTTTATGGCATGATTATTACGGACCAGGCACTGTGCTAACCACTTTTCTATTAGCTCATTTTGTCCTCACAGAAACTCGCGGGCTAATAAAAAAGTCGGAAAATGACTAAACATCATATGTCATCAGGGGAATGCAAATTAAAACAACAACCAAGGCGAGCTGTTATTTATTGCTGGTGGGAATGCAAAAGACTAGAGCCACTTTGGAAGACAGTTTGGGGGTTTCTTACAATCCCACAGCTACTCTTGGCATGTGGCCCGGGAATTGCCCTCCTTAGTATCTACCCGAAGGCGCTGAAAACTCACGTCTACACAAAAATCCACACACGGTGGCTTATAGCAGCTTTATTCATAATCGCCTAAAGTTGGAAGCAAGCAAGATGCCCTTCAGTAGGTGACCGGACAAATAAACTGTGGTGCACCCAGACGCTGGAATAGTATTCAACGCCAAGAAAAAATTATGGGAATCCTGGAGCTCTCAAGTTACGGAAAGACACGGAGGCAACTCGAATGCATGTTATGAGGCGAAAGAAGCCCATCTGTGAAAGCTACACACTGTATGATTCCAACGATCTGACCTACCGGAGAAGGCAAAGCTATGGCGATCAGTGGTTGCTGTGGTGTGGGGTGGGTGAGATGAACAGGCAAAGCACGGAGGGCTTTTAGGGCAGTGAAACTACCTTATGGGATACTGAAATGGTGGATACCCGTAGAATTTGTCCAAACCCATAGAATGTACACCAGCAAGAGTGAGTCATAATGTAAACTATGGACTCTCAGCGATAATGACGTGTCTGGCAGGTTCATCGATTGTAATGAATGTCCCACTCTGGTGGGGAAAGTCCGTAGTGGGAGAGGTTTGGCGGGGGGCAGAGAGGAGGAGGGGTAGCCAAAGGCTACCTGGGAACTCTGTGCTTCCTGCTTAGTTTTGCTGTGAATCGTAAACTGCTCTAAAAGTGTATTAAAAGAAACAAGGCATTGAAGACACATCCGGTCATGTGTGCTGCGGCTGAATATGACCTGGGCAATGTCTGATGGACTTTGGACTCACTTGAGTCTCAACGACAGACTTCGGGAGCGGGCGTGTGGTCGTCTCCTTACGCCACTGAGCAATTGAGGCTTTCAAAGACTTAGGAAGGACCTCGCCCAAGTGTTCACAGGAGGACTAGATCCAATCTTCTGACTCGGACCGATCTGAATCCAGAAGCCAGGTCATTGAACCACTGTGTAGACTCCTACGCCAAAGTCCAGATACGGCCACCATCTCATTTTTTTTTTTTTTAACGTTTATTTATTTTGGGGACAGAGAGAGACAGAGCATGAACGGGGGAGGGGCAGAGAGAGGGGGAGACACAGAATCGGAAGCAGGCTCCAGGCTCTGAGCCATCAGCCCAGAGCCCGACGCGGGCCTCGAACCCACGGAGCGCGAGATCGTGACCCGAACCGAAGTCGGACGCCCGACCGACTGAGCCACCCAGGCGCCCCCACCATCTCATTTTTAGTACAGCCTGTGACTGGTCCATAAAACACTGGCAGAACCACATATTTCGTTCGCTCATTCATTCATTCATTCATTCTTTCTTTCTTTCATTGCTTTGGTCAGCAGGGGTTTGGCCCCCCTCTGCAGTGGGCCCTCTGCTGTAAATTAGCATGTTCATTTCACTGTCCTGAGAAACAGGAAGCTTGAAATACCTGTTCTGCTCTCCATGGCTACGGCCTCGCGGAGAGGATCAGATGTGAAGCCCGTGGATTCTAACCAGTCCGCACGATGATTTACCCCGTATACATGCTTACGGGGTCGTTTGAAAGTGTGGCAAAGTCCTCTCAGTGAAATGCATGGTGCTATAGAGCATCAGGAAATTGAAATACATATAACGTATGAAGGAGCGCCTGGCCCAGTTTGCACCCGGTGAACCATTGATTCTAAATGAAGCTGCACATTTGCCCTGAAGGTCTGGTCCCAGGCTGAGCCACGGCAAGTCCTGGGGTGGATGGGGGGAGACAGCAAGGTAGAGGAAACTCTTCTCCTCTGCCCCCCTAGTAGCTGACTTTGGGATCTGAGTTTGCCAGATAAAAGCTCTAGTCCCCCCTTTATTTAGGCTAGTGAGATGCAGCCAGCCGACTGGCCTTATTCCTGCAGTTTGAAGCCAGAGTCATCTGGGAAGACACTTAAATACATAAACAAGGACAAGAAATGGACTTTGAAGCCCGTATTGGGCTCCAATCGGCCTTGCATAGTTACTTAGTTACATAGTTGCTTGGAGTGTTTTCACCTCTTCCTTTTTCCATTATCATGTCGAATGGGCCGCCCAGTGTCCCGGCCGAGAAGAGAGCAGGTCAGGTTTAAAGTTAGCCGCGTAGGAGCCACGGCATAGCCCGCTGTCCGGGTTGTATAACCAGGCTGAGAGTTGGGTTAGGAAGAAGTCACAGAGTCTGGTCGTACCTGTGCCCTTACTTGCAACTCTAATGATTTCCAGAGGCGGGGGCCGTGGTTGTTCGGCTCTCTCTCCCCAGATTCTCGTGCAGGTTCCTGCAGAGTGGATGTTCAACAGACACCTGAAATAAAATGGAGCTCAGTTGTAGCCTTTAGGGTGTCTGTGGCATGGGCCACGTTTGGTCCGTTTCTGCGTTCCCGCGGGGCTTTGCAACCAAGGAAGCGGCCCGGACAGGCTTGCCTAACAGAGGAATGAGTGAATGAATGAATGAGTGAATGAATACTGCTCACCTGGTCTGTAATGGATGTCATGGCCTTCAGGGGCACTGCAGGTGTAAGAACACAAATGAATAGCACGTTGCATCCTAGAGAGCGGATCATTTACGTTGCTAACCTAACTCATCTGCACGAGTGTATCTTTCCTCATAAGAGCGGTGTTCCGTTGGAGAGCAGAGAGAGGCAGGAGTAGAGCTGGGACACTGGACACACTTGGGTCCACGTCAAGCCTCTCCCGTCCACTGGATCTCGGACTTTGAGGCCACTTTGTTTCCTCCCCTGCAAGGCGGGAATAGTAACAGATATTTCATAGATTCTGTCCAAAGATTAAATAAGACCCTTCTCTGAGTAACACATAAAAGCACATTTCCTTGCCAACTGCCTTTACTAAGAGGCCCTGGTGGCCTGATCCTGGGCTGTGCTGAGATGCAAAGATGGCCCAACGCGGGCCACTGCCCAGAAGCCCGCTGAGTGGGGAGGGAGACGGGCGTACAGAGGGCTGATTCTTACGCCGGCCGGAAGCAGGGTCGTTTACGGTTAATTCTATGACCCACCAACTACGGCAAGTGCTACTGACTTAAAAGCAACATTTTATGGAAACCGTATGCCTATAGTACATATTCGTATTCTGATATCAGAGAGGATAAAATATGGAAGAAAAAGCTTGCAACTCTGAGGTTGGGAACTGTCAGAGCACAGGACCTCTGCACGGGAACTTGCAGGGCAGCTCAGAAATCAGTAGATACAGAAGGGGGCAGTGGGCGGGAAAGGGGACAGCTTGAGTCCAGGCCTGGAAGCGAGAAGTGGCAAAGAAGTGCAGCTAGGGGACAGTGGTTGTTGGTACGGGATGTTCTGGGCACCTGTGGTCACAGAGGTGTCAAGCCCTCTGGAGAAAGTCAGAAATCCCTGAGTTCAAATCTCAGTCCTGCTGCGTGATGGTCAGGCACAACTAGCCATTTCACGTCCTTTGCGTTCGGTCTTTCTGTGTACGATGGGAATAGAGATGGTTACTTTTGCTTACGGCAGGGATTACGCGGGAAAAAATGGTCAAGTGCGCCCAGGACAGGGTCTGACACAGGAGGTGGGAGCTTTGTGTTAGAATCCTTTCCATTTTGGGGCGCCTGGGTGGCTCAGTCGGTTGAGTGTGCGACTTTGGCTCAGGTCATGATCTCGCGGTCTGTGAGTTCGAGCCCCGCATCAGGCTCTGTGCTGTCAGCTCAAAGCCTGGAGCCTGCTTCGGATTCTGTGTCTCCCTCTCTCTCTGCCCCTCCCCTGCTCATGCTCTGTCTCTCTCTCTCTCTCTCTCTCTCTCTCAGTCAAAAATAAATAAAACATTAAAAAAAATTAAAAAAAAAAGAATCCTTTCCATTTTGACTTCACCTGCCCCCCCACCCCCCACCCCCGCTCAGTAAGCAGGTAGCTTCAAAATCCCAGTGTAGGAGGCTGAGATTTAGGAGGGAGGTAGCCACCCCAGCAGGAAGTTAGGGGGGGATATTTTGTTATCTATCTATCATCTATCTATCTATCTATCTATCTATCTATCTATCTATTATCTATCTATCATCTATCTATCTATCTATCTATCTATCTATCTATCTATCTATCATCTATCAATCTATTATCTATCTATCTATCCAGCTATCTATCTATTTAGTGCGATCAGGAAAGGGGCAGAGGGAGAGGGAGAGAGAGAATCCCAAGTAGGCTCCATGCCCAGCACAGAGCCCGACGCTGGGCTTGATCTCACAACCTTGAGAGCATCACTTGAGCCCAAATCAAGAGTCGGATGCTTAACCACCCAGGCGCCCCAAGAGGGGGGCATTTTATGGTTCTCCCTAGGCTGAACACAAAGACTGGAGTCCTGAGGTGAAGGTCAGGAGTAAGGAGGGATGCGGGCTCAGGTACCATGGGGCATGGCCTTCAGCACAAGGCAGGGAATGTTCCAGATCCATGGAATAAAGGGCTGCCATTAACGTCAATACTTCTATGAGCTCTGTATCTCTCATTTTTTAAGACTTATGGTCCTGTCCCTTCCCCCACTCTTTGTCTTCTGGATCCCGGGCCCCTTTCCACCCCACCCCGCCTTGCCCAAACCATCAGATATTGCCGTCATGTGAACTAGGCAGGCCGCCAGCTGGGCAGCACTTACACAACTCATGGCGCCTATTTAAAGTGTCTGAGAGACTCAACACTCCATCAGGACCTGGGGGCACAGAGTAATTATCACTCCCTCTTACCTCCTTCTCCTCCTTTTTTCTTTTTTCTTCTCTTTTCTTTCTTTTCTTTTCTCTTCTTTTCTTTTTTCTTTTTCTCTTTTCTTTTTTCCTTTTCTTTTCAGTTTTTCTTTTCTTCTCTTCCCTTCTCGTTTTCTCTTCTCTTCTCCTCCTCCTCCCCTCCCCCCTCCTCCTCCCACCTTCTCCTTCCTTCTTCCCTCTTCTTCCTCCCCCTCCTCTCTCCTCTTCTTCCTGTCTTCTTCTTCTTCTTCTTCTTCTTTTTTTTAATTTTTTTTTCAATGTTTTTTATTTATTTTTGGGACAGAGAGCGACAGAGCATGAACGGGGGAGGGGCAGAGAGAGAGGGAGACACAGAATCGGAAACAGGCTCCAGGCTCTGAGCCATCAGCCCAGAGCCCGACGCGGGGCTCGAACTCACGGACCGCGAGATCGTGACCTGGCCGAAGTCGGACGCTTAACCGACTGCGCCACCCAGGCGCCCCTTTCGTCTTCTCTTCTAAAGATTCAGTAGGAATTGGCTTTTCCCTCTGAACTCCCTCCTCCTCACTCCTTGAAAGGACAAATGAATCAAAAAGGTTGAGTATCACTCAGCCCACAGTAGACTCCTGATGTGACAAAAGTGTACTGCAGACAGGATCCATCCAGGGGGCCTCTGAGGCCATGTGCCAGGTTGTATTCCCTGAATGAGCTCTGGGCCATGGATCTCCCATGGCCTGCTAGTTAAGCAGTGAAAGATTCCTCAACAGCCATGTGTCCACCCAGGTTACAAACTGAGCCTCTTTTTCAGACCCTTATTCATTCCAGCCTATATTATCCTTGGCAAAGGGGAACAGCATACTACTTGCCTTGCAACAGCTTACATTCGAGAAGCTTCTGGGAGTAGGGTTTCCCGCGTTTCACAAACACTTCTGCGTGTGCAGGGGAGTCAAGTAGAGGAAGAGTGGAGTTATTTGGGAAGCTCAACCCACTCAGGTCTCTCAAGATGGTGAACATGATTGACCTAAGAGGGCAGGAAAGAGCTAGTCACCATTCAGAAGTTGGATTCGAACATATTTCCCATTTCTCCAATTCCCCTCCCCCTCCTTCTTCTTTTATGATAATCAACTGCCCTAGGGAAGGCAGTGTCACAACATCACATTTTTTCAAAGGTTACTCACGGCAGCTCACTTCTGGTGAAACTGGGACACATTTGAAAATGAAAGGGGATGATATTAGTAATTACGTTGGGACGGGAGGTATAAGCTTGGGGTATGCCTGGAAACCAAGGACACAAGGTCACCCCGCATAGCCGGCATCTTTTCACAGCTGGAACACGCAGTGGTCTTGCAGGGAGCCGTACCCGCTGTCCCAAAGCTCATCGTGCACTGAAGTCTGTGCGTCATGCTTGGAAGTGAGCCATAGTTAGAACCTCTTTACTCAGAACCTATTTGTTCTTCATTTGCTCCAGTAGCAAATCAGAAAGATGATGAAATGTGCCGGGCCAGGCAGCCAGCCGTGACAAAGGACAGTCTAAGCTTTGCCCTCCAAAACAAAGTCTAGAGAGAACTTAGCATGCTTGGGACAAATGATCCATTCATTTATTTAGCTCAATAGATTCTTCTATCTACCTATCTATCTGTCTATCTAGATATCTATCTAGAGAAAGTACACGCAAGCAGAAAGTGCACGGGCAGAGGGAGAGAGAGAGAAACCTGAGCAGACTCCAGGCTCAGTGTGGAGCCTGACGTGGGGCTCGATCCCACCACCCTGGGATCGGATCCTGAGCTGAAGCCGAGAGTTGGGTGCTCAACCAACTGCGCCACCCAGGAGACATCCCCGGGTTCTTGAATTTAAAATGATGACTTTCTGGGGCGCCTGGGTGGCTCAGTCGGTTGAGCGTCCGACTTCGGCTCAGGTCACGATCTCACGGTCCGTGAGTTCGAGCCCCGCGTCGGGCTCTGGGCTGATGGCTCGGAGCCTGGAGCCTGCTTCCGATTCTGTGTCTCCCTCTCTCTCTGCCCCTCCCCCGTTCATGCTCTGTCTCTCTCTGTCCCAAAAATAAATAAACGTTAAAAAAAAATTAAAAAAAAATAAATAAAATGACGACTTTCTTCATCAAGAAAATGTCAATTTATTCAACAGCCTTTTGCTGATTATCTTCATTGGGCTGGCAGTTCAGATGTAAGGGTAAGTCACAGAACCTGTCCTCAAGGAGCTGATAGCCTGGGGCAGAAAACCAGTAAGAATACATAACAATAACGCAGTGAATAATGTAGTAGTAACAGGGGGGTGAGCATAGCAATGCCAACAGAGGCACATTTATCCCACCTGGTGCAACTGAGGGCTTCTCGGAGGAGGTGACATCAGACCTGTGCTTTGAGGCATAGTTAGGCATTCCGGCGGCAAAGAAAGGGCAGAAGGGGCCCTTGGGCAGAGTAAGCCGCGAGAGTGAGAAGACAAATTTACTTGGGAAAGACTCGTCATCACCAGTGGAAGGCCCTTCTGCTCGCAGGATCTGGAACATGAGACGAATTGAGGACACCTTGCGGTGTATCTGAAGGTTTAAAATTTTTTTTTTTTTTTCAATGTTTATTTATTTTTGGGACAGAGAGAGACAGAGCATGAACGGGGGAGGGGCAGAGAGAGAGGGAGACACAGAATCGGAAACAGGCTCCAGGCTCTGAGCCATCAGCCCAGAGCCCGATGCGGGGCTCGAACTCACGGACTGTGAGATCGTGACCTGGCTGAAGTCGGACGCTTAACCGACTGCGCCACCCAGGCGCCCCATGAAGGTTTAAAAAGCTTATCAGTCAAGCTAGCTGACCATTGAATAAAATATTTCCATCCCAAGTATACAAAATCTGAGCATATTTTATCAGAAATGTAAAGCAAATGGAAAAAATCAAACAAAAAAAATTTTTTTCTTATATATATTTTTCTGAAAAAAATTCTTCTAAGATATTCAAAGTTACCTATTAAAGGTAAAAGGCAAAATATAAATTACAGTTAATGAATGTCAAACACTTGAACAGTAACTATTTTATTATTTTATTTTATTTTATATTTTATGTTTTAGAGACACAGAAAGCGTGCAAGCAAGGGAGGGGACAGAGGGAGAGAGAGAGAATCCCAAGCAGGCTCCGCACTCAGCCTGGAGCCTGATGCCGGGCTCGATCCCACGGCCTGGGGATCGTGACGTGAGCTGAATCAAGATCAGACACTCAACCGACTGAGCCACCGAGGCACCCCCCAGAAATTTTTTTTTTTTATTTAAAAATTTTTTTTTAACGTTTATTTATTTTTGGGACAGAGGGAGACAGAGCATGAACGGGGGAGGGGCAGAGAGAGAGGGAGACACAGAATCCGAAGCAGGCTCCAGGCTCCAAGCTGTCAGCACAGAGCCTGACGCGGGGCTTGAACTCACGGACTGTGAGATCGTGACCTGGCTGAAGTCGGACGCTTAACCGACTGAGCCACCCAGGCGCCCCAGAAATTATTTTTAAAGTGGATTAAAAATACTTAATGGTAAGTTTATCTAATTTTGAAAAATTGGAGTAAAATTCACGTAACCGAAAGGTGGCCACGTTAACCACTACGAAGCGTCCCGTTCAGCGGCATTGAAGCACATTCACGTCGTGTGCAACCATCACCACCGTCCTTCGTCAGAACTCTTCCCGTCTTGTAAAGCAGAACCCTGTCTTCACAAAACTGTAACCCCAGCCCCTGGGAGTCGCATTCTGCTTTCTGTCTCTATGGAGCCTCATGTAAGGCCACAGGAGTCACACAGCACTTGTCCTTCCGTGACTGACTCTCCGAGGGAGCAGAATGTCAAGGTCCACCCTATTGCTGCATGTATCGGAATTTCCTTCCTTAAAAAGCAGGATTTTTACACATTTCAAATATGCCCACATTTGAAACATTTTCCAAAAACGTTTCCATATCCATCCAGCTGCTTAAATAGTCAGTAGCAGGGGCGCCTGGGTGGCTCGGTCGGTTGGGCGTCCGACTTCGGCTCAGGTCGTGATCTCGCGGTCCGTGGGTTCGAGCCCCACGTGGGGCCCTGTGCTGACAGCTCAGAGCCTGGAGCCTCTTTCAGATTCTGTGTCTCCCTCTCTCTCTGCCCCTCCCCTGTTCATGCTCTGTCTCTCTCTGTCTCAAAAATAAATAAACATTAAAAAAAAAATTAGGGGCGCCTGGGTGGCGCAGTCGGTTAAGCGTCCGACTTCAGCCAGGTCACGATCTCGCGGTCCGTGAGTTCGAGCCCCGCGTCGGGCTCTGGGCTGATGGCTCAGAGCCTGGAGCCTGTTTCCGATTCTGTGTCTCCCTCTCTCTCTGCCCCTCCCCCGTTCATGCTCTGTCTCTCTCTGTCCCAAAAATAAATAAACGTTGAAAAAAAAAAATTAAAAAAAAAAAATTAAATAGTCAGTAGCATGCTTCAGGCATGGTCTGTCCGGACCCCCACGTGTACAGATTGGACAGCAGGGTCCATTGCTGAAACGCTGGTGTTCCTCAGCCTCTGTGTGCAATGGTGGTAAACTCAGGGTCAGTTCATGAGCTGTTCTAGAACCCTGCTTGGGAAACTGAAGAGAGGTCCTCAAAGGGGAAACCCAGCGTCCTTGTGAAACCACCCACGGACGCTCTCTGAGAAGAAGGACTTGTAATAGGTCAACTTACAAGATATCAGAAAGCTTATTGTATATAAGTTCGTCTTAAACTCACCTTTCAGGAATAATCGAGATAAAAGCTTAGGAAGTTCTCTATTAGGGTTATCGGAAATTACTAACCGCCCTATCTCGCTTCTGTAACTTCGCCTGCTTGCTAAATGGATAACTTAGGTTGCAAAACGCTCCCCCATCCCTTCTCCCAAGATCTGGCCTAGGCAAAGACCAACATGTAAAAAGTCACGAACTCACTGCCCCAAGGTATCTTAGGTGTCTCACTATGATTGGTCATTTTAAACCCTCTTAGGACAAAGAACTTTAAATTGATAGGTTCCCGCCAAAACTAACGTCTGTGTGTCACAATATAATTGGCTACCATGAAATGCTGTAAATCGTAATTGGTTAACCAAATAATGACGTATTCAGACTTGCTAAAATCCATATAAGCTCACTGCTACCTTTTTTCAGGGCCATGCTCTGCACTTTTCTCCTTAAGATCAGGAGATCAGGTTTGGCCCGGCCGTGAGGAAAATCTTGCCTCGCTTCTATTCGGCATCTGGTGGTTTTTTTCGACAGCACCCTGTTTCGGGACTGAGCTAGTTTCCCTCCCTGGGGCCCCCAAACTCTCCGCTCTGGCTGAAGCAGCAACGTCTCCGGTGTCCGAACAGTATGGGGCACAAATCTTCCCAGCACTTGAACGTGCCCATGCCTGTTTCGTGGACAGGAGACAAAAGATGTGGAGAAGCATCTTCCAAGGGCCTGAATGGTGTCGGTCATGCAGTGGATGTTTAGGGCTGTGGATTGTGTCATGTGACTGAACCCTTACGTGATATTTAGCTCGTGTACTTTTTTTTTGTAATTCTGACGCATCGCATCCTCCGAAGGGCAGGGCCCAGAGCAGGACACAGCCTTCCCTGGGTCTGAGGGCCTTACTGACCAGAAGCAGCAAGTGTTGGCTTGGCTGGATTGACGGGTGAGCCTCCTCATCTCTGTCAGCCCCTCCAGCCACACCAGAGAAATTTACAGTCTGAGGAAAAGCAATGCGCTTGCCTGAAGATGTGGCTTCAAACGAGGCCCCAGTGTTCCTCGTAGCACATCTCTAGCTGATTCCTGGACACGCGGGGAGAAGGAAGCGTTTTCAGAACAGTCAGTCCAGAAGTCAGCCAGGTCCTCTTGCTGTCTGTTTTCACAGTAAATCTTGTTCTAATTTCTGTCCAGCACCTGTCAAAGACCGAAGCTCTACCTCGAGGGGCTTACACTTTTCTCTCCTTCTGGGCATCCATTTCCTGGGGCTTTTATCTCTTTGGGTGCTCTCACCATTCTGGGCTACATCCTTCCCGGCCAAAATGCTCGAACTCCTCAGAGAAACGAAACAAAGCAAAAGGCTCGAGCAAACAGGAAGTCTGTACGAGAACGGCATCACGGGAGAATTTGTGAAAAATTCTGTTTGTCATCACGTGGGTTCCGAGCACAGCCGCTCAAGAGACGAGTGAAAATCAAATACAATTCGGGTTTTGTCTGTTTATTGGGATTCCTTGAGAGTTGAAAATGAGCATCACAAGGGAACAAATAGAACAAATTACCATGAATCTGTCCTCGGGGGATCCTCCAACTCTGTTAATGGACCAGGTGTTAATTTGCTGACTGTCAAGGCCAGAAGGGACAGGAAGCACATCTACTCTCCTGATGGATTGTCAGACTTATTTGGCGATGGAACCCTTCTTTTCAAACAGGCTCATTCAGATGCCTGATATGTTATGCAGATAAACACAGAAATTCTCCTGCTGAAGCAAGGGTTCGAGACCCCCTCGAGAACATGTGTTCTCATCGAGGCCTATGACCTCACGTTCAGCCCTCAACTCCTCAATGTCCAATAGGACATTCTGTGCGCCACGTTTTGGGGTGAGAGCCCCAGAATTAGAGCAACAACTAAGGAAGGTACCTTTAGCCTCCGCAGGGCAGTCAATCCAGTGACAAAGACCACTTCCCGCTTCTTTGACAAGATCGGCAAAGTATTTTTTGGTAAGCTTTATATTTTACTGTTACCTGGAATGGCGCGTTTTCCTTGTTCCGTTTGTTCGGAATTATAGTTAACATACAGCGTTATATTAGTTTCAGGGTTACACCATAGTGACTCACAATCCTATACCCTACAAGGTCTTCTGTAACAAAGCTAGACTAGCCTTTGCCTCAGCTCTTGCAACCCCAAAAGATCCTGGGACGATTTGACTTCTCTTATGACGAAAGTCATAGGACTTTTCATGACACGGTCATTCTCTGAGGGGAAGGAAAACATTTTAGAGTCGGGTCGTGCCATGTGCACTTAGGAGGAGGTTTGTTCGCAAGGCTGGGCTCACTTCGTCTCACGCCCTGTCACTGAAACACACAGGCAAAAGAGGACCGGAAGAAACAGGTCTATTTTTCCATTCACTTCATCATGCCGTCATTCCGTCGCTATTCCCTGGGTGTCCACTTGGTCCCCTATGGCGGAGGCTCAGTCTGGTGGGGACGGGAAAATAAAATGATGGCAACACAGCGTAATCGCTACTTTGATAGAGACAAGCAAGGTGCCCTGGGAACACTAGAGAGAAGGGCAAATAAATGCCTGGGCGGGAGAGTGGGGAACGCCAAAGAAGATCGTATTTGAATTCAGACATGGAGATGATGCAAATTTCTGCCACTCATCTGGCTCCTTCCCCGGGAGGTGGGGTCTGCTCGTGCCCACTCAACTTAGATCAGGTCCCCTGTCCTCTGTGGTTTCTAAAGAGGCCCGTTCTGTGCAACAGGACATCTTGCACCATTAGGAGAACCCTTGAGGTCGATTACCTGACAATGCCTTATGTGTTAGTCACACTGTCCCCAGGGCTGGCCATTGACAAGCTTCCTGGCCGGTGACTTGGGTCAGAGTGTGCTGATCCTGCACTGGACAGAGGAGGTTGGGGAGGAGGAAGGCGGGGGTGTCAGAGGGTCTTGAATGTGACTCTTGTGGGTGGGGGCTTGGTTCAGGTCTGGGTGGGAGCCAGTAGGACCACAGGCTGGGAGGTGCCCTGACCAGGCTCAGCGCCTCCTGTTTGCTGAGTGACCCCGGGCAAATCTCTGCACCTCGCAGAGCCTCTCTCACCCCCTCTCCCACACCTATCTCTTCCCCTTGATCTTAGTTTAAAAAAAAAAAAAATCCTTTTGTTCCTAGTGAAATAATTACTATCTTCTAAATTTTATGAAGCACAGATTTTTATACTTCATGGTGAAAATAAGATAACCAGAGTCCAGCCCATAAATGAAGACTCTTGACGATGTCGTGACTATGGGGACATGTACCGCTGCCACTGGGACTCTCCTCCTTTCTTTCGAAGACCTTTCGGGATGCGGTGCAGCCTCAGAAAACGCAAAGGTAAATCCAACCCTTATTCTACAGAGGAGCAGACTGGAGCCCAGAGAGCTGGAAGCAAAGCCAGGGCTTGGGTTATATCCCCCAAGCCCGGCCCCGTAATCTTGGCTCTACAATTCAGTCTTCCTCCCTCCTCCTCTCTCCAGTCTGCCTACTGGTAACAAGTTTCCTGCAGAAGGGTCTGCGGAAAGGGAGCCCAAATCTACTGCATCGTCCAATTAAATGCTCCATTTTAAAGATGACAAATACCGTAAAAGTTTGAACTTTTCCAGCTCTGAACATTTCCACCACATAATTTAATCAGATTCGGAAGGATGGCGGTTGGTTGATGAAAGTAATTCTCTAAACATTGCCAGATGCAAGGAGGGAGGCATCTACTGCCTCAACTGCCCTGTTCTCTCCTCTCCTCGGGGCAAGGACAGCCTGACCACGTCTAGTGCAGGCCCCCCATTCACCTTTCACTTAACTGCCCCCAGCGCAGGTGGAACCCTGACCCAGGGACCAATCAGAATCTGTCCTGGGAGATTTTTTTTTTCCCCCCAAACTCCAGAAACTAGTATCTTGGTGCTGTACTTTCAGGAAAGCATGCCAAATTGTTCGCCATTATCCATGTGGTGACTGCCTTTTGAACCTTCACTGGGTTTTTTTTCAATGCTTTTGCCTTCCTGGGTCTCTGTATAGTAAAACCCTAGTCCCAGAATCTGGACTTGGGCTTTTTCCTTTTTTTCTGAGTGGCTAGCAATCTCACATGCAGTTAGGCTCATCGTTTTCGTTTGTGTGCAATTGTAGGGTATTATTTCATCTTTTCTGATGCAGTTTTGTGTTTGCGAGTAAAGCGTCAACATGGGTTATTAAAAGGTTCACTCAGTTTGCCTTTTCCATCCCTTCACTTTACTGGTCGCACCCACCTCTTAGAGTCAAACAGCTGGGTGTTTTGTTTTGTTTTTAATTTTAGTTTCTGGCTCGTCTTCTCGTGTCTCTCCTTAATTTTTTTTTTAAATGTTTATTCATTTTTGAGAGTCAGGGAGGCACAGACCGCCAGCAGGGGAGGGGCAGAGAGAGAGATCGAGACCCAGAACCCGAAGCAGGCTCCAGGCTCCGAGCTGTCGGCACAGAGCCCGACGCGGGGCTCGAACTCACAAACCGGAAGATCATGACCGAGCTGAAGTCGGACGCTTAACGGACTAGCCACGCAGGTGCCCCTTGTGTCTCTTTTTCAAAAATAAGCCTATGAGTGTTTTTGTTGAGCAATATATCCCACAAGTCCCTACATATCAGATTATAGAGGTTTTCCCCATAAATTGTGCACTGTGTACCTACACAATGTTTACTGACCCGGTTACTTCTGGTTGGACGTTTAAATGCTTCCCTGCTTCGCTCTCAATAATACTGCAGTGAATAACTTGTGCGTTTGCTTTTTTTTTTTTTTTTTTTCAACGTTTATTTATTTTTGGGACAGAGAGAGACAGAGCATGAACGGGGGAGGGGCAGAGAGAGAGGGAGACACAGAATCGGAAACAGGCTCCAGGCACCAAGCCATCAGCCCAGAGCCCGACGCGGGGCTGGAACTCACGGACCGCGAGATCGTGACCTGGCTGAAGTCGGACGCTTAACCGACTGTGCCACCCAGGCGCCCCTATGCGTTTGCTTTTTTGTATGGTTGACGGCTCCTGGGAGATTTTGAAGGAGTACCAAGAGGAACATTTTTAGGAAAATGTAAGCCTGAAGCTGTAGGGAACTCTGAGCCGTCCCTTGGTTGAGAAAGCTGGTCTGCAGGGAGAAATGATGCCATCTGCCCTCAGAGAGAGGCTCAGAGAGAGTTCTGGAGACATTAAAGTCTCTAGTTTTTCAGTTTAATTTAATTTTTTTTTATTTTGAGGGAGAGCCAGCACAAGAGGGGGAGAGGGGCAGAGGGAGAGAGAGAGAGAGAAAGAATCCCAAGCAGGCTCCGTGCCAGCTTTGATCCAATGACCCTGGGACTGTGACCTGAGACGAAATCGAGAGCTGGACGTTCAGCTGACTGAGCCACCCAGGCACCCCTAAAGTCTCTGGTTTGATTTGCTTATTTTATTTTAATTTACTTTTTCAAAGACTTGATTGGTTTTGAGCAGTTTTCCATTCGCAGGAAAATTGAAAGGAAGGTACGGAGAGTTCCCGTTCACCCCTCCCTTACACAAGCTTAGCTTCCTCTGCCACCAGCACCCCCACCCGTGACTCGCACTTGTCACAACCAATGAACTCACGCTGGTACGTCATAATCACTTAGAGCCCAGAGTTCACATTCCTGTTGGCTCTTGCCATTGTATGTTCTGTGGGTTCCAGGATTAGGATGTAGACACAACTTGTGGGGGGCCACCACTCGACCCCCCTACTCTCACATCTCCAGGAGTTAGTAGATCAAGCACCAAATCCAGGCACCCACGACCAGAGCCCTTTCTAAGGAATCACCACGGATCCCAACAGGAAGAGGGCCTTGGAGTCATGGGACTGGGGGTTACCCAGACCCCTTTTCATAATCTTCTCTCTTTTAATTTACTGCTGGTGGAACGGGGGCCCCGATACCATAAATGATTTGCACTGAATCTCGTGGTCCATTCTTTGCCAGAATCATCTATAATCTTGGCATGCCATCTGAAAAAAATCAAGCTCACTTCTAGAAGCTTCTGAGCTCTCTTTCTTCGGGGGAGGGGAAGGGGAGAGGAAGGTGACCTGGAGCCAGCTTATTAACTCATTCTAGAGGCTTCCAGGATTTTTATCACTATTATTTATTATTGGCAGAGGGAGAAGGGTTCCTTTGCAAAGGATCATAGCAGTCCACGTTGCAAAGCAGCTGGCTCTACACTTGATGGATGGTTGATTACACTTTATTAAAAGCCATTACAATTTCCAGCATTTGTCATACAAAACTATCTTCTAACAAATACCAGCTTGTTAGAGGCTGGCTGTTGGGAACTGAATCGGTCTTGTTTTGCTCCTACCTCGTCAACTCCAACCCTAGCACCCAATCAAACTTTGACAATCAAAACCCCTTACAAGTTTCCTAATAGATTCGAAACAGGTGGGGACAGCACGGTCTATTGCAGTAGCACCCAGAAAACATGAAATATATCAAAACCCACTCCCAACGTGCTTACTTGCTTCCCATTTAGAAAACCAGACAAGAAGCAGAGCTAAATGGACCATCTCTTTCTGTGCAAGCCATTACCAGCTAAACGCTTTAAAAAAAAAAAAAAAGAAGAAGAAGGAAAAGTAAAAAGAAACAGAAAGAAAGAAACCCAGAGCAGCCCCTGTTGAGCTCGCATAATAATGAAAAGCAGTCTGGTTGCAGTGTTGGTGGTGATACAGGGCCTGGTGAGGAAATCTTGATCAAAGCCTCTTGGCATGTGAAGTCATCAGTAATTCGACAGCCTATTTGGGTGAAAAGAGCTCCTTTCTGGCTGTCCCCCTTCAGGCCCACCCCAGAGAGGGGCACGACTCAAGCAAACAAGGCCGCTGGCAAATCGAGGCACCTCTTTGCAGGACGTGATACGGAACACGAGTCAGGGCGGCCGCCGGAGGGCGCGATCGGGTTTCACTGGCCTGTCATCTGTTCTGGCCAGGCCTGAGCATCCTTCACAGAGCCCCGGGCAGTGGCCTTTGACCCGGATAAAACTGCAAAGCAGCTCTCGCAGGGAGCCACTGCCCATCCAGGAAAGGGGAGGTGACAGCTTCAGGAATGGGAGAGTCCGATGGCAAGGGGTCAGTCTGGCTAATGACGATTTCATAAGACATTTTCTGCTAGCCACCTGTGTCAGACCCGGGCTGGTTCTTGGGGCCATGAGGATGCATATTCACACCCCCTGCCCTTGAAAAGTTCATAATCTAGTTGAAACGATAGACTATGAAAGTCCTATTACAATTCAGCGTAGTAAGTACTGTGAAAGGGAAGGCCACAGGCTATGAAGGGCTCCGGGAGGGCTCCGACCCCAGTGCCGGGAAGGCAGAGGAAACGGCCCAGGGGAAGTGACAACATCCAAGCGGAAACACATTTGGGGAGGGACCGTGAAACACATACTCTTCCCAAACGGAGTCTCCAAAATGGTCATTTTTATCATGCTTAAAGGTAATATTTATTGACAAAATTATTATTCACACCATAATGACAAGATACTAGCGGAAGAATTGTCTAATATGTGAACTGGTCTGTCAGTGGTCAGACTGTGATATGCACAGGAAAAAAAATTGATAGAAGGGCAAAACATTAGTTTTGTTTACTTTTGTACCTATCGATGGTACAGCCATACGTCCTCCAGGTCCGTCCCCAGAAATGGATCTTCTGAATTCGGAATCTGGTTACGCTTTTGTTTCCAAAATGAGAAGGTCAGGAGGTAGAGAGGAGTGGAGGGAGGGAGCAAGAGAGGAGAGGACGGATTAAGCTGAGGGACCAGTGTGTGCAAAGGCACTGGGGTGGAAGGTACAGGACAGGCTTGAGGAATCCTTAACACATCAGTTTGACTGGAATACAAATTTTGTTTAAGGGAGTTCTGAGAAAAAGCATTCGAAAGAGATTGGCACCAGTTGTAGAGGTCCTTTGGTATCTAACCAGAGAATTTGGGTTGGGTTTTCTTCAGCAAGAAATGAAAAACCCAGCTTTTGAGCAAGGTGGTCATGGACCCCAAGTTGTGCTTTATGAACTCGACAGTGAATTCAACCTGGTTCTAGGTTTTGGGAGGGACACAAAGTTTTTTTTTTTCAAACGTTTATTTATTTTTGGGACAGAGAGAGACAGAGCATGAACGGGGGAGGGGCAGAGAGAGAGGGAGACACAGAATCGGAAGCAGGCTCCAGGCTCTGAGCCATCAGCCCAGAGCCTGACGCGGGGCTCGAACTCACGGACCGCGAGATCGTGACCTGGCTGAAGTCGGACGCTTAACCGACTGCGCCACCCAGGCGCCCCGGGACACGAAGTTTGAATACACGGTCATATCCCTGGAGGAGATAAAAATGGGGGCTGGGAGACCCAAGGCATATACACAGCAACGTCTAGAGAGTGATCACAAGTTCACATGAACAAGTGTGTCCAGGGCCTTGTCTTGTACTAACAGTTGGTCCCAAGGGTCCAAGTCACTTTGCCTTCCTGAGCTTCTGTTCCCAGATCTTTGAAATAGGCATTGCAATCATCGTAGGCAATAAATGGGCTAAGCCATGTGAGGGTACCTGACAGCACTTTCCGAATGACAGATTCAGGGAAAATGGAGCTTCTGTGTTAGAAAGAAAGTTTCTCATCTTTGACGGATAAAAGAATCATTTTCCAGGTATAGTAGCATAGGTCTCATTTTACATAGAGTTTTATATAAGGTTTTAGATAGCCCCTTTTATCCCCCTCCAAATTTAAGACGCTAGGATAAAATATGAGAAATCCCATGTAAAATGAAAGACCGTGGGGAAGGGGGTGAGGGAATGTGGCCCTCTTTGGCCCAGAGAACGGGGCTCTGATTCAGCTCAACGTTCTTACCTTCCAGGCACCCTTGTAATCAGTAACTAGAAAACACCCAAATCCGAATGTGAACCGTCTGGGAAGAAAGCCTCATCTAGAACACCCAAACCTACTGGTCTTCAGAGACCGATCTCTATTTATTCCCTGACTGGACCAGAAGGAAACAACTCCCAAGATGGAAAAACGCAAACAAAAACGTTTGCGCAGCTCATTGTTGGCATAGTCTGTGTAACTTTGTATACGTTAATGTCAGTGTTATTGTTCAGAGGGGTCCACCCGAGAAGTTTTGGGATCGCCCTGAGGACCAAGGACATCACAGCCAATTACATCTGTAGGCATTTACTAGAGGACAACTTTATTTTAGACACCATGCTCGGGCCTGGGGAGATGGAATTGGAGGGTCCAAAATTGAGTAATTACATCTTTGCCTTAAAGAAATTTACCACCCGATGGAGGAAGAAGGTGGAACTGTGAATGTAGACCAGTGATCTTAATGCAAGGCAGAATGTTAAGAAAAGAACTGAAATTCTATCAATTGTATTTTATTTTATTTGTGTGATGTGTGCTAAGCCTAATTTCAGACCCCAAATCAGAACACATAAATGATAGCTCCGCTCACTCTGATTGGGAGAGGCAGAGTAAATACCAAATTATTGTTGAAATGTCTAAGGACATCTGTTAGGTTGATGGGTACAAT
Source organism: Puma concolor (assembly GCF_028749965.1). NCBI lineage: Eukaryota > Metazoa > Chordata > Mammalia > Carnivora > Felidae > Puma > Puma concolor. Next base: position 64,846,733 of record NC_141667.1, on the reverse strand, counting down.
TGGACCAACTTTTTTTTTTTTTTTTTAATTTTTTTTTTCAACGTTTATTTATTTTTGGGACAGAGAGAGACAGAGCATGAACGGGGGAGGGGCAGAGAGAGAGGGAGACACAGAATCGGAAACAGGCTCCAGGCTCTGAGCCATCAGCCCAGAGCCCGACGCGGGGCTCGAACTCACGGACCGCGAGATCGTGACCTGGCTGAAGTCGGACGCTTAACCGACTGCGCCACCCAGGCGCCCCTGGACCAACTATTTTAAATTGACACAGTCTCATAGATTTATTATAAGTAAAATGGAGGTATGTAAGGCAGATGTTGAAGAGTTATACAACAAAAATTTTCTTCTGGAAGACCCGTGCATTCATTTGGAAGAAATAACTTGATATCTTGTTTAGGGTAGAAAGTGAGACTCCAGGGGAATATCCGAGTAACAAATGCGAAGTCCCTGGTGGACGCTAAGGAGGAAAGAAAATAAGGAGCTAATTGGGCGTGGTCCATGATATAAGGCAAAGAAAGAGACCTCCCCATGGGGAATGGAAGCTTGAGGAAGAGGGACCCTGGACAAGGGGGGATGACTAATGACCGAGGGTGAACATTTTTCCTTGTCAGGACCCCCGCGGGGAATTCTACAGGAATGGGGGAAATGCTTGACGTTCAATGCTTTGCCATGGAAACTGGCTAAGGCGTGCCCAGAGTGACATAGGGGGAGGGCATAACCCCTGGAAATCGGCACGGTTCAGAAGGACACGATGCTGAGCGTTTGACCTGTTTGGATCTCAAGAGCTGGAACCAGCCGCTGGCGTCTGAACTACAAGGTATAAACCCGCGTGATGCGAACATTAGAACAAGGGGGAAACCGAGTCCAACTGAGACATAGGATTCCCTTTTCAGAGGAGGCAAAAAAACAAACACCAGTGGTTGAAATTCGCCCTGAGGAGTCCTCACTTTGGGTAGGATACAGTAGGCTTACCACTCCCACGATTCCTGAGCTCTAACCGAAAATCTTTGCCTTTGAGTGTCCCAGGAGCAGAATTCTTATTTAAGTCCATGACTTTTCTTTTTTCTTAATGTTTCATTTATTTTTGAGAGAGAGAGAGAGAGAGAGAGAGAGAGAGAGAGAGAACGAGTGGGGGAGGGGCAGAGAGAGAGGAAGACACAAAATCTGAAGCAGGCTCCAGGCTCTGAGCTGTCAACACAGAGCCTGACGTGGGGCTCGAACTTGTGAATCGCCAAGATCATGACCTGAGTCAAAGTTGACACTCAACCAACTGAACCGTCCAGGCACCCCTTAAGTCCATGGCCTTTTAATTTTTTTTTTTTCAACGTTTATTTATTTTTGGGACAGAGAGAGACAGAGCATGAACGGGCGAGGGGCAGAGAGAGAGGGAGACACAGAATCGGAAACAGGCTCCGGGCTCTGAGCCATCAGCCCAGAGCCCGACGCGGGGCTCGAACTCACGGACCGCGAGATCGTGACCTGGCTGAAGTCGGACGCTTAACCGACTGCGCCACCCAGGCGCCCCAGTCCATGGCCTTTTAAAGCATACGTACCTTTAAATGCAGTCATGCTAACCCTCAGACTTTAGTTTAAGGAAACGACTAAGAATGCTCAAAACCTCAGCCGTATGGCTGTTCATCACTGCACTCTTTGCAAAAACAAAACTCTTAGAAATAATCTGGACGACCAACACTGGAGAATGGTTAAGCAAATTATGACACATGCAAAAAATAAAATACTGTGTAGCCATTGAAAACCCTAACGTAGGGCTATATGTCTTAACATGGGATGATGCCCACAATATAATATTGCAGACAAAATAAGCAAAAAACTAAAGGCCTGGTCACATTTGCACAAAAAAAGTGGAGTGTCTACACTTTATCCCACATGGACAGAGAGGTTGAGAAGGATATATATCACCAAGTAAACAGCGATCACTTCGGGCTGGTGGGGTTAGGGTGGTTTTTCAATAATTCTTCAGCATTTCACATAACACCTACGTGGCTTTTACAACGTATAGATGAAAAATCATATACATTCATAAAGCAACGTCTACATCAGGACCAAAAATCAAAAGGAGAGCTTATGTGTTGTATAATACTATTTTTTTGTTAGATATTTAAGAGTATGTATTTGTATACGTAGAAAGAGGTCGGGAATAAAGCTCACGAGGAGTCAGGAGTTGTCACCTTGGCGTGGGTGGGATTGTGGCTCATCTATAATTTATTATTTTGGCCTAACTGTATTTTGAAAACGGTTCACAGCGGAGGAGTGTTGGTTATACGATGGCAGAGTTGGGGTGACCTGCCAACGGAGTGATTGTCCTCCATGGCTCGTGTGGATGAGCCACTCTTTTCTCAGACCTTCTACCTCTAAGACCCTCAGAGGCAAAGGGATGACACTGAAAAGCTACCACGTCCAGATTCAAGCACAAGAGGTATAACGTGTATTTTGAGGCAGACGGCATGCGTGGCCAGCCTGCCTCTGCTGTTTTCTGGCCAACCTCTCTGTCCCTCAGTTTTCTCATCTATAAAATGGGCATGCTAACAGTTGCCACCGCAGAGCTCTGCGAGACTCAGGGAAGACTCAGCCAGCTCCGGGCTGTATCCTCCCACTTCACCTAAGAGGCTGCAAGGGCTCAAAGAGGTGAAGCTACTTGTCCAAGGTCACCCAGCCGCAGATAAGAGCTGCGATTCCAAATGACTCCTCGCGCAGTGCCCCCACCCTCCTCAGAAACGAGAGGCCCACCAGTCGTTTTTGGCCAGATATTTATCATGAAAACCGGATTCCGCTGAGGCCAGCAGAACATAGTGGCGAAGCCTCTCTCTCAGCGGCATTCAGCTCAAGGTATATATTTGGTCTCCGATGCATCATGTTCCTCCAGCCCGGTCCTCTCTCATTTTCTCTGTTTGGTTTCCTCCGGGAGGCCGAACGAGAGGCCTTAAACTTGGTGTGAAGATGGCCGACATGAAAGCAGGAGGAAAACAAAACAAGACAGGAGACGCTGTTTGCGGGGAGGTGTATGTTATGAGATGTCTGGTCCCGGCGTGGAGCAAATGCGTCTCTCCAGCCCTCCCCGGACACTGGGCAAGCCCTCATTCCCCCCCTGGGGATGCATCTCCCCCAGGGGGGAGAGGAGGAGCTTGAGGGAGGACAAAGGATGGGCTGTATTTTCACTCCAATTTTCTGGACTGAAATCTAAAAATGAGTGAGAACTGGCTCCAGTGGACCCAGAGAGAGGGGATGCACTTGAACCCACCCCCACCGTGCGCGTGTTGGCATTTGAAGCTTAGCCCCGGGTCATGTCAGAGGGTGAAGCTCTTCGGGGTGGGGGGTAGTGATGGGGGAATGGAGAGAACACAGCCCCCTGGAGACGCAGCGGGCGGGTCGCAAACCCAGACTCCGCCTCCCCGCCCTTGGGCCCTTTGCCAGTCGTGGTTAAGAGCCTGGAGTCTGGAATGATACCAGGGCTGGAATCCTTGTTCCACCACTTAGCAGCTAAGATCTGTCTAAGCTTCAGAGCCTTCATCTGTAAAATGAGGGCAATAATCATAGCACCTACTCACCGAGTTGCAGCAACTCAGGAATGGGTTAATGCATGCAAAACTATTTCACGGTCCTAGACACTCCAAAATAATCATGGTTACCATTATTCACTTAACTTCTCTGCGGCTCATTTTCCTTATCTCTGAAATGGTGTTAATAATGCCTGCCCCTCCGAGTTGTCCTAAGGCTTGGATGAGCCAGTAACTGCCTAGATGCTTTGTAAACACAAAATTTCTCTTCTGTTGACCGGGCTTATCTCCAGAAATCTCCCCCAACTGTGGGTGGTAGTCTGGGACTAGCCCCGTGAAAGCCCCTGGCACACAGTAGGTATTTAATTAAAAAGGCAACAGCAAGTTCTTGGCTGTGTCTTTTCGGGCCAGATAAACGGCAGAGCTCTGAATAGCTTTCCATAAACAGGCAAACCGGTTATTTCATGCAGAACAAATAAGCAAATGTCTCTGATTGTTTCCTCAGCAACAGCACTGAGGGCCCGAAATTATCCAGAGAATCATCCTGGATGGCCGTTGCCCTGGGTTTGTGTTGCCCGAGACTAAACCCACATCTACCTGGCGCAGGAAGAAAGGGCCATCCTGGGGGCAGGTCTCCAGGCAGCCGTGAGGGAGCAAGGGGCACCATGCACTCTCCAGAAGCAGCTGGCGGCCAGCTAGGAGCTTGATGGAGGCTTGGGCTGTGGGGACACCACCTGGGGTGACTGCTCTTTCAGAAGGGACCGTAAGAGAATCCCCGACGGGTGTCGAGTCGACGGAGTCGTCGATCTCCTGCGCCCTCCGGCTCTGGAGGTGGGGGGAAAGCCACCTCTGGTCACACCTGCACCGCAGCAGGTAAATCCCTTCCAGGGGCCTGACCCGCTCTCCCTGTGCACCAAGGGCACAGGGGTAGGGACAGAATGGAGTGGGGGAGTGCCTTTGCCTGAGGGAACTAACAAACATTATCCCCTGTCATTCCTCGGCACCCAGCACGGCTCTGCCAATAATAGAAAACACTGGTAACAAAATAACTTTTATTGTTGGCCAAGGCACCGAGCACTTTACAATCCAAAGTCCCTTGGTCCCCGTAGTCCCCCCAGTCACTCCCAAATGACGGTATGGCTGAGTGAGCTCTATTTTATAGATGAGGAAACAAGCCCCGAGCGACACCCTTGCCCCACTCCAGTGCTTAGGTTCCAACCCCCGTGATCAAGGTGACTTTTCTGAACATGACATTCAAGGCTCTGCGCACTCTTCCAACCTGATTTGTATTGTCACGAATGCTGTGTCTGCAGAACAACTGGCCGTTCCCACAAGTGCCCGGCTGGCTCTCTCCCGCTCCGTGTGTTAGCTTTCCCTGTCCGGACCCACCCCCCGGCCCGTGCTCCCCGTCCCCTCCCCTGGGTGCCAACTTGCTTTTCAAAAAGTTAGCACCTCCTGGGGCCCTGGCACTTCATCTACAAAACGCCCCTGTGACTAGGCCTGGGCACGCTGATTTTAAGGCACAGGACACTGAGGCACAGAATGACAAAGCAACGGGCAACAAGGTCACAGAAGTTGTACGTGTAGGCGGATGTCTTCTCTACCCCACGGTGTTTCTCCTGAGTTCGGGATCTCCTTCTCTGAGAAGCTCTCCTTGCCTTCTGTTGGATTAGGCACAGGAATGTGCCGGAACCTGCCCTTACGGGCCTGCGAGAGCCAATTATGAAATTGTTGGGAATTTTGCAAGCCGGTTGTTAAACACAGCAATTATTAAGGATTAAATTATAAGCACTTTATAATTAAATAAATTATATTAAAAACAAAGGTCATAAATAGTCAAAACTCATCACTTCCTAATTATTTTATTACATTTTACTATTATCTATGCTCTTAAGGTTATTTCCACCCGTCGCATCTGTGTGGTGGAAGTTCGACATAATGGTGCCCTACTGGGCATCCCTCAGTGATGTCATGCAGATAGCTTTGAAATCAGCATGGCTGGAGTATTTACACCAGGGAAATTGGTAAACGCTACCAATCAGGGCTTGGTTTATTGTGTTGATTGCCTAGACTGAAGAAAGTGATGGAGAAAATACGAGTAATGCAGCTTCAACTTACAAGCGTAGCACATCTAGAGACTTACGTCGTGAATAGCCCCCCAAATTGAAGAAAGGTCCCACCAGGATTTGAGAACTAGCAACCAACTTAGCAGAGAAAATGCTGGCATTGTGGACAAACGCATAGGGTTCCAACGTGATCTTTGTTGTTTTGCTTTCATCCTATTTGTTAATGTCAACGAAAATAGAACTACACTTCAAGAATCCATTGTTAAACACCCAGCAACATTTGGTGGGCGGGGTGCGCCCTCAGTGCTTCCAGAGCCACCTGGCTTTCTCTCCATAGTAACCCTTGCCTCGGGGCTCTGAAACTTTCCACCCGTGTCTCCTTCTTCCTTGCTCTTCTTGAGAGCGGGGGTTGAGTCTTTTCCTTTTCCTTTTCCTTTTCAGCTCTTGGGATAGGCACTAAATAATTGCCGAATAAACGAATGCATGCCTGTGTGACGGAAGGAATAAAGAATTAGCCCTATCCCCGGCCAATCCCCCCTCAGGAAAAACTGTCTTAAGGTACTCATGCGTGCATATGGTGTTCCTATACGTATCATACATTGCTGAGTACCTACTATGTGCCAGTTGTGTTGATACTAACTCCCACTGTGACGACAAACACTAAAAGTGGAAACGCTGAAAAATTTCCAAACTCGGGGATTTTTCTGTCGCGTGTTCAAAACAGCCTCTGCATTCATTTAGCACTTCAAGGAAAGCAAAGATCATCAACTTCATCACCTTCCCTCACCCGCCAGGACCCCAGATGAGTCTCAGGAAAAGCGGAGAGGACCCTTGTGCAGTGACATCGTCATGCCCGTCGCTGAGGAGCTAGAGGCACGGAACCCCGCCGTTGTGTTCCGATGCCCCACCAATGTCTTCGAAAACAACCGTCCCCAAGGACAAGAGGGAGGTGATTTTCCTATGATGGAAGAGCTGGTTTCTGTTGTCCAAACCATCGCTGTGTACCTAGGAGTGTCGCCTTGTGTCTGCAGGGGCAGCCAGAAGAAAGAACAGCTCAAAAGAACTTACAACACGAGACCCAGAGATCAGAAGGCACTACCGATTTCCCTTTCGACAGAGGCCCGTGGGAAACCCTCACGTCTCTCTTCCCCTTACTGGTTTCACGGGACTCAAACTTCAAGACCATGTTAGCGGATAAACAATGTACCGCATATCCCATTGTAGCGTTAATACAAAGATAGGTGGTCTTCAACTTACAAAGCAAATAATTAGTCACCAAATGAATAAGAGAATAGAACAGTCATTAGCACGACAGTCACCTGTCAAAGGTGGTTGTGTTTCTACCCGGGGAGGGTGGGCACTTTCCTGTGGCCAAGCGGGCGTGATATTGTTCCCAGCAGCCTTGAGACCTCCCCCAGTATATGTCTTTTTTTCCTTAAAAAGAAGAGACGAGGAGGAGGAAAAAATCAGTTGCTTCGACTTGAAAGTCAGTGCTAAAGGAGGCATTAGAAAAGCCTTTCTTGTGGCTCAGAGCCCTGATTACCACAATTAAAGCCCAAGGTGTGGTGCTATTTGCTCAGCATGCTCTGACACATGAAAGCAAATGATTCAGGCAAGGAAAATAATTATACATTAATTTGTGTTTGGCAACTGTGTTCTATTCCTTTGGCCCACAAAGCGAAGATAAAAGGTGATATTATTGAAAGTGTTTTCTCTGCCTTCAGTGGGGTTGCCATGGGCTGCGTTTGGAGACAGGCGTCTTTGGTCAGGCATTTTCCTGGCATTGTGGGGTTGCCTTTTGTGCTCCGTTGCTGTGGTGGGCCAGGAGGAGTGGAGGAAAGGTACAATGTTGGTTGCTTACTGCCCTGAGCTTTTTGTTTGCAGGTTTCCTGCAGACATGGCCGGGTGGAAAGGAAAAAGCGACCCTCTGTAGGCAGAGAGCTCCAGTCCCCATCCTGGGGGCAGTCACCCCATGTCACGGTATTGCATTGGGCGTAAAGGGACAGACGAGGAAGGCCCACCCACCCAGCCATGTATGGAGGCTGGTGGGGAGGGGGTGGGGGAGGGGGAGGGGGAGGGGGGGGGGTGTTTCTGAGTAAGGCTCACAGGCAGGCAGCTGTCCCAGGAAGAAATGCAGGCCCCCGTGTAGCCAAATAGCCCGGACTCTAAAAAGGAAAGTAAGAACATCTGAATTCTTTAAAAAGGAAATCTCTCAGTTTTTGAACATTGGCTTGATTTCAATGAAAATAAAGCACGTCTTCAGGCTGCAGCTGGCCTTGTGGCCGCCCGTTTGAGCCTCTGACATATAGCACGGGGGGGGTGAAACACTAGCTTCTGGAGTCAGAAAGATCTGGGTTCTGAGCTCAGCTCCATCCCTTACCAGCTGGTTGACTGTGGACAAGCTGTTTCATCTCTCTGGGTCTCAACGTCCTGTTTGTAAAAAGGAGACGATAACAATTGTACCTCCCTCCGAGAGTTACGGTGGGGATGAAATGAGATGATGCCGGGCGTAAGGCAAGTTCTTTCAGTCCTTGGCAGACAGTAAGCACTAAATAAATGTCAGTGATTACAGCGATTTATAAATGAGCCATAGGAGGGCGATTAAATATCATTGTCCCTGACTTGCTTGCGGTCAAATAGGATGTCTGGAATTCAGTAGCCACGCTACGGATAATCAGATAATTGCTGGATGGATGAATGAATGAATGAATGAATGAAGATGCCAGCTACAGGCCAGAATGAGCAATTAATGCACCATCTTCTTTCTGGCAATGTCCCCTGTAGTGTTTGAGCTCATTGCTTAGTCTCTTTGGACTTCCACTTTTTCATTGTTAAATGGACGGGATGTCCTCTAGCCAGCTCTCAAGGCTGCTTTCCTGTCTCCTGACAGGACCTCTTGGGGGCTCTGAGCCAAGGTTAGGGCTGACCAGCAGGGCCTTGACCACTCGACTCCGGGAAGGGAGGCAATCTTACCCTGGGGACTGTTCATAACTGAACTGAAGGAGGACTGGCCCCTCCATCGCCCCGCCCCACATCACTGTCTACACCTCTCTCTTCTGCTCTTTGCCCCAGCAGGCTGACGCGGAACACACGCTCCCTTGCCCTTTGCCTTGTGGTATGATTTCGTCATGGGGAGCCTGGCTGGAGGTTACAGCATCGATCCTCCATACTCCTGCCCCATTTTGCAGAAGGGGGCCCTTTCTACATAACTCTATTCCCAGGTTCCAGGAACTTCTGCCTCCCCTTATCCTTTTGGGTCTAGGGCACTAGCCACCCCAGGTACTGCACTTCACCCTGCCCACACCTTTGATTCCGATTGACCCTCAGATGAGGGTACCAGCTGTTTCCTGCGGGGACCCCGAGGGCTGTAACAGGAAATGCCCCTTACCTTCCGATCTGTGAAAAATGCACTCTCAGATGAAGGAGGCCTCAGAGTGCCCCGTCGGAGAACCCAGGCTTGGGGGGCAGACGGGCTGCAGCTCAAATCCCTGTGAGCCGCTTACTGGCTCTGTGAACTTGGACAAGTCCTGTCGTGACTCCGACCTACTTCCCCCTGGTGGGGCGAAGATCTGTGGGGGCGAGATTCCCCCCAGTATCTTCCAGTGCACTGGTGGGGTTGAGCTGGGCTGTCTGGGCTGCCCTACACCATCTCTGCTGGCCATGGCTGCTCGGGGAGGCTTTTCTTTCTTTTCAATTTTTTTAAACATTTATTTATTTTTGGGACAGAGAGAGACAGAGCATGAACGGGGGAGGGGCAGAGAGAGAGGGAGGCACAGAATCGGAAGCAGGCTCTAGGCTCTGAGCCATCAGCCCAGAGCCCGACTCGGGGCTCGAACTCACGGACCGTGAGATCGTGACCTGAGCCGAAGTCGGAAGCTCAACCGACTGAGCCACCCAGGCGCCCCACGGGGAGGCTTTTCTATGCCTTCTGCTACCTCTTTATTCTTTCAGCTCTTTTTCCCTACTTATAGGCAAGATATTTTATTTTAGTGTATCTTTATTTTATCTTACCTTATTTTATTTTATCTTACTTTATTTTATTTTATTTTATCTTTATTCTATTTTATCTTACCTTATTTTATCTCACTGTATTTTATTTTATCTTTATTTTATTTTATCTTACCGTATTTTATTTTATCTCACTTTTATTTTATTTTATCTTACCTTATTTTATTTTATCTCACTTTATTTTATCTTACCTTATTTTATTTTTTTATTAATTTTTTTTAATGTTTATTTATTATTAAGAGACAGACACAGAGTGTGAGCAGGGGAGGGGCAGAGAGAGGGGGAGACACAGAATCCAAAGCAGGCTCCAGGCTCCGAGCTGTCAGCACAGAGCCCGATGCGGGGCTGGAACCATAAACCGTGAGATCATGACCTGAGCCAGAGCCGGTTGCTTAACCACCTGAGCCACCCAGGCACCCCTTACCTTATTTTATTGTATCTTACTTTAGTGTATCTTATTTTATTTTATTTTACCTTTGTTTTATTTTATCTTACTTTATTTATTTTACCTTAATTTTATTTTATCTTACTTTATTTTATTTTTTAGCTGTTTTAGTTTTGTTAGACTGTGCATAAGAAATATTGCTCCCAATGAAAGAGTGCCCATTAGCTCACGAACATTCTTTTGAACCTCCCAAGAATCACAAATGGCCTTTATGGCGGAAGGACATTATAGCTCTTAATCAGAGTATGAGGTAAAAATTGAATGTTGTTTAAAATATTCTTGGGGTGCCTGGGTGGCTCAGTCTGTTAAGCGTCTGACTTCAGCTCGATCATGATCTCATAGCTTGTGAGTTCGAGCCCCGCATCAGGCTCTGTACTGACAGCTTAGAGCCTGGAGCCTGCTTCGAATTCTGTGTCTCCCTCTCTCTCTGCTCCTCCCCCGCTCATGCTCTGTCTCTCTCTCCTTCAAAAATAAATTAAAAAAAAAAATTAAAAAAAATAAAAAATAAATAAAATTTTCTTGAAAAGCCTTTAAAAGCTAAAAAAAAAAATCACCCATAAATTAAATTTTGGTACCTCTGGTTTGGGATAATATATATGTACATCGGGGATGTACATATATAATATATACAGTTAAGTATAGTACGTTAAAATATGCAAAATATCATTTTACAGTGTTTTCCATTAAAGAAAGAGACAGAGCACATGTAGCTGATTTTGTAGGAATCCAAGACCCCTAAGATACAGCCATACTGATTTTGTGGATGAAGACGCTGACGTTCAGAGAGGTCAAGCAATTTGTCTAAGGGCACACAGCTAATAAATAACAAACTCACGATGCAGGTATCTGACTCCAAAATCTATTTTTTTTTTCTCCCACGCCATAATCTCTGGATTTATGTCAGTTGGCATAAACAGAGAAACAGACACTCGACGCCGGCATCACCAAGACGGCTTTCAGAATTATTATATGGGAAATAGTTTTAAATACTGGGCCCGCTGCCTTTTCCACTCTGCTCTCCTGGCAGTGCGGGGCCCCAGCCCCTCTGAGTGGCGGGACCCAGCACCCTGAGCCTGGACCGGAGGGTGCTCGGTGCCGTCCCCTCCCTGCAGGTCCAGGAGAGGCAGCACAGGATCGAGGCGCCCCTGCTTGGCAAGCCAGGTCGAGGTTTTGCTGTTGTTGTTGGCCTCTGATGAATGATGATAATTGTTGGGAGATTAATTTCAGATTCTCGGATGAAGGATCCTAGCAAAGCACCAGGCACAAAGAGAGGGGGAGGGAAGCAGGGAGGAGGCAAGAGCCCCGACGGAGCCTGGCGTTCTCCCTGTGGCTCCGGTGCTGACTCAGGCCCTGACCTTGGGCAAGTCATTTAACTTCTTTATGCCGATTCTCCTCATCTGTAAAATCAGCCTAATGATGGCCTCTTTTCCAAACCACTTTGATTCTCAGATGAAAGCGTCCATAAAAGTGCCTAGGATTGCTATTAATTGAGCCATTATTATTTTTATTATTACATAGATGAAGTCCGCGAAACTTTAACTATGTTTTGACTTCCACCTGACGGGCCGCTCTGATGTCGCCCTTTGCAGGGAGGCTGGCGGACAGGTATTTCCTTCAACAAGGCCACCCTCGCCCGGACAGGCACGGTCTGCGCTGGGCGTGCTTAGCTATTGCTGCTTTGTTCCATCTTTAGATACAAATGTGCCCGGCCGAGCGCAGGTCACGTTCTCAGTCATTAGAAAGAATTGGGGGCGGAAATGCCTCGGTCCTTGGCCTCGGCTGTGTGATTTTATTGGCAAATCGTGGGCACTCTTTGCCCGTTGGCTTCTGCACTTGGATAATGGGAACCAACATCATCTCACCCACCTCGGTGCTGGGCTCAGAGGATATAGCCCTCTGCGGGGGCTAATCACAGCCGTCGTCCTGTCTGCGACAAGAAATCAGGGGAGGAGGGTAATCCTTGAGCTCAGATCCCACTTCTACCCCTTCCTGGTGCTGCTGGAAGGCACAGACAATAATATCTTTCTTCCAGGATTGTGAGAAGGAAATAATTTGGATGAATCCTTAAGCCGGTGCCCGGCCCCAAGCATATGCTCAGCCAACTGACGGGCATTACTATCAGAGAGGAAGCACTTGATGAACAGGAAACACGATTTTTTTCCCTTAATGTTAGGGGCAATGAGGGACGCCTGGGTGGCTCAGTCGGTTAAGGGTCCGACTTCGGTTCAGGCCATGATCTCAAGGTTCGGGGGTTCGAGCCCCGCGTCGGGCTCTGTGCTGACAGCTCGGAGCCTGGAGCCTGCTACGGATTCTGTGCCTCTCTCTCTCCTTCTGCCCCTCCTCTGCTTGTATCCTGTCTGTCTGTCTCTCTCAAAAATAAATAAGCATTTAAAAAAAATTTAAGGGGCAATGCGCATCTTTCTAGATGTTTGAAGCATACACATTATAAAAAATATAAAAATAACTCTACCTTCTTTTTTACAGAGCAAATGAAATTATGGGAGGAACCCACACCCAGTGAGAAGATAGCCCACAAAGGACAAGCCTAAGCCGTCCACAGTTCCCCTGCCTGGGGTACCCACTGAGAAGCCTTGTGGGAGTGTGTATCCCCCACGTTCAGGCACTTCGGTCCTTCACAAGGCTTGCTTGCCAATGTTGCAGATCACAAGGGCAAAAAGGGAACACTTAGTGGCAGAGAGCCCTGGTTTCTAAGGGACGAAACTTGAGTCTAAGCCTCCCTGTGCCACTAAATATCGGTGCCATGTGTTCTTTGGTGCTGAGATTTCTCTTTTAGACTAGGAAGACATTCGACAGAATTTCCAGAAGTGTGGAGCATGGACACTTTTGACTAAAAGAAATTTTTTTTGATGTTTATTTATTTTTGAGAGAGAGAGAGAGAGAGATACAGAGCGCAAGCAGGGAAGGGCAGAGACAGAGGGAGACACAGAATCCGAAGCAGGCTCCAGGCTCCGAGCTGTCAGCACAGAGCCCGAAGTGGGGCTCGAACCCACAAACCGCGACATCATGACCTGAAATGAAGTCGGACGCTCCACCAGCAGAGCCTCCCAGGGGCCCCTGAATTTCTTTTTTTAATTGAAGTGCAGTTGATGCACAATTTTCTATTAGTTTCAGTTGTACGATACTGTGATCTGACAAGCACTTTAACTTTCTATTCACAAGTTCTGGTTGTTGGTTAGAAATACATGAAATAGAACAGACGCATGTATTAGAAAAATCTACACCCAGCAAATCAAATTCATGATTTGATGAATATATATTGAAAGACATTCATCGGAGGTAAAAAGTGAGTTGATTTAGAGTAAACTGTAAGTCAAGAGCATTGCGGAGTGGCCCGCGATGACTCGTGGACCATACGTGGAAAATGCTGGACCAGATTTTCTCTAGATTATTCCCAGCTCTACGATTCCCTGAAGGGACCGGGCAGCCCTGTGCACCGGCTCCAACAGAGCTCATAACACGGCCCCAAGCTGTTCACCAAACGGTCCGTGTTGTCCAAAACTTTCTCTCTGCACCCTAGTTGAGAACCGCCCTCGGGCCGCGTAGTGGCAGATCCGTGTGAATGAGAATGGTCCAGGAAGCCTTTTCAAACTCTTTCAGGTGCTGTAGGCATTTATTGAGCACTTGCTGTGTGCCAGCTGACGTGCCAGGCATGATGTGCTCATGAACTCTCTCTTTTAATCCTGTGGTAACCCTGTGACATTTTAAGTGCACCCTGGTTACCGGGGGGAGGGAAGGGGGGTCTTCGGCCAGGCATGTAGCTACCAAAGCCCATTTAATCCTCAGTGAAGTGAAGATAATGCCATCTGCCTTGTGCACCTCACTGGATTAGCATCGGGATTAAAAGAGATTGTGTATGTAAAGTATCTTGGAAAATATAAGGTCCTGCACAAAGAGAAAGAAAGAAGAAAAAGAACACCAGAAAGTTCTCTGTCTCTGCCTCCTCTGCTCTCTAACAAAATTCATCCTGTGCCATTAGATTATTGGTGAGGACCTAAGATGTCGCTTAAATCGTCACAGGTCTCATTGCTACATGTGCCAACGCCAACGTGTCACATTCCCGGCTCAGATTTAATCCCTGGCGCCTTCTGTGACCAATCGGTGGGTGGCTAAATTCTGTGCCCTAGGGTCTGATAAGCCTGAGTTTGAGCTCGAACTCTGTGCCTCAGCGGTGGTGGTATGTCCTTGGGCAAGCTGCTCGACCCCTCTGGGTTGCTCCCTGCTCTGTGATAGGTTGGAGGATAATAGAAGTCGTCGGAAAGATGCAAGGAGCTGAACTATATAAAGCAGGGGGGAAAAGGGCCTGACTTTCATGACATGTGCAGTCAAGAGTATCATCTGCTCTGTGAGGTATGATTATTATTCCCACTTAAGATATGAAGAAACTGAGTCTCAGAGAAGTGAAACCACTCGATCAGGGCTATACAACTAAGAAGCAGCAGGGCAGAGATCTGAATCCACTTCTAACTCGTGCTTGTTTGCAGTGCGCGTGATGTCTCTCCCTGGGAAGGGAGGAGGTGTTCCTACGAGAGAGAGAGGAGAGGAAGGTCGTCCTGAACGGGATCACGTAAAATCGTCTCTTTCTTTCACACGGCGCTTTCGGATTGCAATAGCCTTTTCATTCATTTTCTCATAAAATGCGGCCACTGCCAAACCTGGATTCTACTTGAGGCTCCTCTTTCTAGAGTCTCCGTTCTTCCGAAAACACCCGGTTTCATAATTTGCAGACTGAACATCAGGGCACATCATTTGACCCATCATGCATGCATCATCGGACAGTGGATGTCACAGAGTATCTGAAATTAGACTGTCCTGGAAAACTTGTTTTATTTGGTGTCTGCACAGAAATATTTCATCTGCTTATAAACGTCCCCACCCAGGGCCCCGTGAGCCCCCCAGTGGGTTCTCAGCTGACCACCTGTGCTGATTTATGATCCCCACTGTCCTTCGGGGGTTATAGCCCAGACTGGTGCCCAGGGCACCTGCTGGGGGACACGGCTGAGAGGTGAGACGGCAAGGACAGGGGGTGAGACCTGATGCATGAAGCTGTGCACACGCGGGTCACAGGTGTGTGCCTCAACACCTCCACAAAAACCTGGGCTTGAATCCTGGGCCACCGCTCACCAGCTGGTTCTGCTCCACTCAGTTTTTCTGAGCCAAGTTTCTTTACCAGTAAGATCGTCTTTATCTGCTGTGAAGATAAAAAGAGATAATCCATGTAAAAAAAATTTTTAGGGGCGCCTGGGTGGCGCAGTCGGTTAAGCATCCGACTTCAGCCAGGTCACCATCTCGCGGTCCGTGAGTTCGAGCCCCGCGTCGGGCTCTGGGCTGATGGCTCAGAGCCTGGAGCCTGTTTCCGATTCTGTGTCTCCCTCTCTCTCTGCCCCTCCCCCGCTCATGCTCTGTCTCTCTCTGTCCCAAAAATAAATAAACGTTGAAAAAAAAAATTAAAAAAAAATTTTTTTAGCCTACTTAGCTAATGGGAATAGTAACAGCTCAATACGTGGTAACACTTATCACTTGAGCTTCCCCCCAGGTGGGGAACCAGCCTGAAGTCCAGTCAGATTGTGTCTGTGGTTATTTCCTGGACTCTTGGAATTTTCCTGACGCCTACACAAATTCCTGCCGCAGTGAAACCTGCAAATGGCCATCTGCGCGGGTCCCCACGGGATTTTTCCCGGTGATTGCTACCTCATTTTCTTGTTTTCAAGGTACGCAGGAATTTTTTTTTTTTTCCAGTTTTTGAACTTGTCTGAAATCACAACCAGTTTTAAAATCTTAGTAAAACTTTTTGTTTCCTTTCCTCCAGAAAATCTGGTGAACCATCAGCGGCAACTGCGACCGAGCAAAAACCATGAAGTTCCCATTTCTGGATCGCTTCCCTCTCTGAGTTCGTTGGATATGGGAGCCCGGCGCTCAGAACTCTTGGATTGCTCTGGGGCCTGGAGCCCTTGGTGGAGGGAGCCTTCCCGAAAGAGCTGGTGCTGCAGCGCCCTCTGGTGTCCAGTCGGCTTCTGCCGGGCTGTGCAAGCGGATGCGTGAAGTCAGCAAGGGGGATTGAACATCAGCCCCAATCTTCTTCCCTCCAAATGGAGGAAGCGGTAGGCAGTGTGGGAGATCTCACACCTGTCTCATACAAAACAGTGAGGGGATCATAAGACCCCCCATGAGCCAATAAATCAGCAACCACAACCTGGCATAACAGTTCTCCAGAAGGGTCCAGGGGACCCCCCAGATTTCTTTTAGCTCTTTCTTTACTGAAGCCAAGCCTGGTTCTTCTTTGTGGAGAAGCCTGGGCACCAGGGTCTCTGGTCTGCCCTGTGCCTGCCAGGGGTGGGGAAAGTAGGAATGCCGAGTCCAGAGAGGTCCCATTTAAGAGAAGAGAAGGGAAACGGGGGGTCATTTCCAGGACCCCAGTACTGCCCAATGCCCATTCCTGCACCTTGATCTCCAGCTGTTTGCAGCTGACCCCAGTCATGCAGGTTCTGCTTTTGCTTCAAGGGCCAGGATTGGGCATCCAGCCCCTGACATTGGTTCAGACTCTCTTTCCTGAATTTGCTAGTCGGGTCTCATAACTTCTGACCACCCACCGCCCCATCCAGGCTGGAATGGTAACGAAGGGGTCAGAAGAAAATGGTAAAGGACCTCCAGCTTCAGCCATTCCAACAGAGCCAACCCCACACTATGCCCAGCAAAGTTTACCAGCAAGATCATAAACAGTTGGCATGTAGAATATTGCACCGTATGCTTTCGACAAGTTACCTGTTGTCTCTTTGGGCTGACTATACAAGAAAGACCCCTGAACCTGAACAGTGTCTCTAGAATATTACCCATGTTTTAAGGCAATGGTTCTCAAACTGTAGTCTCCTGATTAACAGATGTAGCATCAGCCAGGAGCTTTCTAGAACTTTCTAGAAATACA
Organism: Puma concolor; assembly: GCF_028749965.1. NCBI lineage: Eukaryota > Metazoa > Chordata > Mammalia > Carnivora > Felidae > Puma > Puma concolor. Next base: position 64,829,762 of record NC_141667.1, on the reverse strand, counting down.
AATTCTTGATGGTCCTCCCACTACCGATGCGTCACAAACTTTGGAGATAGGGCCCACCAGTCTGTGTTACCTGTAGCCTTCCAGGTAAGTCTGATTGTGTGCGGAAGTCCCATCATTTTAAGGGAAAAGTGGAAAGGGACCCATTATGAATCATGTACCTTGCTTGACACTTTCTTATGTATATTTATGTTGTCCAGTTTGGAATGGTCTGAAGTGATGCTGAGCTTGGAAGCGGAAGATTTCCCAAACAGCTTTCTAAGTATCCTGGAATAAAGAGCCACCATTTTGGTTGGAACCAGTCCCCAGAATTTGCGACACACATCATCTTTAAACATGAAGACGTACCAAGTAAACTGTAAAGGAGGCTCTTGGAGTTGCTGCCATTTTGAATTATGTACACTTGCTTCTGCCCATTTCTGGCCCATAAAAATTGGACCATACCTGCTTGAGGAAAGTTGTTCTGAGTCTGCAGCATTTTCCCCTCCAATTTCTCCCTTTTCACCAGATTTGCTGACTTCAGAGGATCGCTTTAAATAATTTTGACACAGCAGAAGTGACAAATACCAAGAGCTCTAGAAGGGAAGCTGAGCGTGGCGTTCCCCAGCTGGAAATATCAGTGGCTCTTCTCTGCTTGGAGGAAAGGTCCAGATGCCTTAGCCTGGTTTTCAAGGTCTGCACAAGTTGGTCCTTAACCTGCCTTGCTAGGCCTGGTTCCTTACTTCCCCTCACAGGTTTTTCTGTTGAAGTCTAGACAAACCACCCACTGTGCCCCAAATGCTCTGCCTCTGTTCCATGTCCTTTCTCCACTGTCCCTCAATTCATGCCAGCTCCTCTGCCTCCATCAAGGGCCCAGCTCAGAGGCCAATGGTCTGTGAGCTCTTTTTAATTCCCCTAGGCAGAGTTGGCCCCATTTAACTTCCACCCCATTGAAGGCATTGAATGCACATACACTGACTTTCAGTTAAGTATCATGTTGGGGTATATCATTCTTTATCTGTATCTCTGTCTTTCCCATAAGACTGTGTTCTGCTCTTTAATACCTGGGGCCTTCTGTTATTCGCTATGATCAGTGCCTGACACATAATAAATGCTCAATAAAATTTTGTGAATGAGCAAGGAGCCCAAAGTAAGGAGAGACTCCGAAAGTGTTTAATGGCGGAGTTTACCATCAGGGCAAGTTATTTGCCATCACCACCCCCACCAGCAGCCCCAAGTTGGAGACGTCCCAGCTGGAGGAAAGCCCTCCACACTGCACGCACATCACCACTCCCGTCCCGATACAAACTTTGAGGAGGGGCGTCCCCTCCTTCCTCACTGTGACTGAAGCAGTGCGCATTATGAGACCTATTACTGATGGGATTCCATTGGCCTGTGCATGGTGCGAGGGCAGAAAAAAATGTCGAAGACCTTTGTTTTCAGGTTTTGGTTTAGGCTAAAAAGGCACAAGAACGTAAAAGGAAACTCGCGTTCCTAATAGTCACCAGAAGCTCATTCACGACAGGATTCTACTCTCAGCTAGTGCATTTCTCCCGCTAACTTGTGGTTTCACTCAGCATGGTGCTCCCTTGGCAACGTGAGCATGACAGAATACCTGCTCCAAGAAAATTGCTTTCGCCTAAATGTGACGGACACATCAGTCCAAATAAAGCTTTCATTTTTAGGGAGTGGTATCTCTTCAGGGTTTGTTGAATTTTGTTTTTTTTTTTTTTTTTTCCCAAGGCAAGATTTTCTCCTACCACTCGTAGATGGTTGATGACATACCCAAAAGGCTGACTGCATTTTTAAAACTGGTTCATGTCTGTGGTTGGGATTCCATAAAACGAAAGGCTGATCGGTTTGCATCTGTAACATGCAGCCTTCATCAGGCTGTAAAAGCTCAAGTGCCAGCTACTTCTTATATTTTCCAGGAATCAGTCAAAATCCCGAGAGGATTCGGAGACAATGCGGGTCAGCGAAGTATAACTAGGCACCCTTTATGACGCACTCGCTTTGTGCCAAGAACTTTCAAAACATGATCTTCTCTGATCAAGTAGCCCGATAAGGTCACACAGCTACTAAGTTGTAGACGTGGAGTTCTAGGTTGTGCTATTTGATTCTGAAGCCATATTTCTTTTTTTTTTTTTAATTTTTAAAAATATTTATCTATTTATTTATTTTCATATAATTTACCGTCAGGTTGGCTAACATACGGTCTACGCAGCGTGCTCTTGGCTTTGGGGGTAGATTCCCGTGATTCATCACTTTATGTACAACACCCAGGGCTCATCCCAACAAGTGCCCTCCTCAATGCCCGAAGCCGTATTTCTTAATCATTATGACGTTGTCCGGGTGCAGCCCACAGTAGCTGAACCCTGAACTTGCGAAGGCCAAGCCAGGGCCCCAGCTCCAGTCTGGCACTGCCGTGTCTTCCAATTTTTCCATAGAAACTGGGAAGCCTGCTTTTGATGGAAAGATACTAAAATGTTGGTGCTTCGTGGAAAACAAGTTTAAACCCCACGCAGGCACATATGAGCCATCGGGTCCGTGGGACCCGTTGAGGTCTTTGTTGTGACTCTCAGTTCCGCCCACCTACTCAGTCCTTTCTTCCCTCTCTGACAGTGTCAACTTCGAGAGCACTTCTCAATAAAATTATGTACTTAATTCTCTATCCCTCAGCCTGTTTTTGTTTCTGTTTTTTTTTTCTTTTTCTGGCACTTGGGCTGTTGTACAAAAGAAGGCAAAAAAAAAAAAAAAGAAAGGAAAGAAAGAAAAAAATCTGAATATCTGAGCATTTTACCCCCAAGAAAGAGATCTAAATTATTGGGTCAGACTGAGTTTACTGGATTAAACAAAATGTATTGCTTATCTCTTTTATCAATGGGTATCTCCATTGATATTCAGCAAAGTGAGGTTCACGAGGAAGCTTCAATCAGTCATGGATAAAGAAGCTACAGGCATATGTGCATGTGTGTGTAAATGAGCAACCCTTCAAAGCAACCTCTGCTTTGAAGATAGTCTTTTTTTTTAATGTTTATTTATTTTTGAGAGAGAGAGAGAGAGAGAGAGAGACAGAGCGCGAGTAGGGGAGGGACAGAGAGAGAGGGAGACACAGAATCCGAAGCTGACTCCAGGCCCTGAGCTGTCAGCACAGAGCCCCACGCGGGGCTCGAACTCACCAACCGTGAGATCATGACCTGAGCGGAAGTCGGACTTTTAACTGACTGAACACCCACGTGCCCCTTAAGACTGTCTCATCTCAAAATGGCTGTGAGCAGCGCTGTGCTAGTAAACATTTGGCAATGGGCCACCTGCAGGGGGGAAAAGTCCCTGATTTGTAGCGTAGCCAATTTCCATGGGGCAGATACTCCCACTGTAGCTGATTTCAAAGCTACCTATGTGAGATCGCTGAATGCTGTTTGGGAAGAGGTGCTCACAGTCGGCTCTCTTGAGTAGGAGTGAGTCAGCTCCGGTACCCCACTGGTTGTGAACTCCCTACAAGTGGGCATCAGCTTCCACACTTGGCCGTGTGATACAACTCAATCCAACAGGCGTTTCCTGAGCACCTGCTATGCTCACGATGGGGTGCTACATCCCAGGAGATAACTCAGAGAAGGCTCGGCTCTACTGAGCAGCTGCGTAGAAGCTTCACAAGGGATTCTGCAGAGCAAACACCTGCCCTGGGGGAAACTTGGAGAACGCCATTGCCCTTTATCTCCTTTTCTCCTGGGACCTACACATTCCAGAGACGGTTACATCCATGGATCCTGGTTCTCCATCCGTGCCTCCTTCATCTTTCACTCATAATATCTGGGTCTTGTAAGCACAAATGCCCTTGGGACAAAGACGAAGCACTTTAGCATCTCTGGATGATGTTATCTCCCTCCAGAGAGGATTGCTATTGCTTCTAGAAGGCAAAGTGGGGGCGAGTCACATCTTCCCATTCAGGGGTTGAGCTTTTGTGAGGCCGACTTTTAGTCCTTGGCGAGACACTATTTTTGTTTGCCCTGACTCCTGGGATATCACCCTGCTGGGATCCCAGCTGAGAGTCCTGGCCATTCACCAAGACTCCTCCTTCTTCATGGGTCTTGAGTTCTATTTTTTAATCTCCTCACATCCGTGAGACTCCTAGAAACTCAGCTCAGTACCCCCCTTGCAGGGAAGGGCCACCCTCAAATGTTGGGCTCACTTCTCTGTATTTCCTTTGGCTCCCGAGGTCCTGGCTGCCTCGCCAGCCCTGAACGTTACCTTGGCTCTCTGGCCCGTGGGGCTCCCAAAAGCTCTTCTCAGCTTCTGTCCTCCCGCTCGCCGCCGTCCCCATGGCTCCTCGGACTCCAGGACTGCACGGCTTAGGAACCGGCAGAAGGCTTGAGCTCTTTGGCTGCCTTCCGAAGCATTTTCCTTCTCTCTGGGAATACAGACCCTCCAAGCCCTGGCATCCTTGGTTGTTCTTCATTGGCATCCCACAGAGAGCTCTGCAAGCCCAGCTTTCCTCACAGTGGGACGGTTGGTCCGAGATGACCCAGTCCATTACAGCTGGAAGTGGAAGATACAACCCCGATTTTTAGGTATTGGCAACAGACCTAGTTCTCAAAATATGTTGTGTGATCCAACTCTTACGAGCCAAACAAAACACATCCTTAGGCCAGTTTTGGCCTGCAGGCTGCCAATTTGTGACCTCTGGGGTATCGGAATGCAAGCGAGCGAGAGCTACGCTATACGAAGGCCTCCGCTCGGCTGGGCTCTGACTGAGCTTTGTAGGGTAAGTGGAGTCTGAAGAACGGAGCCCGTCGGGCAACCTTTGGCCGGCCACCAGGGGACAGACACTGAATCTACCTTTTCCTTTTCTCCCCCTGCCTCCCACCCCAATTCCCTTCCCCATACCAAATTGGTTTTCTTTCTTTTTTTTTTAAAAAAAGATTTTAACTTATTTAAATTCAAGTTAGGTAACATAACAGCATAGTGTTGGTTTCAGGAGTAGAACCCTGTGATTCATCTCTTGCGTATAACAGCCAGTGCTCCTTCCAACAAGCGCCCTCCTTCATGCCCATCCAATGCCAAAGTGGTATTCCGCTCTCGACTTCCTGGAAGGGAAATGTGGTCGCACAAGGTCTGTGGAACAGGCACCGGACCTGGAGTCAGAAGGATGTGGGTTTGAAGCCTGACTCTGCCACCAATTTGTTGCGTAACTTCACGTAAGTCACCCCACCTGCTTGGAGTCTAAGTTTCTCTGGGTGGTATTAATAGTCTCCTCATAGAATTCCAATGTGGGGATTACACGAAATAGTTATGTGACTCTGCTGGGTGTGTGGCAGATATTCAATACGTGTCATTTTGAAAACAGGTCCCACCTCCCCGGGAATCCTCCTCTCCTTGGCCTTTTTTTCCTCTTGCCCCTGTTCAGACCTGCAGTTCCTTTGATCTGCTGTGGTTTCAACCCCAGGTCCTTTGGTCTTTCCAAAAGGAGACAGAGAGGCAGCCCTTGTTTATTCCCCACACTTATTCATTGTAATATATCCACCGTCGGAGTCAGCAAGCCCCGGCCCACAGGCCATCAGGGCAGCAAAACTCCACCCTGGGCTGCTAGACTTATTTCTGGGAAGACTCCAGGTTCGGGGTGGGGGAGGGGTGTGGGGGAGGGAACGTTTATGAGTTAATTCCACACAATTTTTTTTTTTTTTTTTAAATAAAGAGGAAATGATAGAGTCATCCAGTGTCACTCCGGACTCATGAGTTTTCTCAACTTTCCCCAACTCCGGAAGAAAGAGAGCATAGTGATTTGTTAATTGGTGGAGGCTTCTAGATGTCACAAGTGCAAGAAAATACTGGGTGTCAAGCTGCTTCCAATTACGCAATGCTGGCCATATATTTTATTGTTCTTGCTGTTGTAGTTGTTTTAAACAAACAAAACACAGTGAAATAGATGATAAAGTGTTGAGAAATGCCCCCTCACCGTTTCTTCTGGGGTTCAGCATTTCCTGAAAGCAAAGAGCTGCAAAATGTTTTAGAAACACTTTCCATCCAACCCCCACTGTTGACTGATCTTGGAAAAGACCGTGAAAGTGAATACTCCATGTGCCTCAAAGACCAAGCAGGGCCGAAGAAGCCAGCCAGAATATGGAGAAACAGTGGGCAGAGGAGAGAGGAAGAAGCACGTTCAGGACCAGTAACTTGGCTAATTCAAGGCCATTGGGTGATCTCTGAGGGCTTCCTTTGGCCCGTGTAACTCTAATCCAAAGCTCCAGATTATGATTCCAAATGGTGCTTAAAGGCAAAAACAAAAAAGGAAAAAAGAATCAAAGATCCTTTTGAAAGCCTCTTTGTTAGTTTTCATTACCTTTGGAGAACAGCTTGTTAGTTTGGTAGAAGGTGAGCCTTCTCTTTGCCAGGTACTGTTAAAAAAAGCTCACCGAATGCCCACGAAAGCCCCGGGAAGTCAGCATGACTTTGTCCTATCTGGTGGCCGCAGTGCCGGAATTCAAACCCGGGTCTTTCCTTTGCTCCCGCCGCAGTTTCTGCCTGGCTGGAAGAAAACCATCCTTCAAAAAGGCGCTTCGTGCGAGGGCGTCCGGATCCAAAAGTTCACACGTAGCTATGCGTGCACATTCTCTGTGAGCTTTCATCGGGGAGAATTATATAATAATATCGTATGGTTTTGCAAGAAGTTCACCAGGGCTGTTTCAAAGGCTGTCAGCCAAGACACTGTTCAGACAGGGAGGCGTCAGAGTTGCCACTACAAAGTGGATGTTAATTACCTAAAACAATGTGTGTAATAGGCAAAGAAAAAACAGGACCTCTCTCTCAGCCCCAACCACTCATCTATTACAGCGCCAACTGCACAGTTATTTAGCCCGGAGGAGTCATAATTAACCGGTTTGCAAATTAATAAGACCTTAAAAAAAAAAAAAAAAAAAAAAAAAGGAAAAAGGCTACAAGGGGAAAAGAATGGTGGGAAACTTTATATCTCTGATTCTCCAGAAATATATTTAGCCTGCAATTACCTCATTAAGTGTCCAAACTTCCCTTAATATATGCTGTATGCATTCTGCCCGACGGGGGAGGCTGGGCATAGCCCGGACCGGAGGGGCAAGCCGCAAGGAAGAGGAGACCCGGAAGGGCACCGTATCGGCCTGTTTCTATCTTAAACCCGAATTGCTCGTCTGGTTGAAGTTCGCGAGCGCTAATAACCGTGCTTAATTACTCCAGGGAAATTAAAACATACCCAGGTGAACCAAGTGCTATGTCGAGCTGGTTCTTAAAAAGCCGGGGACGGGGCGTGACTGGGTCTGGTAACAATGGATAATGCCAAACCTAGGACGCTGTAATTAGCTCTTTAATCCTATTGGCCTTTAATAACCAAATGGACTTAATGAATGGGTAGTTGGTTTTGTTTGGTGGACGATGCTTTCTCTCCCAATAATGCAAACCTGATTCCAGCTGAAGACTTTCCACATGCAGGGTACAGCCATGACTACATCATAATAAATAAACTGCAATGGCCATGAATGCAGCATTCACTGTTTCCGGCATGCAAATTATTCTCACCCCTGTATCAACTTTGCAGAGGGGGGCGTCATGAGTTCCATATTAGAGTTGAGGAATTTGAAGCTCAGAGGGGTTTTGCAGTTTGCTCGGATCGCAAGTGAGGGAGAATTTGAATTTAGGCGACCTGTCTTCAGAGCCCTTTGCCCTACGCTCCCTGGCCGCAGGAGTCTCTCGCGAGGATTAAAGCTCCATCTACAAAGGACCAAAGAGTCACAGTCAGCTTCTCTGAGATTATTTTGCTGTGATCCGTTGTCCCAGCGAGGCCAGTCTGCTGCCCGACTGACAACGTCTCCGGTTTTCCAAAGAACGCGACCCCTATTTACAAGCCGACTTCGCACAATCCACCAGTAGAACTTCATTAATTGAGCCTTATCACTTGAACTTGGGTAAAATGAAAATCCCAAAGACAAATGGACAAAGTATATAACATATGGGCCACTGGTAGAAATGGGTGGGAAGGGGCAAAGTGGGCCTTGGGAAAAGGGGCAAGGCCAATGCAGGAAAGGGTTTGAAAGAAGAAACGCGGAGGCGCTTCAGACCGATGTTCCGCTTGATAATTTCACGGACAGTCGGCAAGCGCAGCAAGGGAAGACCCACCAATTCCAAGTCAAAAGTGGGCGTGCGGGACTCGGTGGGAGTAGGGGGAGATATGATAATGTTTCTCCATGAGGGCAGCTCTCTGCCAGTTTTGCTCAATGCTCTAACCACAGCAGCTACAACAACGCCTGGCGCCCGGCGGATGCTCCGAAATATGGGTCCAATGAACGACTGAGTGAGCGATGAGCGAGTGAGCACAAGGTCTCCTCTCTTCTTTCCGCGAGAGAACGCTACTCCATGAAAACGAGCAAGTGCCTATGATTACCGGATTGAAGCATCTCATGCCTTTGCACGTGCTAGTTTTCTATCAGGATTGTCTTTCTCATTTTTTTTTTTTTTTTTTTTTTTTTTTTTTTTTTTTTTACCTTTCTTATTCTTGTAAATTCTTATTCAGCTTTCGAAACTCACCCCAGCATTGGCTCCATAGCCTGCAATGACCCCCTGGGAAAAGCAATGGTTCCTTCTGTGTTCTCTTAGAACACTGCTCGATCATCCCTCCCCCTGGATGGTGCCTTTTTTTGGTAATAACCCATTTAGACATCTGCTTCTCTCACAGGAAGTGGAGGTGGAAAATGGATGAAATGATGATTAGTTCAATTTAGTGGAAATGTATCAAACCTAACACCTACCAACCAGACTGGGAGCTCCTGGAGGAAAGGGTTATGAAATAATTAAAGAAAGCCATGCAGGCTTTTCGGTTAGAATGCCGTCGGCTGCAAGTAACAATGATCTTGTCCTTAAACTGCCTTCAGCCATGAGGATAATTATTATTCTTCAAAAAGAGGAGCTCTGCCTGACAGAGGGCAAGCTTCAGGGCTGACTGATTCAGTGGCTTAATGATATCACCAAGGCCCCAGGTTCTTTTTGTTTCCCTGTTCCCCCCTCTTCATCATTGTCTCCAACCTCAGACCGATACTAAGACAGTTGCAACGCTAAGCCTCATCTCCAGATGTGACAACGCTCACAGGAAGACAAAGGACTGTTTCCTTCCAAAGGACTTTCTCTTAGAAATAAAGAACTTTCCCCAGCAGAGCCTTAACAGACTGTCAGCTCATGAGCCCGAGCTGGGTCACATAACCGTTCCTTCTCCAGTTGCCGGTAAGCAACATGGAACCATTCTTGGACCCAACCCAGATGGGAGAGGTGGAGTCCGCTCTCCCTGGCTTACTTGGTTGCTTGGGATTGTGCAGATACTTGGACACAACTGGGCTTCTAGAAAGGAAGAAGGAAACTGGATGCTGGGGACACCACCTTAAATGGGCAAAAACGTTTATAGTGTGTCTGGCAAAAGGTAGGTACTCGATGAATGTGGAAGGAAATAAGGGGTCACTAAGACCTGAGAGATCAGTGTAGACAAAATTCTGACTTAAAAGTCGGAGGCTGTTTTGTCGCTATTGTGTCAGGGAACGCCAGACTGGGGATTTTCAAGTCAGCCACCGGTCAGCTGAGTCGTGAGGTAGGTATTAGTGATTCAGTAACGACAAAGTCACATGGCCTGTACTTACTTAGATTCAGCCCACATCCAATGACACTGGGCGGGGCCTGTCAGGCTACAAGACAGAGATCCCAAGAGATCAAATGATGTGCCCAAGGCAATACCACTCCAACACATCCTCTCCTAGCACTGTATTTTCTTCAACCTTTTATTACAGGGAATAGGATTTTTTTTTTTTAATTTTAACGTTTATTTATTTATTTTAATGTTTATTTATTTTTGAGAAAGAAAGAGAGACAGAGCATGAGCAGGGGAGGGGAAGAGAGAGAGGGAAACACAGAATCTGAAGCAGGCTCCAGGCTCTGAGCTGTCAGCCCAGAGCCTGTCAAGGGCCTGGAACCCACAAACCAAGAGATCGTGACCTGAGCCAAAGTCAGATGCTTAGCTGACTGAGCCACCCGGGTGCCCTGGGAATCGTTTTTTGTTTTTTTTTTTTAAACATAATCATAAACATCCTTATAGTATTACTTTTATAATTATTGTCAGATGAAAAAATATATTAGTAGTTGACATCAGAATTTCTCTTAAGAAGTAACCTGCTTTTCTGTGGCGCCTGGGTGGCTGCGCCGAGAGCTCAGAGCCTGGAGCCTGTTTCGGATTCTGTGCCTCCTTCTCTCTCTGCCCTTCCCCCCTCGTGCTCTGGTTCTCTCTGTCTCAAAAATGAATAAACATTAAAAAGAATTTTTTTTAATTTTTTTTTTAAAGATAAAAGGAGTTCCCTCTTTCCCTAAGAAAAATGTTGACCCTGGAACATTCTGGAACATCAGAAGAAGGAGATAACAAGGTACCTTAGCTTGAAAATAGGGAGGGACTGGGTTAAGAGACTCTGAATCAAATAGGCAGAGAAGTTCAAAGTTGAGCAATGAGGGCAAACCAGGACATTTGCTCCTCACTTAAAATCCCATCAGCGTTTTTTTTTTTTTTTTTAATTTTTTTTTTTTTTTCAACGTTTATTTATTTTTGGGACAGAGAGAGACAGAGCACGAACAGGGGAGGGGCAGAGACAGAGGGAGACACAGAATCGGAAACAGGCTCCAGGCTCTGAGCCATCCGCCCAGAGCCTGACGCGGGGCTCGAACTCACGGACCGCGAGATCGTGACCTGGCTGAAGTCGGACGCTTAACCGACTGCGCCACCCAGGCGCCCCTCATCAGCGTTTTAAGAACACAATCAAAAGCATATTTGACCAGAGAAAGATGAAAAGTACCTATATATTAAATACATTAATAGCATTTTAAGAAAACACATAAAAAGTTGGGAGTTGGGAGAGTATTTGGAACACACAGAATAGGAAGCTAATATGTTTCATATAGAAAAAAAGCTTTTTCCAATCCATAAAAAGGTGGACACCTCAGCAGAGAAACTGGCGAAATACAGGACTGGGAGCTCACCAACAAAAATAAACTCACACGTATTCATGTATCATCAACGGCATTCCCCGAAAGATAGTCTCAAAATACATAAAGAGAAAAAGCTAGAAACGCAAGGAGAAATCCATAGGAACACCAGCGGAGAAGAGATCATTAACCAATGTTTCTTCCCTTTGAGAAAGCAAACAACAAAAGAAAATGGAAAAAAAAAAAAGGAACAAAATTATTATTTAGCTCAACTTAATGGATATATATTAAACTTAGTAATTACAAACAAAGAATATGCATTCTTCTCACTTTTCTTTGAGGAAACAACAAGTCTCTAAAGAAAAATCTCAAAAATAAAAAAACCCTTCCAAATTAGAAAATTTATAGAAATATCCTTTGGCCACAATAATAGATATTTGAAACAAAAATAATAACCCTAAAATAACAATAGAAGTATATTCATGGGAAATTAAAAACATTAAGCTAAACAACTCTTGAAAAATGGAGAAAATTAGAAGTGTAATTATGGGTTATTTAGAGGACAACAATGGAAATATATCAAACCTTAAGAGATGTGGTCAAACTTGCACTCAGAGAAAAGACATAGCCTTGGATTCTTGTATGAATGAAAATAAATGAGCAGAACATCCCACCAAAAACAAACAAACAAAAACTTAAAAAGAAAATAATAAAGTAAGCCTTTAAAAAGTAGACATTGCTAAAAACAAAAGTGCAAATCAATTAGATACAAAGGGAAAAAATACCCAGTAGAACTGATAAACCTGAGAACCAGTTATTTAAAAGATCAAAAAAGAAAGTTTTATAATTTTATAAAACTATATAAATTTTATATAACTGTCAATAATTAGGTCAATGAAATGTAATAAAAGGTCCAGAAACCAAATTAGGTATACTAAACATTAAAGGTAAAAAAATTAATCTAAGCTCTGAAATAGAAAAAAGAAAAGATATTAGAAAACAGACAAATCATGGATTTACAAAAATTATTTCCCTACCTCCCGCGATACAATAAACAAATTCCAAAACAGATGAAAATTCTAAGTGTATAAAATACAGCCTGGAAGGATATATGGGTGGCCAGGCAATGCTTCTTCCTTCCGGTGCTCCCATACTCATGACTTGAGGGGGCCTCCTGGGCATGACCACCACAGCAGGAAGTTCAAGACTGATAGATTTGGCATCTGGATTTAAATTTATCTGTGTACGGGGCGCCTGGGTGGCTCAGTCGGTTAAGCGTCAGACTTCGGCTCAGGTCACGATCTCGTGGTCCGTGAGTTTGAGCCCCGCGTCGGGCTCTGTGCTGACAGCTCGGAGCCTGGAGCCTGCTTCGGATTCTGTGTCTCCCTCTCTCTCTGACCTTGCCCCGTTCATGCTCTGTCTCTCTCTGTCTCGAAAATAAATAAAGAAAGAAATAAAAAATGAATTTATCTGTGTATGTATTCAATCAAGAATGAATGGCTCCAACGTCCCAGTGCTGGTAAAGGCACTTGGGGAACAGTGGTGAATAAAACCAAGAGAGCTCATGGTCCTCCCAGTGCATGAGAAGATAGATAAGAAGCAATAATAAATTAATATGTAAGTAAACTTCACAGTTTGTTAGAAGGTGATAAACTGTACATTGTATAGAGAGTGATAAAATAAATACACGTACCGCACTTTTTATTTTCTCTAAGGGGGCTGAGGCTGCGGAGGGTGGGTTGCAATTGTACATAACCTGGTCAGTATAGGTTTCACTGAGAAGGCAACAGCAGTGACGATTTGGAAAGAGGTAGGGAGGGACCATGTGCCTGTGCCAGAGAAGAACGTTCTGGGCAGAATCAGCAGCCGTGCAAAGGCCCCAAGGCGGGAACATGTCTGGACCATTCAGGGAGTAGCAAATGGCAACTTGTGGCTGGAGGTGAGCTAGCTAAAGACAGAGCGCTTGGGAGGCCAGGGAGTCAACAGGGTAGGAGAAGTCATGGCAAGGTCATTGGCTTAACTCCAAGAGAGGCAGGAGGCACTGGAGTGGTTTGAGCAGAGGAAAGACAGGATCTGTTGTGTTTGAACGGGATCGCTGTGCTACTATGTTGAGAATAGACTGCAGGTGGTCCAGAGCCGGAAGGAGATCCACCAGGAAGCTACTGTGGCCACCTAGGTAAGCGATGAAGGCAGCTTGTATCAGGTGAACCCAGTGGACATGGTCAGAGTCCGGATACGGTCTAAAGGCAGAGTCAATGGGATTTCCTGAGAGGCTGGATGGGGAATGAGCAGGGGGAAATCGCCAGGATGCCTTCCAGATACGTTCGTCTGAGCAACTGGAGCCCCTAGAAAACTGGGTAAGGCTGTGAGCTCAGCAGGTAGGGAGAAGATCAGGATCCCATTTTAGACAGACCGAGTTTGGAGTGTGCTTTAGACATCAAGGCCAGGACTCAAGAGGCCGCTAGAAGGAAGAGTGTGAAGTTCACGATAAAGGCCTTGGCTGGAAACAGAGATTGGGGCAGGCTCAGCATACGGCAGCTCGGGCTGCTCTAAGAAAATATCACAGAGTGGGTGGCTTAACAGACATTTATTTGTTCTGGAGGACGGAAGTTTGAGATCAGAGAGCGCCAGCATGATTGATTTCTGATGAGACCTGTCTTTCTGGCTTATAGAGGACCACCTTCTCTCTGTGTCCTCAGGGGGCAGAGAGAGAGAGAGAGAGAGAGAGAGAGAGAGATCTTCCTCTTCTTACAGTCCTGTTGGATTAGGGCCATACCTTCATGATCTCGTTTAACCCTAATTACCTACTAAAGCCCCCGATCTCCAAATACAATCACATTGGGGGTTAGGGCTTCAACATGTAAGTTTTGGGGGGGGACACAATTTCATTCCACAGCAGTTACAACTGGTATTGAAACCCATAAGACCTGGTGAGATGACCAAGGGAGCGAGAGTGGATGGGAGGAGAGAAACAGCTAGAGCATCATAAAGGTACCTACAAAGCATATGACACACTGGGGAAAATATTTGCCATGTGTAAGTCAACAAAGGATTAAAATGCTTGCCACCCACAGGACGCTTTTAAATGAGTAAGACACTCCCAAGGAAAACCGGGCAAAGGACACGAACAGGTGATTCTCACCAGAAATTCAAACAGCCATTAAACATACTACGCACTATTTCATCTCATTCATCATTAGACAAGTACAAACCAAAGGCATCCTGAGAGCTTATTGTCATCAATCAGGTCGGTCAAAATAAAAGGAGGATGACGATGGCCTGGTTTGTGGTATTTGGGGAGAAAGGCCGCTCATGCATGGCTGGTAAGAACATAAGCAGCCAGCGTTACTACAAGGCAGTCAGGTCTAAGATGCAAAGCTTGAAAAATATGTCAATTGCACGACAAATGTATGGTGCTTACCGGGGGGGGGGGAAAGGGAGGTGTTCATGACAAAGGTCAGTGTGGGGGGTGTCTGGGGTGCTGGTAACTTTCTCTTTCTTGATGTGGGTGGTGGTTCCTGGGAGTGGGTGTGACAATGCACTGAGAGACATTTTCCTGCACGTAGTTTATACGTCAGTACAAAATTTAAAAAATAATCGTGCCTTGGGGCGCCTGGGTGGCTCAGTCAGTTGAGCATCTGACTTGGCTCAGGTCGTGATCTCACGGTTTGTGGGTTCAAGCCCTGTGTCGGGCTCACCGCTGACAGCGTGGAGCCTGCTTGGGATTCTGTCTCATTTGACGCAGAAATCCTCCTTTTGTGGCAGGTAGAAGCAGGTACTGCTGAAACCGTCGATAACAGAGCCCCAGACCCAAGCCGGGTACGTTTGCATCTCGTCTCTCTGTCCCAGGCATCTTGAGAACCGAATCTCCATGCCAATATGGAGTTAGGCTTTTTACCAGAACTGTCTATGAGACGTGAGCCGCATGTTCAAAGAACTGGGCTTAGCAACCAGCAAACTGGTTCTATTGTTAAGGCAAAACAAGTCGCTGATGAAGAGAGATCGCTTAACTGGTTTCTTTCTGCTCTTTTGGGTCCTGTGTTAAACGACACCTCCCCAGAGAATGTTCTCTGACCATCACCCTCACTTTTATCCATTTTTCTTGGCCACAGCACCCTGTTTTTCCCCCACAGCCCTCCTCATGATGGATAGGTGACTCTACTCTGTGTTGGTTTCATACTCGATCGGCATAAGGATCATTTTATCACTGTGGTATCGCATTTAGAAAATCACCCGGCACATAGTAGGTGATCGATAAATACTGACAGCACAAACAATTGGGCGTTTTATTCATTCCCCCCCCCCACCCCATTTCCCTACCTTTAGAAGAAACAAGGGAGAAACTCCATTTTTACATTCTCTAAGAAAAATGTCATCATTCGGAATGCCTCTGAAAATGATTTTTGGATCTAGCTCCTGGGACAGATGGTCACAGGGCACAGAACAGGAGCGTGGATAATTGAGAAATCCAGATCAAGTCCCATTTTTACCTGTTAATAGCTGTGTGACCTTGGATAAATTTCCAAATCTCTTCGGGTGTAGTATGTGTCTCGTACTTAGAGGGCAGAGTGATGATTGCCTCACAGGCAGGGGCTCAGATAATTTATCATTTAATTTGGGACAGCTTTGAGAGTGAAAGAGGGCTCAATTAATAACGCGACCGGGACGGGCATGAATGAGACTGTCCTAGGACGGGATCCACGATGTGTGCTTAACCTTACTGGTAAGCCAGCTGTCTGCTTCCTATGAACTAAGGAGCTGGTGTGCAGCTGGAGCTCAGTGAGCGAGAGTTTTACCCCAGTGCTTCTCTGGGCTGTACTTTGGGTATCAAAGTTCTAGAGTCGTGCTTCTCAACCTTGGCCGCCCTTGGGAATTACCCAGGTGCTTAAAAAACCCCAGATGCTGATGCAATTCATCTCGGGCGTAGCGTGGGCATCAGGATTACTCAAACCGGGCAGTCAGGCATAAGTCCCGGTGCGATTCTGGCTTCCCTTCTCTCTTCTTTTTTCTTGTGGTGAAATATACAGAACTTAAAATTTACCGTTGTAGCCGTTTTGTAAATATATATATTTTAAGTTTATTTACTTATTTTGAGAGAGAGTGCGAGTGGAGGCGGGGCAGAGAGAGAAGGCAGAGAGGGAATCCCAAGCAGGCTCCTCACTGTCAGTGCAGAGCCCCGTGTGGGGGTCGAACCCACTAACCGTGAGGTCAGGACCTGAGCTGAAATCAAGAGTCAGACGCAACCGACTGAACCACCCAGGCGCCCCCCGCCCCATTTTAGCCATTTTTGTCCACCTCCAGAACTTCTCATCTTCCCAAACGGAAGCTCTATGTTCATTAAACACTAATGCCTTCTTCCTCCACCTCCCCAGCACCGGGTAACCTCTATTCTCCTTTCTGTCTCTAGGAATTTGACTACTCGTCGAAGTAGAACCATCCAGTATGTGTCCTTTCGTGTCTGGCTTATTTCACTTAACGTAACATCTTCAAGGCTCATCTGTGTTGAGATATGAAGCAGAAGCTCTTTCCTTTTTATGACTGAATAATATTCTGTTGTATGTATATGATACATTGCCTATCCACTCATCCTCTGATGGACATTTGGGTTGTTTCCACCCTTCGGCTGCCGTGAGTAAAGCTGCTATGCAGATGGGTGTGCAAATATCCGAGTCCCGGCTTTCAATCCTTTTGGGTGCACACCCAGATGTGGAATTTCTAGGTCATCTCCTTTTTCTCTTGATCACCATCTCTCCCACCACCAGTCAGCATATTTTCGTTTAAAAATTTTTTTAGGGGCGCCTGGGTGGCTCAGTCGGTTAAGCATCCGACTTCAGCTCAGGTCATGATCTCGCGGTTCGTGGGTTCGAGCCCCGCGTCAGGCTCTGTGCCGACAGCTCGGAGCCTGGAGCCTGCTTCGGATTCTGTGTCTCCCCTTCTCTGTTCCTCCCCCGCTCGCACTCCGTCTGTCTCTCTCTCTCAAAAATAAATAAAGATTAAAAATTTTTTTTAATTTTTTAAGTTTATTTATTCTTGAGTGAGAGAGCACAAGCAGGGGAGGGGCAGAGAGAGAGAGAGAGAGAGAGAGAGAGGGAGACACAGAATCCGAAGCAGGCTCCAGGCTCTGAGCTGTCAGCACAGAGCCAGACTCGGGGCTCGAACTCACAAACTGCGAGATGCTGACCTGAGCCAAAGTTGGACGCTTAACCAACTGAGCCACCCAGGTGCCTCCTAACATATTTTTGTTTTAACACCAGTCATTTACTCTGAACCTGGCTCATCCCAAATCTACATAAGGACTGGGCTGAAGAGAGCTCGCACAAAGGGAAGGAAGAATATTTAAGTTAATGGCCTCTGCGCAGAGCAAACATCGGTCACAGGTTTGCAAAGTCCCTGAGCCTGGAGTGTTCTGAGCCTGGAGTGAAGGCTTTCATTGATAAAGCACAGGTGCTGTAATGCCCAATAGCCTGAGCTCATGTTAGACCGATTCTGACATGAGATGCTGGTTTCCTGTGTGAGCTCATGGCTGGGATGTCTCCAAGCCATTGTTCCCCTGGAGCTCAGCCCTCCTGAAGCTGGGAGGTTGTGAGAGGTCTGGAAGGAAAGGGCCTTGACTTTGCCTTCTTTATGACACAAGCAATAAACTGTGGACTTGCAGGACCTCCCGGGACCCTCTTCTACCTCTTGATGACTCTTGGATCTCTGGAGTCAGGAGGAGACTTCTTTCTCTGATTACGGGAGCAGTATATCCTGTCAGGAGCCCAGAAGCTTCTCAGAGTGCCCTGTGCTGCATTCCTGGAGTTCAGTGCTGATATTTGCTCCCAAGGGGGACATAATTCCCTGAGCACAGAAAATGAGCTTATTACTTGCCAGGCAACGATGACCTTCAATTATGGCAAAAGTTAGTCAACCCTGACATTGGAAGTCATGATTCAACTGATTCTAAACTTTCTGTGACAGAACTGGTCATCCTTGAAATGCAAGAGGAGAGTTCCAGGAAGTGAAACGACACCCAGAAATGAGCTGCTCCAAACGGGAACTCTTCTCTAACACTGTTTCCAGAACTCCTGACCTGCATTTCATAAATAGTCATGTCTTTTTTGCAGGGATAGTTTCCCGAGCACCGGCCATGGGACGGGCTCTGTATTTTGATGTATTTCTGGTCAGTGACGTGAATGCAAATATACCCCCAAGTTTCCACATCAGCGTATGTGTACACATGAAGTCATATTAAGTCAAATATGGCTGGCCCGTCTCCATTTGCCAGCCTTCTCCTGTCCACACCTTCCTGAGATGTCTCAGGGAGCCCCAGGGAGCATCTCATGTGATGCTCATGCGGTACATCGCCACGCTGCCTACCCTGTGCCGTGTTCAGGGACATCCCAAAGGCGCTCCAGTCACTCGTGCTGACTCCTCAGACACTGACTCAACCATGGCTTTATGTCAAGAACTGTCATTATACCACCTCTATCCTGTGCCTGTAATGCCCTGAGATACACAGAACACTCTTCGGCCCCCAAATGTGTGCTTTCTGTCTGGGATACTCCCCGCGACCCTGTCTTTCTCTGTCTGGCCGACTCCTAATCCTTCAACAAGGTGCAACTTACATCACATTTATGAGGAGGCTTCTCTTCATCTCTCGTTCCCACTGTTGTGGGGAAAATCAAGTTGCCCAGGCTGTGGAGACAAACAGAACGGGCCTCAGTCTTCCCTGTCACCCAGCGGCCGCGTGACTCGGACCATCTCTCTGTCCTTTGTAAACAGGGACAACACGGGCACATTCCTGAGAGGCAGGTCTGAAGGCATAATGAGATACTATAGGAAGAGGTTAGCAGCACCGGGGCCCAAGGTACACGTTCAGCAGACAGCAGTTATTAGAGAATACAGAAGAGGACATTCGAGTGGTTCAAGGGCTATAAACTGGTCACGTACGGACACATGCAGCATCTAGGTCGTGAACCATAGAATGGGTTAACAATAGAATGAGTTAACCTCTTCAAACAGGGGAAGTTTAATCCTTTATTCCATGTGCCATGACGACCACCACCAAGGGTGGATTCTGGCCCGTCTTCCTTTCGGGTCCCTGATTGGTTACAGTCACCTTGCGGTGGGGTCTGTACAGCCAGGTTCCCCCACTCTCCACGTCCATGGCAGGTGACTCCCTCCCTCCTGTCACCTGTGTGGCCCCTGACTGACCAGGTGCCCCATCCCAGGACACGGTTTTGCCCAAGACATTGTTCTCACCCTGGGGAAGCTCACCATCAGACGGAGCAGCTCCCCACGCGTCTCCCCTCCTCTGTGCTCCCCTGCACCCTGCATCCCTCACCCTGCTCGTATCACCTCCTCCAGCCCCTGAGCTCCTCAAACACAAAGATGATGTCTTAATCATCTCTGTAAGCCCCTATTTGTGTATTGACTGAAGCCTTTGAATTTTTAAAAATTTATCTCTTCCCCCGTGATTCGTCTCAGGGGAAAAGAAAAAAATATCCAGGAGGCAAGAATCAGCATGATCGGGGTCCTTAGGAGGCCATGGGAAAGCAGGGTCAAGTTTGGAAGAGATAATGCCATTCCCTCAAGGTCCCCTTCTGCCCAGGGCACCCCATAGCCTTGGGTTTGCTGGTTCTTTACTTACTGCAGCCATAGGCTTGATCTAAATATTCACTACCTTTTCTAAGCAGTGTGGTTGTCACTTACAGGGACCACAGGCCATTCATTACATTTGAATTAGAGCAGTCCAAGAAAATCCAGAGGTGCAGATCCTGCTATCACTTATCCTTCCTTAGAATAATCAATGGCACAGACTGGCACAAACGGAGAAACTTGGCGAACCCCATTGCTGATGTGAAGCAGTAAAACCTCTCATTTGCACCAAATGATACACATGTGTACCAAGCCATATGGGGGAAAGTGGTCATCTTGACAATTTTCTCCTGATAGGAATAATTTAAAATAGTCTAGGAGTGGGGCGCCTGGGTGGCGCAGTCGGTTAAGCGTCCGACTTCAGCCAGGTCACGATCTCGCGGTCCGTGAGTTCGAGCCCCGCGTCGGGCTCTGGGCCGATGGCTCAGAGCCTGGAGCCTGTTTCCGATTCTGTGTCTCCCTCTCTCTCTGCCCCTCCCCCGTTCATGCTCTGTCTCTCTCTGTCCCAAAAATAAATAAAAAACGTTGAAAAAAAAAAATTAAAATAGTCTAGGAGTGACAAGCAGCACATCCCCCTTTGACAAAGGTGGGAATCCGGCCAGGGAGGGGGTACACAGGGAGAGCCAATCATAGCTGAAATAGTTCGTTTCTCTCAAAAACTGTCTGAGGGGGCGCCTGGGTGGCTCAGTCGGTTAAGCGTCCGGCTTCGGCTCAGGTCATGATCTCACGGTTTGTGGGTTCGAGCCCCGCATCGGGCTCTGTGCTGACAGCTCGGAGCCTGGAGCCTGCTTCGGATTCCGTGTCTCCCTCTCTCTCTGCCCCTCCCCCGCTCACACTCTGTCTCTCTCTCAAAAATAAATAAACGTTAAAAAAAAAAAAACTGAAACAAATGAGGTAAAACATTGGCCTTGACAATGCTAGGCAGGGACTAGTGAGCATTTACTACAGATTGCCCACACTACGACGGATGCTTGAAATATTTCAAAATCGAAAGTAGAAACTTTAATTCATCCCCTGCTATGCATCAGGCTATGTTATGTGTATCGTTTGCCTTTAACTAAAATGCCTTTGAGACAATTATTCCTATCCTTATTTAACAGATGAGGAAATAGGTCTTGAGGCATTTCGTGACTTGCCAAGACCAACAGAGCTAGTAGCTGGGTTTCCAGGTTGAGTTTAATTCTAAAACGCACCTGTTTTGCATTACGGCTATAACCTCTAAAGACAACCATTTTTTTTTGGAGCTTGTTTCCCATGGTTAAACTCTCCTCCCTTTTACATCTCCCCTCCCATGTCTTCCTGCCTCCCAGAATCAGGCCTTGCTTTTCATTCAATAACCCTCTCAACTGCCTGACGTGGGAGCCCTAGCCCCCGACTCATCAGCTACCCCTGGTTTAAGAGTAGAGTCTGCATCGCAGGTTGCCCACCCTAAGGGCACTGCCTACTGGGGAGCTTTGGTTGAAACCCACTGGTTATTAGTAAGGCCATTGACCTTGCTTGGCACTGATCACTGATTCTCTCTCTTTTTCCTCTTGGGAACTGGGCAAGAGAGTCCACTGTCCTTGTCCCATCTGCCACAATCCTGGTTGAGGCCACATCCTCCCTTCGCTAGACTGCATCCTCATCACTCTGGTCTCCAGTCTCATTGTCTCCAGTCTACAACCTATCCTGTTGACCAGAACGGCCATTCAGTCCCTGAATAAACACCTACTGAGGACCTGCGGTATACCAGGGGTCTTAGGTTTCAGAGGTGGAGAAGAAACTATCCGTCCCTGCCCTTGACTGACCTACAGTGGAATAGATCTATACATCTTGCAAAGATATGGCACTTCCTTGTTTAAAAGTGCTCAGCGACTCCCCAGGCCCACGGATCAGACCCTCTGTGGGAGGTGCCTGGGAACAGGCATCTGGTCACCTCCCCAGATGACTCGAGCACGACATTCTGAGAACCCTGGACTAGAGGGTAAAGCCCAAGGCTCTTGAATTGGATGTGACAAAAAAGAAAACAGAGTGGTCCACCAAGATGGTGCTTGTGAAGTGTGCCTAAAACGTGGTAATGGCCCACAGATGAGGAGACTTCACTCCCAACCATGCCTGTCCCAGGAGAGGTTACAAGAAAGTTCGGAACACCTCGCTATTTTGAAGCAGACTCCTGATTGTGCGAGAAAGACTCCCGTTCAACTGCCTCTCCCCCGACCAAAGTAGATGGGGCTCAGACAAGTTCAGAAATACGAAAAAAAAGAAATCCGTAAAGCAGAGGATTAAACTAGAGTGCCCACAGGTCTCATTTGCCCAGGACAGTCTCATTTCACACCTGCTATCCCAGTGTAACCATTAATAGTGCTCTCTCTGTTCCCTGAATTATAGGCTTGGATGGTAAATTATTTGGCCTCCCTACCTAAAACTTGTGGGGGGAATAGCAGCATGTTGTTCAAGGCCATATCGAACATAAAATAAAGGGCAATAATTCGCTGACCATTTTCTGGGTCTCTCCATGTGTTGAAACTTCGACCTCAATACTTACATCCTAAGAACCAAAAGTAGGCAAATCCTGGAAAAGAAGTCGCCTTCATTTAGGGAAGTGCCCGATACAAGGGTCCAAAGGGAACTTCTTTTTTTTTTTTTTTTTTCAACGTTTATTTATTTTTTGGGACAGAGAGAGACAGAGCATGAACGGGGGAGGGGCAGAGAGAGAGGGAGACACAGAATCGGAAACAGGCTCCAGGCTCTGAGCCATCAGTCCAGAGCCTGGCGCGGGGCTCGAACTCCTGGACCGCAAGATCGTGACCTGGCTGAAGTCGGACGCTTAACCGACTGCGCCACCCAGGCGCCCCTCCAAAGGGAACTTCTTACACCAGCAGATTAATGCTGCTTCTGTTTTCCATTGACTGCTCCTATGAGAAGAGGTGCTTCACCTGCTCTCTGCCAATCTGCACAGGCCTCTGCCCTGTTGGGGTGATGATTCCTGTCACCTCCTGCAGCCCCCGATACTCCAGATCCTTACACGGTCACGAGGTGCCGCAGCTCTCCGCACAGAGCATCCTTGGGGGTCTCGAGTGCCGTGGAGTTTAGGATGACTGTTCTTTGTTCCATACGCATCCAGGGTCCCTGCTTGGGGCCAGCTCAGCTACTGGCCACCCCTCGCCAGCCAGAGCAACGTAGACCCTCTGCCCCTCAGGCTCCCTCCTCCTCTATGAGAATCCTCTCGTGGGGTCTAACATTCCTTCCTTGAAATCTGGTTTCCACTCCTCCCCTGTGGTACTACCTTCATCAGAGACACTGATACCAGTCTCATATAGCGGTCTGGCCTGCTATAAATGTGGTTCATGTTTCATCCCTGGGAGAAGGGGAGAAAGGGTGAGAAAGGCTCTTAGTGGAGAAGGCCATTGCTTAACTCTTGACCAGACATGGCCGCTCCAGAACATGCATACATATATATATAATGTATGAATGAGAGAGAGAAAGAGACAGAGAGTGATTTTTTTTTTAAGGCATTGGCTCCTGTGTTTGTGGAAGCTTAGCAAATCCAAAGTCCGATGCAGGAGCTGAGCAGGCTGAAGTCTTAGGGAAGAGATGCAATTCAAGGTCAAAGGCCATCTGCTGGCAGGATTCCTTCTTGATCGGGGAAGGTCAATCTTTGTTCTCTTAAGGTCCTGAACTGATTACATGAGTCCCACACACTATGGAGAACAATCGACTTTACTCAAAGTCCACCGATCTAAATGTTAATCTCATTCAAAGAACAACTTCATGGAAACATCTAGAATAATGGTTAACCAAATATTCAGGCAGCATGGCCCAGCCGAGGTGACTCATGAAATTAGCCATTGCTGTTGTCTCTTGTACCGTTTCTAGGGTTTATAGTTGGGAGCAGGGGAAAAATGGTCTACATTCTCTTGGCTGGACTGGAAGTTGTTTAAAAAAATAGGAAAGCCACTTTGTAGGCAGTGAGAAGGAGGCTGACTCACAGAGAGAAACAGGGATGAAAACAAGTGAGAAAAGGGGTCTTTTCCAGCAGGCTCTGTGTCCCAAGCCTGGTGCCTCTGTCCTTACTGAAACTTAGTCTTCCAATCACTCCTTGGATTCTATAAGCGCATAAACTCCTGTTTTGTTTAATTAGTTTGACTTGGGTTTCTGTCATAGACACCCAGCCAAAGGACGTGGGAGGATTGGTTATTTGAAATGGTTCTGCCTATTAATATACTTGGTTAAAATAGGTATTGATAAGATCGGCCATCTGTAGAGTCCTTGGCACAATAAAACTAAATGTCGGTTTAAAAAATAAGAAATAGTAGGGGCGCCTGGGTGGCGCAGTCGGTTAAGCGTCCGACTTCGGCCAGGTCACGATCTCGCGGTCCGGGAGTTCGAGCCCCGCGTCGGGCTCTGGGCTGATGGCTCAGAGCCTGGAGCCTGCTTCCGATTCTGTGTCTCCCTCTCTCTCTGCCCCTCCCCCGTTCATGCTCTGTCTCTCTCTGTCCCAAAAATAAATAAACTTGGAAAAAAAAATTAAAAAAAAAAAAAGAAATAGTAAATGAATAAGATATTGCTGGCTTGCCCAAAAGCTCAGCTATTCCAGCAGCTAGCTACTCTCTTCTGATGTCAGCCCTGTTCTGTTTCGTGCCTTAAGACAAGGGTAAATGTGGAGATGGAACCCTTAGCTGTGCTGGGAGTGAATTCCCAGCAATCAGTTGCATCGGGGGCCACCTTAAAAATTACACACCGGGGGAGGGGGACATCAGTCTTGGGAGAGCAGCCACTGGGGTCCTGTCTGCTGACAAAATTGAGGCTGTATCCGGAAATGGGGTCAGGAGACAAGGATCCAAAATAGGTCAGGGTGTCACCACAAAGTGGCAATGGAGGAAGTTTCAAATTCCTTGAGCATGGTGACTTATGGACACATCTGTCCAGACTGTTGCAAGTTTATCGACAGAGTCATAACGTCCTCAAGTCCACGCCTTCTATTTCTATGAGGCCCCACTGAATGCACCATAAGAATTCTAAAGTATCTTCAACTCTGAACCCGGGGCTATTGGATTTCCTGGACTGCAAAGCCAGTATCCATCAGTCTGCCCAGGGAAAACTGTGCATGAGAAAATGTCCCAGACCGGTTGGGTCCCTTATAACCAGACTTGCTTCTCGATGAGGTGAAAAACCAGTTGGAATTGGAGCCTTTCAGACTGCACTTGACAATTGAACCTTTACATTTCAGCTGAAAACACCGAAGGGAAAAGCGGGGGGGGGGGGGGGGGGGGGGGGACGGGGAAACCAGATGTCTTTCTCAAAAAAAGAGAGAGGGAGAGAGAAAGAGAAACCACACCACTCTAACCTCAACTTTATTTGCATTTTATACATTTTTATATATTTCATTTTATGAAAACAGTCAAGCCCCAACCGCAAGATTTCACAGATAAGAGGAAAAAGCCGGACTGTGCTTAATTCAATATTTTAGAGAAATGCTCCAATGGGCGGTCCGTTAACGGCAGCCTGGCCAGACCGAGACTGCTGACGGCTCTCAAAAATGCGCCTGTGATTCATACTGGGACACCGCATCTCCTAACACGCTGTGTGTGCGAGGGGCTGTAATTACGAAATGTTTGCAGTTCGGCTACGTGGGTGCCGAAATACAGATGTTCCTCGTTGACACTAATTGGACCTGACGTGGCTTTGGCCTGCTTTATAACAGTGGCCGGAACGCGCAATGCGCTGCGGTGCGGTCCTCCGAAGGCCTCTGTTTCATATCGCCTTTACCAGGGGGCTGGGGGGCCAGGGGAGGGAGGATTGACATTCACGCCGGCCTCATCTGTCCCAGAGCTCGGTGGAAAATGCATTTCAGCCCGCTCGGAGGGGCACGCTTCTCAGGGGCCGACCACGCACTTTCATTCAGCGACTTCTCTTTCTATGTAAAAGGGAAGGTTCTTCCCTGGCGTCCCCTCCTCCCCCGAAAGAGGACTGAGTGAAGGTGCCATTTGCCTTCATGCCACTTCTTAATGTGTCCAAGATGTGCTGGCTCTCCAAAACACATCAACAAAGAAAGCCCTTCTCTGACGCTCTGGGCTCTCTTCCTGCTGACCTTGCCTCCTCCACGCACGCTGGGAGTGCCCGAATGCAAAAGGCCACCTCACTGGAGGCGTTGGTCGACACACATTTATGCGTACCTACTGTGTGTAAACTCTGCTGGGAATGGAAAGGGAAGATAAACACAGGCGGGCTTGCCCCGGCTTAGTTTATAGGAGCTTCATGCCGCTTATTAGGAAAGAAAGGGACGGGGGCCTAGGTCGGACATCTCGTCTGCCCCCGGTAATGTTCAGACGGCCTTTCAGATGGACAGAGTGAGGACAGTGGTTAAAGAGGAAAGCTCCTGGGGCGCCTGGGTGGCGCAGTCGGTTAAGCGTACGACTTCGGCCAGGTCATGATCTCGCGGTCCGGGAGTTCGAGCCCCGCGTCGGGCTCTGGGCTGATGGCTCAGAGCCTGGAGCCTGTTTCCGATTCTGTGTCTCCCTCTCTCTCTGCCCCTCCCCCATTCATGCTCTGTCTCTCTCTGTCCCAAAAATAAATAAACGTTGAAAAAAAAAAATAAAAAAAATAAATAAAAAAAAAAAAAGAGGAAGGCTCCGGAATCACGCTGCCTGGGGTTCACACAGCTTAACCCTTGAGACGTGTGGCCTGGGCAATATGACCTTCAGTTTCCTCATCTGTAAAAGGGGCTGTAAAGCTTGCAAAGATGTTGGGGAGGACACAAATGAGTCGGTGCATGTAAAGCCTCCACGGAGTGCTCGCCGTATATAAAACGGGTGCTCCATGAAGCTAGCCTCAACTTTAAAACTATCCCCCTAAATATTGCAAAATAGCATTACAGGTGCAGATCTATCTCTACGTAAGCCTGTCTGTCTGTATGTGTCTGTCTATCTATCTGTCTATCATTTGTTGAGCCTCAAGGAAAAATTTGGCTATTCTTATTAAAAAAAAATCATCACCTATTTATTTATTTAAAATTAATGGACCGGGACACCTGGGTGGCTTAGTCAGTTAAGCATCCGACTTCAACTCAGGTCATGATCTCACAGTTGAGCCCTGTGTCAGGCTCTGTGCTGACAGCTCAGAGCCTGGAGCCTGCTTTGGATTCTGTGTCTCCCTCTCCCTCTGCCCCTCCCTTGCTCATGCTTTGTCTCTCTCTCTCTCTCAAAAATAAATATTTAAAAAAATTTTTAAAAATCAAATGAATGGACCATTAGATTAAAAATAAGATTCTAGGGGCGCCTGGGTGGCGCAGTCGGTTAAGCGTCCGACTTCAGCCAGGTCACGATCTCGCGGTCCGGGAGTTCGAGCCCCGCGTCCGGCTCTGGGCTGATGGCTCAGAGCCTGGAGCCTGCTTCCGATTCTGTGTCTCCCTCTCTCTCTGCCCCTCCCCCGTTCATGCTCTGACTCTCTCTGTCCCAAAAATAAATAAATGTTGAAAAAAAAAATAAAAAATAAATAAAAAAATAAGATTCTACTTAAGGTAACATGAAAACATATTTTTGCAAAGCAAATAAACAAACTTTAATGGCATAAAAGAAATATACAAAAGTTACAGTGAAGGCAGTAATCAAACAAACCAGGCTACAAAGAAACGTGAGGTCCAGCCTATCTGGATTTGGTGATTTTTTCCCCCCAAGACTACACATCCCTCTGAATTCCCCCTGAATTCCCACCTTCCTTAGAGTTTCTCCATTTGACTCTCCGTTCCACTTATCTGCTGTTGCAGTTTAATAATATGTGACAGCAATAGACGTTTATTTTCTCACAGTCTCCATTTTGGACAATGCTCAGTGGGGTCTGCTCTTTTCTACTCCTCCTGGTGTCAACAGGGGGCAGCTTGAAGGCTACAGAGACACAGAGACTGGGGGCTGGAATCATCTGAAGACTTAATCAGTCATTTCTCTGTCCAGTGGTTGGTGTTGGCCTGTGTGGCTACCCAACTGCCTTGCATGAAGGCACCGGTTTCCAAGAGCAAGAGTCTCAAGAGAACAAGGCAGAAGTGCACTACATTTTTATACCCAGCCTTGAAAGCCACATCATTCATATCACATATTTTGAGAGAGTCACAAAAGTTTGCACAGGTTCAAGGGGAGGGAACATAGACTCCACCACTCAATGGCACAAGTGTCACTGGTACATCAGAAGAAGAACCTGTGGGATGGATTCTTTGGAAAATACAGTTGGTCTCATCTTCTGACTTTGGGAGGACTTTCTTTTTTATTTCTTTCGTTTTAATGCCAAAGCTTTATACCTAAAGCTTCACGTATTGCCAGGACACTCCTATTTTGCTTTCTTTTTGATATGCGTTCATTGGAAATACTTGCTGTTGAGGAGCTCATAGGCAAGTGGGAGAAGCAGATGAAAAAATAGAAAGCAAAAATACTTGATAGCAAGTGCTCTGTTGGGGACAATCAAAGGAGACTCCAAGCCCAACTGGGGAGTTGGCAAGTCTCTGAGCAGAGGAGCCACTGAACTGAGTATTTAGGCATAAGGACATGGGAGCAATGGTGGTTAACTTCATTTGTTAACTTGGCTATGCCATAGTCAAATGCCCATTGGCCAAACAACAACTGGTTAAGCACCAATTTAGAAGTTGCTGTGAAGGTATTTTTTTAGAGGAGTTTACATTTGGATCAGTAGACTTTGAGTGAAGCAGTCTCATTTTATCCTCCCCTCTCACCCATTTCTACCACCCATTCTTACTTTCTTTAAAAAAAAATTAATGTTTATTTATTTTGGGGAGAGAGAGAGAGACAGACAGAGCGTGAGTGGGGATTGGGCAGAGAGAGAGGGAGACACAGAATCTGAAGCAGGATCCAGGCTCTGCGCTGTCAGCACAGAGCCGGATGCAGGACATGACCCCACAAACCATGAGGTCATGACCTGAGCCAAAGTCAGACACTTAACTGACTAAGCCACCCAGGTGCCCTCCATTCCTACTTTTCTATAAGAAAATCAAGTTCCAAAAGTAGTTGCCATCTGAGAATCCGAGGAAGCTTAGGCACGGAAGCTTTGGTTACCAGGTTGCTTGTGGATAGGAAACGCTCTGTTGCCATGCCCAAGACAAATGCTGAAAAATAATTTTGCTCATTAGGGAAAAGTCATGTTTGTTATTGCGACTTTGCCCAAACAAATGAAAAGAAACTAGACATCAAAGCTATGATTTGAAGTGACATATCGGTTATTTAGGGAGAAGCTGGGCAAATCCCTTTAACCAGTCATTACAGTCAGAAGGATTGTTTGGATGATCTAGGTAATTGATTCATTTCTCCGTTTTGTTTGAGCTACAGCCTAAGACTATTTCTACGTCCACAGAGGTGGAGTGGAGGGTCGAGGAAGTTTTCAAGCAATGTCAGCAACCACAGTGGCATCCATTAATGTGCATGTGTGACAAGTGCCTACTAAGTACATGCTACGCGTAGATCTAGGTGTTAAAGTTGCAACAATAGGGAAGACCCAGCCCCTTCCTTCTAGATGTTCGGAACTTACTGAGGCCAATGACCAATGAGACTGGTTATCTGTTCACTACGCCTGCTTGGTTTTCCTCGTGGGAGCACCACAGACTGTAGTGTTCGTTTTCTCTTGCAGCTGGGTGAGGCCTCGAACCAAGTTCTGCCCAGTGGAATAAAGATTTTTACAATTTCTCATCGAGTTGGTGGAGCTCCTGGGTGTCGAGGGAGGAGGTGTGTCGGAGAAGACTCCCCAGGGGAAAAAAAAAAAGATGACATTTGAAAGGTACCTCGAAGAGGGAATGGGATGGTTCCAGGCAGTGAGTGAGGGAAAAGCATCTAAGCCAAGGGAACAGCCCGTGCACAGACTTTGGGTCTGCAAGTTCATGACCCATTCAGAAAATGGCGAGCTTTCTTGCAGGACTGGAGTTGAACCAGCCCAGGTGGGACAGAGGAAGAGGACGTGAGGAAAAGAGGTTGACACTGGGCCATGAATGCCATGATAGGATCTATCTGAAGATAATGAGAAGGTAGTGAAAAGTGACAATAAAAAGCCAGTGGGGGAGCAGTGGCAGGGGGCCGCAAGTGAGATTGGCTCTGAGTCTCCATAAAAATCACCCGAGTCCCAGGGTAGCATGATTGAAGTAGGAAGAAACTCGAGACAAAGAGCTCATATCTCTGAGAGGTCTTTAAACAAATTGAATTATCTTAATTCAGCATTTTACTTTTCTCCGTGTCTACATGTCCGCAAGACAGAAAATCATTTCACAATTCAGTTACAGGGAGGAGCGGGTGGGGTGGTCAATTCAATATTTTAAACCAACAACAAAAACCTTCAGTCTGGCCTCAAGTTAGCAAGATGTTTTGATTTGTGGGTGGTTAAACTTAACTCTCATTGAGTCAGGGTTTTATTGACTCTTTGGCAAAGCCTGATTTCATGTTTTTGAGAAAAATAAGCCTTGCGACTTCCAAATGAAATCGGAGGATTTGTTGGCTATCAAAAGTTCTTGCTAACTTGGATTTCGGTACTTTCGTGTAGAGGAATCAAAAACATTTAAATCAAATTTCCCTTTGAGGAGACAGCAACTTGAAAATGATGGGGAGAGTGGATTGGCACAATGTGTTAAGGGGCTTGGGGGGCTAATATTATTCGGGGGAAAAGTAGATTTAAAGGTTCGTAATGAAAGCAAAGCATAACAGAGTTCACCTAAGTCCCAATCAAAATGCCAAGAAACCCAACCCAGAGGCCACTGTCCCTCCTTGAATTTCAAGATCGTTTGAATCCCAAAGGGAAGTCTAATGATTTTGTCCAGTTGGAATGGATTTTTCTCACCTCTTCTCCACCGTGCTGAGGATTAGCAGCCAAGCACAAATTCCATTGTTTTGAGACTTTCTCTGTGGTAGGTAGCCTCCACGATGGTCCCTGATGATCCCCCCTCCTGGTATTCCCATGCTGCATAGTGCCACCTCCCATTGACCCAGGGTGGGTCTGTGTGATAAACAAAAGATGGTGAGGGCACGTCACTTCCGAGATTAGGTCGTAGAAGACTATGGCTTCCATCTTGGAGACTGGCTTTCTGTCCTGAAATTATTTTCTCTAGGTGAAGCAAGGTGCCATGTTGTAAGCACAGCTTTGGAGAGACCCATGCGGCAAGGGATTTAATCGCCAGGGAGGAGAACCCGGTGGAGAACATAATTGCCTGCAATAAATTATGTGGGTGAACTTGGAAGCAAATTCTGTAGTTGTACTTGAGACTTCAAATGGCTATAGCCCCAGCCGATGGCTTCATGTGACCCATGAGAGACTGAGTCAGAACCACTTGGCTAAGGTACACCTGGACGTCTGACCTTCAGACACGGGAAGATAAAAAATATTGTTTTCTTTTTTATTTTGCCAAATTTTGAAGTAATTTGTAATGCAACAATCGCCTCCTATACTCTCTGTTGTGAGAGGTAGTTTCCATTTTTTGGTTTTGTGTTGTTTTGTTTTGTTTTGTTTTTACATTAGCAGGGTCTGATTCCCTGTAGAACTTTTCTAGTTTTCCTTCAGACTCATCCCTCCTTTCTTTGTGTAAGCTTATTTATATGTGGGACTGCCTACCAGTGAGTCAGTTTAAAAACTGTATATATTCCAGGCATAAAGAATGGGTTTTGTTTTTACAAACTTCTGAATTAAAAGATTATCGTACTAACTTCTCTTTCTGTTTTCTAATACTTCTCTTTAAGGCTATAAATTTCCCTCTAATGGTCCCTTTAGCTAGAGTTCACATATTTCAACAAGAGTATTTTCATCATCCACTGTAGTTAGTAATGTTCATTATAATTTCTTCTTTGACAAGTTATGTACAAGTATCTTTTGTTGGTATTTCTAAATGTATGTTGTTTACTTGTACCTTTTTGCTTTCGGTTTTAAGTTTCATTGCATTGTGGTTAGAGGGTTATCCCTATGACTTTGATTCTTTAGTATTTGCTGAAGCTACTTTAAGCATAATATCTGCTCAATATTTGCATATACTCCATGTGAACAGGAAATACATACCTGTTCTGTTTCTTGGCTGCAAAATTTTATATATGTTCATTAGATGGGGGTTGTGTGTGTCCATGTTGGTCAGAGCTTCTATATGGTTCTTATTTTCCTCTTTCTTTCTAGATCTTTCCATCACTGAGAAGTATATTAAAATCTCCATGATGATTATGAACTTGCCAATTCCTAATTGAATTTCTAAAAATTTTTCCTTATTGCACAACTACGTATTCATTCCCTCAAATTAGAGGTCGTAAAAAAGGACACACAGTTAAACATTGTGTTAAACAGAAGTCTAGACATGACTGAGATTTATTATAGAAGAAAAAAAGAACTCTCACTCCCAAAATCATCTGGAGTGAGAACATGGCATTCCAATGTCTTAGTTCTCCTTATCCACAGAGATGAATTTTTTCACTTGCTTCTTACCCCAGCCCCAACCTCAGAGAAATGAATATCAATTGACTTGAACTGAAGAATCATTAATGCCTGGAACGATGGTCTGAAGGCCCAGAAAGATAATGAATCATCATTGTATTATGAATAGTGATTGTTATACAAGAAAAAAAGAAAAGAAAAGAGAATTCAGTTAATGAAAACCCCATTCCACAGATGTTCTGGTTTCCTGCAACAATGTGGTACGCAACGAAAGAACAAATCTGTTTACCAAAAATAGTCCCAGGTCCTGGGTATCGGTCACTTCCTTCTAGCAGGAATCTACACAGCCACTCCTAGTTTAATAATGAATAAATTTGGCCTGCTCATTTATTGCTTCCTTAAACAAGATCTGATTATTACTATTATTATGGTGGTGATTTTGCTATTATCACTCCTCCTCTGGTACCCGGGAAAAATAACCGCCAACTCTTAGGGGTTTACCTTCTGAACAAAGGTTTATCGCTAAAATTATTTTGATTGTTAAAATTATTTTCATTTCCAGGCGAGTCTAGCTCCTCGCGTCCTTTCTCTGTCTCCATGACTACAGTGTAAGCTCCGCGAGGCAGGGCCCTAGTTTGTTTTTTCTAGAGCTATGTGTGTTAAAGATGCGGAACGAGCGTCCACTAAAGATTTGAATTAGTGAAGCTTTGAACGTGTATCTTATCTAGACCCCTTGGGTTCAGTTTTAAAGACTGTCTCCGCGGCATTTGTTTGGACAGCTCTTGCTGAAGGGTGGGGACCCGGCGTGCATTTCCCGACGTCACCTGCCTCACTGCGGCACCCACGAGAGTCGGCTCCGGGGCTGGCAGGCCAAGGACAAAGGAAGACAGAAAAGGTTGTTTCAAGTAAAGAAAGTGAAGCTCTAATTATCTTCAAGTGAGTCGTCAAACAGAGAACGAATGGTGATTATCCCCAAATAAGAGGCCTCCTCTCCAGGCCTTTAATTTGTGGGACCCATAACATAATCTGGTTTCTTCAGGGTCCTTGAAAAGAGGCTTTGTTCACCTGGGTGACATAACCCCAAGGGAAGGGCGCAGAGGAATGAGCTAAACTATTGTGAATCAAAGAACTGAAGCCGGGGAGGCAAACTGGACAGCCTCTGCAATTAACCACAGGCGTCTTCCTCCCTGGAGCACAAGAGTTCTCAGAGTCAGTCTGTCTGCTGGCCCCGAGAATGGCTTCCTCCTCCCTGGAGCTCACCTACCCGGGCTGTCTCGCTCATCAATATACCTACCCTGTGCCTGGCCTGGTGCTGGTTGCACGAGGCTAGTTCTTGAGCTTATTAAGTGATAGTAAGGAGGGGCGTCTGGCTGCCTCAGTCCGCAGAGCACGCAGTTCTTGATCTCAGGGTCATGAGTTCCAGCCCTCCGTCCAGTGTACAGCTGCCTTAAAAAATAATAAATAAAATAGAGGAATGGTAAGGGAAGCGAAGGAAAAGAGGCTCCCGCCTCCTCCTGCAGAATTTTCTTGGGATCTGGGAACCCCATGAATGGACTCATCCGCGAAGAGTTTCTGGACTCCCCCCCAAGGGCCAAGTATTATCCACTATGGAGGGTTTACAAAGAATGGTTGGCCATAGACAAAGGATTAAGATGCAAAGGCTTTGAAGACAGACAGATATGGGTTCTAAACCCCCGGCTTTGCCCCTTGCCAGCTATGCCACCTTGGGCAAGATAAGGTGCCTCTCTGAGCCTCAATTTTCTCATCTACTACAGAATGGTTATGTTAATATTTAGCTCTTAGTTTGGTAAGATTTGAACAAGCTAATGGTTGCAAAAAGCCCAGCCTGATCTCTGGCACAGACCAAGTGATCAACTAATGTGGGATTCTTACCCTAGGACACAAAGGGGTATAAACCTAAATCCAAATCAAGTCTTGTTTAACAAGAAGTGGGAGCATGTAGGATTCCTAGTTAATAAGAAGATAGTATTCTACTTGTCGTTTGTATCTCAGATGCCCTAGCACGTAGTAGGGGCTTTAGTGCATTTTGGAGAGTTGGCTCTCCCAGTAACCCGGGCCTGTCCATCTCCTGCGTGGGCCTGTTTCCCATCTTGCAGCAAGGTGGTGATCTCTGTAAGGACTTCTGTCCTGAGTGACTTTGATCTAGTGATTTGACCAATCTGTAGGTGGACAGGTACACGTAATTACGGTGTGACTATTACAAAATTCAGCACTGGAGTCCTCTCTCACAGTGGTGAACTACAAAACAGAAAGTAGTTCATGGTCTTCTGAAATGCAGATCTTAATGCTGATGACAACTCGATCCTAAATGGAATCTTCTAGAAAAAGAAAATCAGATAAAAACAGAGAAGGAGGCAAACCATAAGAGACTCTTTTTTTTTTTTTTAAATGTTTATTTATTTTTGAGAGAGAGACAGAGAGAGAATGTGTGTGGGAAGGGGAGGGGGAGGGAGGGACAGAGAGAGGGAGACAGAAGATCTGAAGTGGGTCTGAGCCAAGATCATGACCTGAGCCTAAGTCCAATGCTTAACCAACTGAGACACCCAGGTGTCCCAAGAGACTCTTAAATATAGAGAAGAAACTGAGGGCTACTGGAGGGGAGATGGGTTGGGAGGGGATGGGCTAAATGGGTGATGGGCGTTAAGGAGGGCACTTGTTGGGATGAGCACTGGGTGTTCAAGGAAGTGATGAATCACTGGGTTCTACTCCCGAACCCAATAGTACACTGCACTATGTGTTGACTAACTTGAATCCAAATTTAAACAACTAACTAAATAGATAGACAGATAGATAGATAGATAGATAGATAGAGCCTTCTAGCCCAAATTCTTTACGGAGCGCTTTAGAGGATGTGAATGTGTAAACCCAAACAAGGAGTGTGCAGTGGGCATGTAAGGATCTGTTAGAATTTTGCAAAATGCAAATCAGACCATCAGCACCTAAGCTCCCCAAATCAAGTTACAACAGCTTTGACCCTCCCTTTCCCGCTCTGCTCGCCTCAACTCCTCAGCTACAACTGTGACGTGACAATTCTGTGGCAACTGCCACCAGACTTACTGGCAAACTTACTAACGGAGAGCCTTTCCCAGAGACAGGTGACAATGGCCTTTCTCTCATACTTTGTGGACCCACACACAATGCCCGTGCATCGTACGTGCCCACAGAGCCTGTGTGCTGTGCCCCCCAGGTCCTCCAGGGGAGCCCCAGGACTGGCCCACAGGACTCATAAAGCATCTACTGAATGCTCGGCCTTACTGAGTATTACTGATGATACGAAAAGGTAGGGAAATAAGCCTAACTCATTACATTCTAGGAAGCGTTACGCTATGGTGAAAATAGATGAGGGATGTTGGTGACAAATGAATTCCATCTTGACCCCCATCTTGGTCAGCTTGCGCTGCTATAACAAAACAACACAGACGGGGTGGTTCACACCACAGAAACTTATTTCTCACCCTTCTGGAGGCTGGAAGTCAAAGATCAAGGTGTGGGCCATCCGGTTCCTGGTGCTCCCAGCCTGTCCTGTGTGTGTGCCCTGCTTATGTCGCCTAGCCTCCCCACCTCACCTCTCATCACATGGTACTGTGGTTGCCTACCTCATCGCCTGCCTTCTCCACAAGACAAGAAGCCCCTTACGGCCAAGAGACTGGCCTCGTTCATTTCCAGAACCTCAGCACCTAGCAAAGTGCCAAATTCATGGT
Organism: Puma concolor; assembly: GCF_028749965.1. Classification (NCBI taxonomy): domain Eukaryota; kingdom Metazoa; phylum Chordata; class Mammalia; order Carnivora; family Felidae; genus Puma; species Puma concolor. The sequence goes on along the minus strand of NC_141667.1, from coordinate 64,794,084 downwards.
AGGTGCTCAATAATGGTTAATAAAATGTGGTCCTAAGCAGGCTGGTTCATCTCCCTCTGGGATTTAGATTCCTCATCTGGAAAACCAGGGCTGTTGTGGGGATGAAATGAGGGGACAAGGCTTCCCGCCTGACATGAGGTGGGTGCTCAGCATGTCCTCGTGTCTCTTCCCTTTTCCTTTTCCCCCGAAGTTCTTGCTGGAGAGCCCAGACTCCTTGACGTGATATGAATGCAAGACAGGAGAAAGCCACGCTGAAGATTGTGCAGTCTTTTTATTCTTTATATTATATTTTTAGCTTTTTAAATGTCTATTTCCGAGAGAGAGAGGGAGGGAGAGAAACAGAGCACCAGTGGGGCGGGGCAGAGAAAGGGACACACAGAATCCAAAGCAGGCTCCAGGCTCTGAGCTGTCAGTACAGAGCCCGACACGAGACTCGAACCCACAAACTGTGAGATCATGACCTGAGCCGAAGTCGGACACTTAGCCGACTGAGCCACCCGGGAGCCCCCACATGCAGTCTTGATACTAAGAGGTTTAGGGAAGATTTTCTGAAATTAGTTGGGCCTGGGGCAGGGGTGCAAAATCAGTAGGGTTGCCTACTGGGTTACTACTCCACATTTCTCACATTTTTAAATTTTTTTGTATTTTACTGCACCAAAATATATATAACATAAAATCTACCATTTTAATTTTCTTTTTTTTTTTTTTTAAATTTTTTTCCAACGTTTTTTATTTATTTTTGGGACAGAGAGAGACAGAGCATGAACGGGGGAGGGGCAGAGAGAGAGGGAGACACAGAATCGGAAACAGGCTCCAGGCTCCGAGCCATCAGCCCAGAGCCCGACGTGGGGCTCGAACCCACGGACCGCGAGATCGTGACCTGGCTGAAGTCGGACGCTTAACCGACCGCGCCACCCAGGCACCCCTGCCATTTTAATTTTCAATTTTTTTAGGTTTATTTATTTATTTTGAGAGAGGGGGAGCAAGGACAGAGAGAAAGGGAGAGAGAGAACCCCAAGCAGGCTCTATACTGTCAGAGCACAGAGCCCAACACAGGGTTCCATCTCACGAACTGTGAGATCATGACCTGAGCCAAAATCGAAGTAGGACGCATAACCAACTGAACCACCTCGGTGCCCCTAAAATTTGCCATTTTAACCATTTTGAAGTGTTCAGTAGTATTGAGTACAAGGGCAGTGACACGCAACTATGATCTCTATCCATTTCCAGAACTTTTTCGTCTCAGACTGAAACTTTGGCCCCATCAAACAATAACTCCCCACTCCCCATCCCGCCCCCAGGCCCAGCCCCTGGAAACCACCACTCTACTGTCTATCAGTATGAATGTGACTATTCTAGGAACTTCTATCAGTGGAATCATACAGTTTTTGTTCTTCAATGTCTAGCTTGTTTCACCGAGCACAAGATCCTCAAGGTTCACGTATCTTACAGCATGGGGCAACATGTCCTTCCTCTCTACAGCTGAGTGGTAGTCCAGTGGATGTATACATCACATTTTGTGTCCCCATGAATCCATCAGTGGACCCTCGAGTTGCTTCTACTTTGGGTTATTGTGAATAACGCTGCTTATGAACGTGGGTGTGTGCTTACTTGTTGTGTTCCATTCTTTCCATTCTTTGTCCATTCTTCCGGGTATATACCCCAAAGTGGAGTTGCTGGATTGTACGGCAAGCCTATGTTTAATTTGGGAAGGGAGGAACCTCCCTATTGTTTTCCACAATGGCTGCGCCATTTTACATCCCCACCGACAAACGCCCAAGGGTTCCAATTCCTACACGAGTTCTCCAGCGTTGGTTATTTTCTGCTTTTGTTTTTCCTTTTACCACAGCCGTCCTAATGGCATTTCCCAGATGCTAAGGCACCGCTCTAGCAGTCCTCCAAACCTCTGTCTACATGCACTCAGCAAAAATTCATTTAGAACTTCCAACGCACAGGCACCGATGTGATTGTGGGGCCAGAGGAGCAAACAAAATGCGTTCCCTCCACTGACTTTCTAATGGGGAGCGAAAAAATAAGCAAATCTAAGCAAATAACAAATGACACGTCAGATGGTGATATGGTCTGCGAAGAACAATATAAAGCCAGGGTGAGGGGACAGCGTGATCATGGGTTGGGGGAGGACGCAAGTGGATAGGATTTCAGATTTGTTTGTAATGAAAGCCTGACTCTCTGCGAGACTGGTTTTTAACTCCATTTGAGAATTAAGGAAACCGAAGCTCGGAGAGGGTATGTGACTTGGCAAGTCTGGGCAGCTAAGGTGGGAATTCAGCCTCAGATGTGCCTTGGAGACACCTCAGTAAGCTGCATACTTATGATGTGTGTACTTCGTGGTATGTGTGTTATTCTTCCACAAACAGTCTTAAAAATTACAGCGCTTTGCTTCAGAATTTGTCATTTTTAAAGGACACTGCACATCGTCTGCCTCCTGTTACCGTGGGAGAGCTGAGGGCGCAAAGTGTTGGGTTCAGAAGATGGAAAGATTTGAACCAAAACGGTTTGGAACCACCGGATGACTGGAAGGGGGCCATGGGGACCTCGGCCATGAGCTTCGCTGTTGCATTTGATTACCCGCTGGGCTGGGTCCAGGGTCCAGCTCCTCGCCCTTTACTCTGCTCTGTGGCTGCGGACACCAGGCTTTTCCTCAGAGGCCACTCAGGAGACAGCAAATGGCGAAGGGCCTTTCCCCTCGCTGCATTCCCACTCCCAGCCGGCATGCCTGCCCCAATAGCACTGGGCAAACCCAGGGGAGACCTGGTTTCCTGGAGAGATGAATCATGGTAAGCGCTGCAAGGTTACAAATGAGGTCAGGCAGTCACTCAGAAGTTGCAATAAAGTTTGGAATCTGAAATAAAGGCCTCCTCAGGCTCAGGAAACCGAATGGCTGCCCACAAGGGTGTTTGCAGACAAACTCTCTGCGGGTCACCAGCCTGTGCCTGCAAAGACCACATGACTCATTCTCTAAAGGGCGCTTCTGGCTGCTGCGAATGATTTACCCGTGGGTCCCCGAGGCTCAGGCCGCGCTGGAAGATTGACACAGCGACAGAGGCAGACGTTTAGATAAGATCTCGTGGTTGGCGTTGGTGGGGACAAGATATGTAGGAGGGTTTCCTCATCATAGAGCTTACTGGGGTGTCGGACTCCATTCGTTCGTTCATTCATTCATTCATTCATTCATGAAGGTTTTTAAAATTTTTTTTTAATGTTTACTTATTTTTGAAAGAGAGAGAGATAGAGTGCGAGTGGGGGAGGGGCAGAGAGAGAGGGAGACACAGAATCCAAAGAAGGCCCCAGGTTCCAAGCCATCAGCACAGAGCCCGACGCGGGGCTCGAACTCACGAGCTGCGAGATCATGACCTGAGCCGAAGTCGGACGCTCAATTGACTGAGCCACTCAGACGCCCCGTTCATGAAGGTTTTTTAGTACCGCACAGGTACCAGACTCTAAGTTACCACAATATAATGTGGCAGAAGACATTGTCTCCGCTCTCAGGGGCTCACACCTTCCAGAGGGGGAGGCCAGCCTGTTCGTAGGCCCCTGTAACAGTGAGACAAGTGTTCCGATGGAGGGAAGCATTTGGGGCTTGGGATACTGGGTGTATGTGGGGGGTGCAAGGGACGTGTCCCAGCAGAAGTGAGGTCCAGGATACGTTTGGAGAGAACATGATGTGCAAAGACACCGTGGCATGAGATCCTGGTGCATTTGGTACAGAGGATGGAGGAAGGCCTAGAACAGAACAGGGCCCAGGACGTGATGCCAAGCTGAAGATGAGACAGGAAATGACATGGGGACCCTTGTGTTTTAGGATGATGGGCATGAAGGGTGTTGGAGGAGGAGGGACTGGAGGCAGGAACCCCAGGGAGGCGGCTGGTTCACAAGGGGGGAAGTGAATGGTGGGAACAGAGATGAAGCAAAGTGATAATACATTCTAAGGGCTGTAATTGACCTCCCTTGACAATGACTGAGGGGAGTCCAGGATACCTGGGGAACCAGGAGCAGAAGGAAGTTTGGAGACGGTTGAGGGCACTTGGGTGACGGGTGGGGCCCATTTGTAACACAGGACGATAGTGTGTTCGGGGGGCTGTGACACTGTGCGGGTGCAAGATGTAGCCCATGTGGGGGCCCAGCACACGCGCTCGGGTTCACCAAATCATCATTGCATTTCCGTGAGGGAGAAGGCACAGACCCACGTGTGAAAAATGTGAGATCCGATTTGTGGCTGTCTCTTCTCCTGTCATCCGGAACGGGCTTCCGAGGCCCATAGACAAGAGGAGCCTCTTAAAGACACAGGCTCCTTGCTCTTCTTCGGCGTGGGGAGCACAAGGTCACAGCAATCACCTGTATACGTGTCTGGCTCCCCCTCTGCTCTGGCCAGGCAAGAAGCGCGTCGGGCTCACCCCTGCATCCTGAGCACATGACAGCAGGTCACCAGAAATACCCGCTGAATGGACAGAGAAGTGAGGGTGGCACTGTCCGGAAGGGAGGCCGGTGGGTACGTGGACCCTTCTCCCAACCCCAGGAGAAAAGCCTGCATGGAGATGGTTGTGAATGTGGGAGTCGTCAGCATCCAATAAATGCATGTGAATTCAAATCTGTTCAGGATCCTCCCTGCAGGCTCCTGGCTAGGAGGGCATCTGCCTTTCCATGACATCCCATCCTCTCCTGGCAAGGCCACGCCTTCCCCCTGGAGTTGGGCACCATTGGACCTGACCTACGGCAAAATCTGGTCGGAGTCCTCTTGGGACAACCGATGCGTTCTGTCCCTTGCTTCTCCCCAGCGTGGCAACCTCGGGTGGTAAAAAGGACCTAGATTTTGGAGGTGGGCAGATGTGCCCTGGAATATGGCTCCAACCTCACAAGCGAAGTTTTCTAGTAAGTTTATCCACCATTCTGAGCCTTAGGTATTCTCCTTATAGAATGGGGATATGGCTACCCAGAGGTTCGCTAGCAAAGCCCTGCAGCCAAGTTGGGAAACGCGTGGGGGCTGAGGTAGAGGGTCTTACCCTGACTCTTAGACTCCAGAGACCTCAGGCAAGTGACTCCCAGCTCTGTGCCACTTCTTCAGGGGGCACGTGAATAGCACCAGCCTCATCAGTTATAATGAGGGTTTGATGAGTCTGGGCCCAGCTCCTAGTCAACATCACCACACGGCAGCTATTATCATCATCGAGTAGAATTCTATATGGAAATGCTACGACTCCAGTAAGCGCCCAATAAATGAAAGAATCCCCTCCGCCTTTATTGTTAACCTTGAGCCTTCTCTTCTTAGACAATTTACCGTCCGCTCCCTGTCGACGACACACCTAACTGCAGAAGAACTTCTCAGCGTGTGCCAAGGCCAAGGAGGAAAATGGCTGGAATGTGGAAGGCTGCTTGGGACAGTGGGATCTCTGCAGTGAACTTGCAGTGCAAGGAAGCAGAGGTCAAACCTCAGTTCTACGACATCCTACCCCGAGGAGGCTTGTCCTCTCGCTCTCGCGTGAGTTTTGCTCCTCTGAGCCTCGGTTTACTCATCTGTTAAATGGGGATGACAATTCTTTTTTAAAAAGCTTATTCATTTATTTTGAAAGAGAGAGAGAGAGAGAGATGGTGAGCGTGAGCGGGGGAGGGGCAGAGAGAGAGGGAGAGAGAGAGAAGCTCAAGCAGGCTCGTGCTGTCAGCCCCGAGCCGGACGACCGTGGGATCGTGACCAGAACCGAAGCCAAGAGTCAGACCCTTAACTGACTGAACCACCCAGGTGCCCCAGGGTAATAATTCTTCCCTCATAAGAAGGCCATGGAGGTTATGAACTAACGGGATGGTGTAGCTCTCGTTCTCCAGAAACAAAGACCGAGACTGAGGAGCTGTGGAGCACGAGATGTTTACCGACGGCACCGCCGGTGGAAAGAGGGGCAGCTGGGGAAAGACACATTGCAGTGCAGGCCAAACGGAGCCTTGGTCAATGGAGCAGAGGGTTTGCGATAAGGACAGCCATTACAGTGTCCCCCACCTCGGGGTCCTTACACCCCTGCCGTGCTCAGTCACCGTTTGCAAGCAGGGGGCAGGGGGTGACCTCGGGTGATGACTGAGGCAGACCCTGAAGGATCCGAGAGCAGGACACTGTCTGTGGATCAGATCCCCACGGCTGGGCAGTAAGTCCCGCCCTGAAGGCGGATTTGGGGGGCACCTCCTTTTGTCCACTCCCCGAGGGGAGTCCCTGGCATAGGACAGGTCTTAATCTGTAGTGAGTCTCAATCTGTACCTGGTTGTGTTTTGGAGTATTAGCAAAGGCTATCACCGGGTCACTCAATGACCGTCGGGAGCCTAAAAGGGTTATGGATGCTATTGTTTCTTTGTTCCCTTCCGAATTTCTGCCGAAGAGCCTCTTGGTGATCCCCACTCTTTGCCAACGTGATTTTGCGGCGGTTCCCCTGGCTTCTGTGGTGGAAAGGCTGTGGTCCACCACCTTCCGGTCTCCCCGGGGCTCTGATGGGTTCAGTGGGCAAACCTCTTCTTGGTAACAAACAACCTGGAACAAACCACGGCAGAGAGCAATGTGTTGTCTTCCTTCACCCTAATCGACACCACCCCCACCATATACACTCAACGTACCGCAAATCCAGCAACATCCAGCCCCAGATGAACCCGTGCCCCGAAGACACAAGCACGCCATGCCGAATTCACACCGCAGGCATGCCCACCCAACCCCAAATCCCCCAAACAAGCCGTGTTTGGGGTTCATCAAAGATACCAGCATTTCTTTTCAAACGCTTGGGGTTTGAGAAAACCCCGAGCAAATTTGGCCAAACTGTTCGTACTCTTTGGTTCATGCGTAATTTAAGGGAAATTCAAGCCACGTGTTGCTGGTTTGTTCGCCTTTAGATTCTCCCGGTGACTGCTGAAGAAGCCTTTCCTGGGGCCTGGGTGGCTCAGTCGGCTGAGCATCCGACTTCGGCTCAGGTCATGATCTCGCGGTCCGGGAGTTCGAGCCCCGCGTCGGGCTCTGGGCTGATGGCTCAGAGCCTGGAGCCTGTTTCCGATTCTGTGTCTCCCTCTCTCTCTGCTCCTCCCCCGTTCATGCTCTGTCTCTCTCTGTCCCAAAAATAAATAAACGTTGAAAAAAAAAATTAAAAAAAAAAAAAAAAAGAAGGAAATAGTAGAAAAACCCAGGTTTGAAACGTCAATCCCACTGCTGACTACATATGCTCCTCTAATCATAAAACACCTGTCCAGCCTCCAGGGTCTCTGAGACTCAGTTTCCCCAGTCCTAAAGTATGGCGAATAATACACAACACAGCTATTTCAAAGATTAAAAGCAATAAGACTGCAAAATGGTGTGGGATAACCAGTCAGGACTGGGAACTTCCAATTCATATCATAACATGATTTTTCGATGCGAAGGATGCCGCCTGGTCACCTTTAATGGATCTGAGCCTCTTCCAGATTTCTCCATCACATTTTTGGAAGTCAGTTTCCTGGGTCATGGCTGAAAACGTCTGACCTCATTCATCAGGTATATTTAAAATAATGTAATTTGGATTTTCTTATTGATAATAATTTTACGAAGAAATATCTGACTACCAGCAGAAAATGAAAATCTTCCACCAATGTATCGATCTAAAGAAACTGTGAGTATTCTGACATGTTTATAAACAGTGATATAAATGCAAATATAACCCCAAGTTTCCACACCAGCCTATGATGGACAAATAGGCCCATCAACTTAAGTACAGCTATCTTGGCCCCCATCTGCCATTCTCCCTGACATATTTCAGGGGGCCAAGGGGAATCTCAGATAAGCTCACAATAGGGCCCTCATAATCTGCTATTCTGTAACATTACTCTGTGCCCTATTTAGGAAACATCTCCAGGGCAGTTCCCACCTTGGTCTCTGCTGTCTGCGTCGGTGCCCTCTGAGGCAATGGTGACATCTGGGCCAAAGGCCCGTCTTCTGATGCCCCTGAGGGACCTGAAGCCACCCTATGTTTCAGAAACCTTCGCGAAACCCGGGCCAGAGAGCTGTGCAGAGAAGTGTGTGATACTGTGATTTATGATAAAAGTCTATGTCTTTGATTTTTGCTGTTTCTGGCCGAGAACTCTGAAAACGCTTGGAATTTCCCAGGTGGTGAGAGAAGTAAAGGTGTCTTGTGTTATGTTAATGAGATGACTCTAGGACCCCACCTGAGGTTGGGACTGGTTGCCAGAGTTGGAAGAGGGTTGGAACTCTCCAGCGTCCGGGGAGGGGAGAGGGGCTGGAGGTTGAATGTGTTGCCGATTGCCAACGATTTCCTCAACCATGCCTATGTAGGAAGGCCTCCATAAAACCTGGAAGGACGGGGTTTGGAAGGCTCCTGGTTGGTGAACATTTGGGATATGAGAACAGCAGAAGACACTTTTACCACAAACTGGTGATCCAGTAAGTAAGCTGCCTTCCTGAATTCTGTGAGCCACTCCAGCAGATTAATCCAACCCAAAGAGGGGGTTGTGAGAACCTCCCAGCTATGGCCTGTTGGTCAGAAGCCCAAGTGACAAGCTGGACTTGTGACTGGCATCTGAAGGAGTGTGTGTGGGGGGTGGGAGGGGTGGGGGGGGGGGGCTGGGGAGGGTGTCTTATAGGACCGGGCCTGTCACCTGTGGGATCTGACGCATAACTTTCGGGGCCACTGACACACTATTTTCCAAAATAGCTGCACCATTTTACAATCTCAGCTGCAGCGTATGAAGGTTCCACTTTCTGCACATCCTTGCCAACCCTTGTTATTCTCTATCTTTTGATTTTAGCCATACTCTGAATAGAAAGTGGTATCCTGTTATGGCTTTGATTTGCATCTCCCTGCTGGCTAATGATGTTGAGCATCTTTTCATGTGCTTTTCGTGTACATCTTCATAGAAATGACTGTTCAGATCTTTTGCCCATGTTTAAGTGTGTTATTAGTCTTTTTTTTTTTAATTTTTTTTTTCAATGTTTATTTATTTTTGGGACAGAGAAAGACAGAGCATGAACGGGGGAGGGGCAGAGAGAGGGAGACACAGAATCGGAAACAGGCTCCAGGCTCTGAGCCATCAGCCCAGAGCCCGACGCGGGGCTCGAACTCCCGGACCGCGAGATCGTGACCTGGCTGAAGTCGGACGCTTAACCGACTGCGCCACCCAGGCGCCCCTAGTGTGTTATTAGTCTTTTTTATTACTGAGTTAGAATAGTTGTTCATAGTCTAGATAAAAATTTGTTATCAGACGTGTAATTTGGAAATTTTTTTCTCCCATTTTGTGGGTTGTATTTTTATTTTCTTTAGGGTGTCCTTGAGCACAATTTTTTAAAATTTTCACCGTAATCGGTTTATCTGTTTTTCTTCTATTGCTTGTACTTTGGGTAACATGTCTATCTTTTTTTTTCCCCCTCCTTTGCTTTTATGTACATTTTCCCCTTCCTGAAACTTCTACTTATCCTTTGGCAACTCTGTCTCAAAATGTCTCCTCTAGGCAACCTTCTCGAGTCCTCAAAATGGAGCTAGCGACCTTCCCTGTGTTCTCCACACCTCCAGCACTGTTGTACCTATCTACTTGCCCCTCTGTCCCGGTAGACTGGAACTCCTCGAGGGAAGGTCTTTCTTTACCTTCCTGTTGAATGCCCCAGGCCTGGGACAGAGTAGCTCTCCATGTTGAAAGAAAGAAGGAAGAAAAAAAAAAAAAAAGAGTGGCCTGAGCAGAGTGTGAAGACCAGACAGAACAAGGTATTCCTGGGGACCAGAAAGGAACACCTTTGGCCAATGGTACATTTTATGTAGAAGGTAAGGCCAGTAGTTGCATGTGGGAGGTAAAGCTGAGAGACGGGAGGTGATTATTCTGTGGGGGAACTTGAATTTCAAGTTTAACATCTACTATTTCAGACCCAAAAGGAAGCCACTCAAGCTCTGAGCTAGAACTTCATTTGTTTCTACGAAGGAAGTGAAAGGGAGAGAAATCAAAATGTTTTCCCTACCCCATCCCCATAACCCCACATGTTTTAAAATCTCTAGGTTCCCTGTAGATAAAAGAGCTCTGAATTTGGAGTTAAGTGACTCTGCCCCCAGATCTCACAGACTTGCTGTGCCTTTGTACAGGTCACTTAATTTCTCTGGGTTTCAATTTCTTTACTGCTATATTAATTAGTTTGTTTTGGCTCTAAGGTGGAAATTAAAAGGGTTATTTTGGAAGGTTGACAGGGGCCAATGGACGCGAGGGGTAGCTGGCTAACAGGCCTAGAGCACAGAAAGGATCCGGGACTTTTAGTTCAAGAGACTGGAAAGCAGACCATGAGGGGAGACCTAGTAATAGAACAATCTGTCTAGGAGGGGCTTGGGTGGGAGGAGAGCCCCATTCTGCTCCACCGCCTTCATTTCTGGGTTTAAGATTCAACTTCCAGGCAGGGAGGATCCACTGGGCTGGTGTGGGGGTTGTCCTGGCCCCTTGGCTAAGGCAGAATGGGAAGCTTAAGCACCCCCATCAAGCTATATCTGACAAAGAAGATGTAATTCCTCCAAAGGATTTCAAATTTTTTTTTTCAACGTTTTTTAATTTATTTTTGGGACAGAGAGAGACAGAGCATGAACGGGGGAGGGGCAGAGAGAGAGGGAGACACAGAATCGGAAACAGGCTCCAGGCTCCGAGCCATCAGCCCAGAGCCCGACGCGGGGCTCGAACTCCCGGACCGCGAGATCGTGACCTGGCTGAAGTTGGACGCTTAACCGACTGCGCCACCCAGGCGCCCCATCCTCCAAAGGATTTCAAAGTGAAGGGAAAATAGACAGCAGTATTACAACAAATAAGCATCCCAACAGTAGCAATGGGCAGGGGGTTGGCATTGTCACTTTCAAAGTCCTTTCCGCACCCGACAACTCGTGATCCTATCATTCTAGGGGGGAAAAGCAGACATCTTTCTACCCCTCCCCTAAAAAAGCCAACATAGGAGTGGATAGTCTCCAGTTTTGTAGACTTTGTTGAGTTCCGTGTCCTCCCTCTGTTAAGAAGTAGGCTGTCAAATCCTGTCCTGTATTGAAAGGTAGAAATACCATAAATTCTATTTATCTCAGCCCAACACACTAGAAGCATCAGGTATCAGATACTGTATTAAGAATCGTCTTACGTGTTTTCTCACTGAATCTCTTCAAATGGCCTTTCACAATAGGAGCTACACCCATCGTATAGATGAGGAACCCGACCGAGGCTTGACGTTAAAAGAAAACTCACCTAAGGTCACCGAATGAGTAGGTGCTGGACCTAATTTTGACCTAAGGCCTGTCTGTCTCCCAGGGAGGACTTCTGTTGAAGCTGTGAGCTTTCCGTGGCTTCTCATGGGGTCAGAAATGTTCAGCTGGTCTACCTGGCCTGTTCGATCTGATCTCTGCCTCATGTTGCAATACAAGGGCCTTTACTCTCTTCTCTAAAACCACACCAGCCTTCTTTGAGTTTGTTGACCATGTCTTGCTGCCTCCCGCTACTTTCTCCTACACCATTTTCTCTGCTGGGATTGTGGTTCTCTGGTTCCTTGTCTGGTCTGCCTCTAGCCTCCTTCAGATCTTAGCCAGTGCTTCCCTTCCCCGACTCCCCAACTAGATGGATCATCCAATGATGAGTTCCTATCACCTTCTTTGCAGTGGATGGCGATGACCTTATTGATACCTTTCTCCACTAATCTGTAAGCTCTAGGGGGGTAGGTGCCGTGTTAGGTTTGCTCTGAAGCGTGTTTCTCCTGCTTACCAAGGACCCAGAACATAGTAGACATTCAAGAAACATATGTGGAGTTTATGAACTATGCCACATCATTCAGTCTACTTTGCAAAGTTGGCTGAGCTCTCCATGAAAGGGAAGGGCAACAAGAAGCAAGTTCTCCACCAAACCCTGCCTCAACATTTGGCCCAACATGCGTCAGGACTCTGTCTGTAGAGTAAGCAAAGAATCCTTTTTCCCTTTAATTCTGGCTGAAAAGCTGCTTCTACTCCAAGAGAGTAAAGGTGTCTTTCGCCCAGATTCCTGACGGAGTTAAAAAGTAGGCACATGATGATTATGAATTCCTTTGTTCTTCTCTTTCTTCCTCTCCTCAGTCCCCAAAACATCTTCAAAATCTAGAAGCTGTTCAAGAAGGACAAATAAAAGGAGTAACTGCATAATCTTAGCTTCCAGACCCCCTCTGGCTCAGCCCTGAGGTCCTGGTGACCACCTATTTGCAAGTCCTTTGAAAGCTAAAGCCCCAAGGAAAAGTCATTAGATCAGATGGGGCATTTTGAACAGGGACAGTTGGCCGTCCATTGTTTGTGACACAGCTTGGGGAATATTCTGGCATCCTTTGGGATCTGTATGTCCCTAAGTCATTTGTTTCCCAAATTTGATTAAAATAGTGAGTGAAAACAAAGCAGCTACTGTTTGCACACTCAGTGCCTATGATTTGCCAAAACTTCCTCTATATTTAATAGCCTCACAGAAGGGTAGACAATGGAATCAGAGCATTGTCGAAACAAACTGAGCTTTTATGACACCATGACGAACCCCCAGATCAGACCAATAGGCGAGGGTGTGGCACAGACACAAGCTTCCTGAGAGAAACGACTTCAAAGAAAACCACCCATGTCTTTGTAAAACTGAAACCCCATTGAGTTTGCCCTGTAGCCTGCAGCTTCTTCCATAGATCTGAACCATTTTGGTTGACGGTGGAGTCTATTTCGGCCAATTAGCTAAATGTCAGTTACTTCTTAATTGCAATTCCTAATTTTTTAAAAAACAAGTGTCGTGGAGGCAAACAGGCAACAAAATTCATTTGCATCGAATCTGCGCAGACTGCTAACCTTGGGTAGAAGCACCAACACCCGTGGCCAGATCCCTGGAGAAATCAGCACAGTTTTTCCTGCAGAGGTGGGGCTGTTGCAGTCACCTGGAGAGTTCACCAGGGTTGTTGTTGTTTTTCTTCAAATTGCGGTGTAACCGGCACAAATCCTTTCTTTTCAGAAAGACCTGGTGTTGCCTTCAAGTCCCAGAATGGCCTTTTAAAGCTAGAAGGAAACGCTGAGATCACCCTTTCCGAAACATCTCCCTCCCCGCCTCACACATTTCGTAGATCAGAAGCGGGGATCCCCAGGAGCTGGGTGAGGTGATATAGACGCAGCCACGTAGACGCAGAGTTTTGGCTAGAATGACGTCCTAGGTCCCGCTCTGCCTCGACCGCTCCATGTGATCTTGGTACATTTCACCTCCTTTTTTGAGACCGTCTCCTTAGTAGTAAAACCAGTGTAAACCCATCTCCACTGTAAGGATGAAAGCAGGTAACTATGCAGGTGTGCTTCCAGACCACACATTCAAAAAAATATTGATTCCAGAGCCCACGCCTAGGGAAGGGAGAGGAGCCCTTGGCTGTCTGCAAGATATTCTCATCACCCATCAAGAGTCACGGCATGTATTTTTTTCAGCAGGATTCCTTCTTGTTAGTAACAGCACGTACGTTTATTGAAAGCTCACAATGTGCCACGTCACGTGTGAGGCATTAGGCCCCAGTGCCCACCCACGTTCTTCTTTCCCCCTTCTCTCAGTGGCCCCAGCAGAACCCCATCTTTGAGCCACTCCTCTGGTCGGCTGTGGTCACCGGACTGTGGTGGGATGCCCCCCTCACCCCCACTTAGCTCAAGGGACAGAAACCTCAGAATCAAGATGGAAGGAGACTGGGTTCCCGAGAGGCACAGTGGAGGAAGTGTGCTACGAGTGGCTGAGCTCAGGGATTGAAGGGTTACAGTAACTGGTGATACTTACACCCCCCCCCCCTTAAAGTCCTGCTGTGTCTGTGAGTGAGTGACTCCCAGGTATTGCCTCAGGCATCCTCACAAATCTTTCCATCCCGAGTTCAGATGAGAAAAGTTGAAGCGCAGAGAGGTTAGGTGACCTGCCCAGGTTCTCACAGCTGGGGCAGAGCAGAGCTTGAGCTCAAACTGGCCCTCGGGCAGGGTCTTCGCGGCATCCTAGAGACTTTGGCAACAAGGAGCTATAGACACCATCTATTTCCTTTGGAGTACTCAGCCTTCTTCCCTTCTCCCTCCTTCCCCCCTTCCATACGGATTCCTTTCACATTTACTTAAAGTCCGCTCCGTGCAAGGAAGTGGACCATGCAATTGGGTGCATCAGACACGGTCCCTGCCTCAAAATACTCATTGCCTCGTGGCAAAAGAGACGGGAGAATGGACAATTGTCACGTTGGGTAGCCAGGGCTTTGACGGGATAAGCAAGAGCATTGTGGGGGCACAGATGGGAGACATGGTGACCCAGGTCTGGTGGTTTCAGAGAGATGGCTCCTGGGGAAGCCCAGCATATATAGGCCTGGACCGTCCTGGAGCCAGGATCAGGGGACGGGTGCTGATGCAGAGCCAGCAGTGTCCCCAAGATCCCAGCTCCCCCTGTCATCTGATCCAGGCAACGAGGCTGCTTCCCGTCCTCTTATCATGAACAGGGACACCAAGCAGTTTATCTCTTCTCTTCAAGAGCCTTCCAAAAACAGACCGACGGGATGTAACAACTTCAGGCAGCGGCGCCTCCTCAAGCTTCAGACAACCTCTCCAAGGCAGCTCTTCTCCCTTTCCAGAATGGGGCCAGGAAGCTGGCAGTGTTCAGGTAACTGTTATCAGGGAGCATTTAAAAATAAAAAAAGCCTTCTCCAAAACCAGGGGGGTATCTCCAAAATCCAAGAGCCCAGCCCTCAGAATCCAAGCCACCTCGAGTAGCTCTTAATTCAAGCTTAGAAGCAGAAGGACAAGGTCAAGTGTCTAGAGACTGACCTGTGATTCCACAAAATGAATAGGAGTTATGTGATCACTGTCGGGGGTGGGGGGGAGGGGTGTCACTCAAGGACAGGATTAGGAGTCCAGTGGCTTCAAGGAGCAGCGTTCCCTGACCAACTCAGAAGTGACTTTGTTTTCCGTAGTCATTGGAATCCAGGATCTGGAAGACAGGTCAGCAAGCAATTGCATTTTATTGGAGGTGCGTTCACGTTGCTGAGGGCTTGCCCATCCTGGAACGTTCTGTGGAGAGCCACACCTCCATGTTCTTTCTGCCTGAAGTTGGTGGGGTTTCTCTTTTGTGCAATGGGGTCGGGCCTGGACGTCCCCGATTCATTTTGGGTTAATGGATATTGAGTAGAGGTGGGAAACAAGAACCCCGGAGTCGGGCCATCAGAGTTAACCTCCCAGCCCAGACTCCCAGTGTCTTCTTGTGCTGTGAAATTGGGCAAGTGACCTCATCCCCCTCTACCTCTTTCTCTGCCTCTGTGACGTGGAGAAAAATAAGTTGCCTCATACTAGTATTGTGAAGATGAGGTGAGATATTGTCTGTGAAATCACCCAGCTGAGGGCCTGCATGCAAACGTTAGTTCCTTTCTCTCATTTGTGGGATGTGAGTGTATGTCATAGGCCTTATGCTTAATTATGATTATCATTCTTTTTAAAACTATAGTATTTGGGGCGCCTGGGTGGCGCAGTCGGTTGAGCGTCCGACTTCAGCCAGGTCACGATCTCGCGGTCCGTGAGTTCGAGCCCCGCGTCGGGCTCTGGGCTGATGGCTCGGAGCCTGGAGCCTGTTTCCGATTCTGTGTCTCCCTCTCTCTGTGCCCCTCCCCCGTTCATGCTCTGTCTGTCTCTGTCCCAAAAATAAATAAACGTTGAAAAAAAAAATGTAAAAAAAAAAAAAAAAAAAAAAAAACTATAGTATTTACGTGTGCAGGGAACTGCTGCATGTTCAGAGTATGCTGTCATTCCACATGGGTCTCCTGCACATCGGCCGGCAGCCCTGTGAATTTGGCAGGCCAAGGTGTGGTCTTTATTTCATGGACCAAGAGGCCAAGGTTCTCACAGGGCACTTGGCTTGCCTAAGTCAATGGCTGGAGCCATGTGGGCTGTTACAACTGTTGGTTTCTTTCCCCTTCCTGTTCGGGCTGGGTCCAGCAGAGCTGTGTGGCAGGGGATGCTCCCTTTTGAGCCAGTGCTGGGTGCCTGGCGAATGAGCTCACACACACCCTCACAGGGCCCTCCCCTCAGGGGTGTCTGTGGGCACCTAGGCCCACCACGCTAGGACACCATAGGTCCATCATCCCTTTGCTGTCTTGGGCTCAGTCCCGATTCTCAGCAAAGTTCTCGCGTCTCCCCCATGTGTCCGAAGGAAAAGAATCATCCCATCTGTCCCCACAGCCAGCATGGGCACTGGGCCAGGAATAGAATCAAGTTCTTCCCAGAATGGCCAGCTCAAGTCAACTTGAGTGCCTGGGCAGAGCCATTAAGACGATGCAGAGTAGGCTCTTTTCCTACTCGTGGCAGACCTCGGGAGGCACAATTTGAAAGTGGGATGAGGTTAGAGGCGTGAAGGCTAGTATTTTCAAAATAGTAACACGAAGTCCGGACTGCTCAGAGAAAGAGGCACCGGACTAATTATTTGGTGTTAGGAAAAACTTCCTTTTCCTCCTTATGAGCTGTGAGTCCATTTTCTCTGAGGATCCGTGTTTGTTCACAGGGCTTGTGTGGGTGCGCGTGGGTGGGTGCATTCGCATGCGTGTACTTAACACACCACAACTAGGTCACATCGATGGTAACAGCTGCCCTCCGAACAATGCGGCAGGTAGAAAAGCAAGCCTGCAACCCATGGGGAGGAAGACCTCCAGGGCTCTGAATGGTGTCTTCAGGCCAACTTAACCCACGCTTTGAGACCTCGATGACCAGAGCACTCTCCTCTCCCCCCACCGAAGACCCACATTCACTGCTCCACAAGTAGCCACGGGGACAGGAGACTTTCTTAAAGTGATGATACCCAGGAGTACCGACAGATGACCAGCAAGAAAGTGAGAAGTGTCCCACTGCCGATTTGGGGAGACATGAATGGCGCGCTGGAGAGAAGATAGGAAAAGTGTCCTTCCCAAGATAAACTATGGCAGTGGTTTTCTTTTTTTTTTTTTTTTTTTTTAATTTTTTTTTTCAATGTTTATTTATTTTTGGGACAGAGAGAGACAGAGCATGAACGGGGGAGGGGCAGAGAGAGAGGGAGACACAGAATCGGAAACAGGCTCCAGGCTCCGAGCCATCAGCCCAGAGCCTGACGCGGGGCTCGAACTCACGGACCGCGAGATCGTGACCTGGCTGAAGTCGGACGCTCAGCCGACTGCGCCACCCAGGCGCCCCTGGCAGTGGTTTTCAAACTGCAGGACAAAACCGATAGGGCCGTGGAATCCGTAGAGCAACGAGCAATAGAGTTGCTCGTGACCAGCTTTCAATGTAAAAATAAATAATAATAAGGATGAAAGAAAGACATAGAATAAACTGGAATGTATTGAATGACATTAAGAATAACTTTTGTTCTTAAAACTTTTATGTGATGTAAACTATATCCTGAAAGCCCATAACTAAAATAAGCTATCCCTTGAAAGAGAGTAAGGTAAATATATTAGCAGTATTGAGCACAATGAGTCCAGTGCCATTTTTATTTTGGAGAGTTACCGCCTATTTAAGCATTTACATATGTTTTCTTTGACTCGAAACAGACCTAACAGGGACAACAGTAATTGTTAACCTGAGTGTTCACGATTTTCCACCTTCTCCCACGGCTGTGGTGGGAAAGATCCTTGCTGGTTGACTCGTCATCAACAAAGGTCGACGATATGTGGGACATCAAAATGAAGTTCATTTGTTTCTTTTTACTTTGTGCAAGGTGACCAGCAGAAAATTTTAAATTACATATGTGTCTGTCATTATATTCCTGTTGGCCTGGACTACTATAGACTATTACATAACCATTACATGAGTAGGGTCCATCTACAGACACTGTCAAGAATGATCGAGAATATAAACTTACTATCGAGAAAGCCAGTTATACAGCTAAACGCATAACCCATTAAAAAAAAAAAAAACTATGTACACATTGCAAAGAGAAAGATGAGGAAAAGTATCCTAAAGGGTCCCAGGGGTTTGGGACAACAGTGTGCTCCGAGGTTGCAACTGAGCAGTGGTCAACAGGAAAGTCCGTGCAAAGTGTGAGCAAAGTCAGGAAATGTCAACGGAATGGGTGAACCACGCTGGGGAGGGGTTGGGCTGGGGGGAGGGGGGAATGCGGGAATTTTATACTTGGCTATGATTTCTTTTCTGTAGATTTTAAGACAACAAGCAACTTCTTGACTAGAAATTGATGATAGGACAGATGATCATTGCTGATGAGCTGACTCGGGTTGTGGAAATGGCATCAAGATCATGTCAACTGTCGGTCCATTTCATCTGGCTCCCAAGCACTGCCTTCTCTAGAACGTTATTCCATGGAGGCAGCTTCGTGCCCCATTTGATAAATGCATTGTCGATAGCTCAAGCCAACTGAAATAATAATGAGAGAAACTGCCGCTTCTGCCAAGAATTGAGAACTGGATGACGCTGGCGAGTGTTTCCTGAAGCCCAAGGCAGGTTTCCTATAATTAGAAGCAATTTGCTAGAAAGTTTACCAGGCTCTTCCAAAGCATACAATATGGCAAATTGTTAAAGGTTTCTTTATTTTTCCTTTCCTTTTCGTGACACATCACAGATGGAGAGCGTGGAATTCTCCCTTTTCCTGGGCTGGAGCTGTTATTTTAGAGGATCACGCCTTTGCCGAGTCAGTGGGGTGGGAAGAAGAAAACCAACTTTTTGTATCGTTGTGGGAAATGGGAGCAAATTCAGAATCTTATTCTAAACATTTTGACGCTCGAGTCCTTTCCAACTCTCTCCGCTGAGAGACCTCAGCTTTAGCCAAGCAGGATCTAGCAAGTGAAATATATACCAAGACCAAATTCATCAAATTTCCATTCGGTATAGAAGAAAATAGGAAACTCAGATTGCATTTGCACAAAGAGCTATTCCCCTTTCTGGATTCCGGAAGCCAGCCACAGAAGCTGGAGGTGCTGGGATGGGTAGACTAACATCTATGGAGCATCTGGTATATTCCCAGCTCTGTGCCAGGCACCTTGCGCATTCTGTACAGTGCAGCCCTCACTATCACCCCACGCCCTCACCAGCCCAACGGCCCTGTTTTCAATTTACGGACAAAACTGAGACCCAGCAAGGCTAAGACATTTTCCCGGGATCAAAGGCAAAGTTAGGATACAGCACGAGCTTGTTTGACTCCGAAATCAGTGCTTGTTCCGCTACACCCATCTGCCATGCTGTTGGAGCCGGCCTTAAACGGAGGGCAGGCTGGCTATCAATTCCAAGGCTGACTATGTAGGATTCACAGACCCTCCCACCTTGTGTCCTCTAAGAGAGGGAACTGGAGACTTGTACCTCCCCCCGGTCTAGGAGTTGTAGCTCTACAGCGTTTGGAACATCCACCTTCCTGGGAGCCTTCTCATCCAACTTCAGCTGCCCGCTCTGCTCGACGACGTAAGTCCTTGTGCAGCCGAGCAGCCCTGGAAAGGCCTTGACTCTGGATGCCGCTGTTCTCAGCCCTGTGTTCTAACTGCAGGCATACTGTGTTCCAGAACAAAGGGCGTTGGCCTGTGCCATTCTGATATCCCATTAATCTAGTGGAGAGAGTGGAGGTCGGTGCTGGGGAACAGGCAGGGCGTACATAGAGTAAGGCTCAAACGAGAGGTGGGTTCGACCATGAGACGTTCTGGATGCACCACCCATCCATCCTTCCACTACCCCCATCTGTTCATCCATCCATCCATCCATCTGTCCATCCAGCCAACGATTCAACCAGTGCTGTATCTGAGACAGAACAGATAATAATTGAGGTTATAGCCCGAACTGGGGTGGGGGAAAGGGGGAGTTACTGATCGAATGATACGAACTTTCAACACAAGAGGAGTACGTTCCGGTGATCTGCTGGACAGCACGGCGACGACCGCGGATAATACTGTATTTTATACTTAAAACCTGCTGAGAGAGTAGCTCTCGCATGTTCTCGCTGCGCACACGGAAAGCAACAATAT
Source organism: Puma concolor (assembly GCF_028749965.1). Classification (NCBI taxonomy): domain Eukaryota; kingdom Metazoa; phylum Chordata; class Mammalia; order Carnivora; family Felidae; genus Puma; species Puma concolor. Next base: position 64,774,142 of record NC_141667.1, on the reverse strand, counting down.
GAAGGGATGAAAAGACGAATTCGCCGAATTGGAGGGCTTACTTCACAATGTATTCCTATATCAGAACATCACACCACGCACCTTAAGTATATGGGACGATTATTTGTCAATCGAACCTCAATAACACCGGGGGGGAAAAAGAAGGAAAAGGGGTGGGCTTTGGCGATAGAGAGGTGTGAAGTCAAATTCCGGCTGCGCCTTTTCCGGCTGGGTGAGCCCTGAGCATCTTTCTCTCCTTTCCTTGTCTTCCCCATGAGGGAAGCAAGAGTCATGTCCTCAGCAGCGAGGAATGAGTGAGATATCCAAACCAGACAGCACGTATGTAGGGTTACCCACAGGAGGGCTTGGGATGCTTTTGTTGAATGGATAAAGAAGGAGGAGTCTGCAGGAAGGTGGGGGGGGGCGGGGTGCTGTGTTACCCGAAGGTGATGAATTCTAATTGATTCTGTAACCAAAGTTCACTTTTTATCTTTCGTGATTAGGTAACGAGTAGATAACCCACAGGATAGGCTTTGCCTTTTGGAAAGCGAGGGGAACGCAGGTGATGGCGCTCCAGGGTCTTGTTTTATTAATTTTTTAATGTTTATTTTTTGAAAAAGAGAGAGACGGAGAGACAGAGCATGAGCAGGGGAGGGGCAGAGAGAGAGGGAGACCCAGAATCCGAAGCGGGCTCCAGGCTCCGAGCTGTCAGCACAGAGCCCGATGCGGGGCTCCAACTCGTGAACCGCGAGATCGTGACCCGAGCCTTAGTCGGATGCTTAATCGACGGACCCACCCAGGCGTGCCTTTAGTGCCTTATTTTAAACCTCTTTACCAAGCCAGGCACATTTTCGGTCTGATTTGCCTTTGAAACTCGGCAAGTTCACTTGGCCCAGGAGGTTAAGTGCTACTGGGGCCCTGGCTGAAACACCGTCCCCGGAAGGGAACTGATCACACAGACCTTCCAACTACCTTTTCTTCAGCACCAGCGGTCGGCCCGGTGGGGGGCATGGGGGCGGCTGCAGTGGGCATCAAGCAGGAAGGAAGCTTCTGGTGAAGCACGGATGAGTCACACGTGCACCTACAGGTCTGTCTTTGTCACGGTGAGAAACCGGAGGCAACCAAAATGTCCCCAAATAGGAGAGTGCTGAAACCTTTGTGCTCTAGTCTTCTTATGGAATGCCACGCAGCTGTTAGAATGAATGAGGTTCGGGGCGCCTGGGTGGCTCTGTCGGTTGAGCGTCCGACTTCAGTTCAGGTCACGATCTCGCGGTCCGGGAGTTCGAGCCCCGCGTCGGGCTCTGGGCTGAGGGCTCAGAGCCTGGAGCCTGCTTCGGATTCTGTGTCTCCCTCTCTCTCTGCCCCTCCCCCGTTCATGCTCTGTCTCTCTCTGTCTCAAAAATAAAATAAACGTTAAAAAAAAAAAAAAAAAAAGAATGAATGAGGTTCCCCTCCCTACTGGTTCTAAGAACGAGATTTGTCCCAGATGTATCAGTAAGGAGAAAAATCATATCCCATCATAACAAACATAACAAAAATATTGAGAAATGGATGGCACGTGTGAGGTGATGCCGTGAAGGCCAAAAAAAAAAAAAATCTGTACCCCCGAATTATACATTTACATATATTCATATACATGATTATAAGTGCGCAGCAAACAAATCTGTAGCAATAGACGAAATTGTTTATTTCTGCTCCTGTGAGGAACAGAGTTGGGTGGGAGGGATGGGAGAAGGAAGCGAGGCTCATTCTTTTATCGTTTACATGTATGTATATATATATATATATTTTTTTAAACAGCTTTATTGAGATGCAATTTACATACCATACAAATTTTCCATTTAAAGTACACCGTCCAATGTTTTTAGTGTATTTAGAGTTGTGCAACCGTTCCCATAACCTAATTTTAGAACATTTTCATGGTTCCAGCACGAAGCTCATACCTACCCATTAGCAGTCATACTCTATCTCCCCTCTCCCCTCGCCCGAGGCAATCACTAATCTACTTTCTGTGTTTATCAATTTTCCTTGCTAGACATTTCATATAAATGCATTTTTATATTGAGTTTTTCCCTTTTACAAGTATGTGCTCTTATGTAATTAAATAAACAAATGGCATTTTGTTCAAAGAGACAACAACAAAATAGGGCACAGATGTTTCTGGGGACCCTGGGGTGGAAGGCGGGAGGAACGAATTCACAAGGCTCTGGAATGAGAGCAGCCGGGGGCCGGACGCTGGACCGAGCCCCTAGTATAGGCATCTTTTTAACCCTCCACCAAATCACGTGATGTGATTGTTACGAATTGAATGGTGTCCCCAAAAAAGATACACTGAAGAGACTTTATTTGGAAATAGGATCTTTGAAAATGCTGAGATGGCATCGTGAGGGTGGGCCCTACCCAATACTGAGAAGAGACACACAGAGGCACACAGGGAAAATGCCGTGTGATGACAGAGGTACAGATTGGAATAATGCGTCTACAAGCCCAAGAACGCCAGGAAATGCCAGCGACACCAGAAGGTAGGACAGAGGCAAGGAAGAGGGTCTCCCCTCAGGCCTTCGGAGGGAACGCAACCCCTCCATGCCTCAATCTTGAACTTCTCGCCTCCAGCACCGTGAGACAGTGAATTTCTGTTGTTGACCACCACCTAATGTGTGGTGCTTTGTTACGGCAGCCCTGGGAAACGGATAGTTATCGTTCCCATTTTGCAGGAAAGTAAACTGAGGCTCAGACAGGGAAAGAGGAGGATCCAGGCGACACTGTTAAGAGGTGGCTGAGCTGGGTTCCGAGGCAGCCAGGTGGGGAGCAGGTGGTCTGTCTGAGCCCATGGGATTCTTTCCAGCGCCCCCACAGACAGTAGTGCTCCTTATTACACTCCATCGGGTAGTCCGGCAGATCTATTTGACTCACCTCCAATAACATGTACGAGGAGGATAATAAGAGGACTATGCCTAAGGCATTTGCCTCCCGAATGCCAACGGCAGTTTAGGGAAAAGCGCCTTCTGCTTGGTTCTTGGGCACATTTCACGGACACACACTTTCGCCTCCCCACCTGCCAACCAACCGTTCCTGAGGGTCAAGCCTACCAAATCCTGAGAAAGGAAGAAAAAGTTCTTTTCCTCTGGCTGCCTTTGTGGAAGCTGATTCTGTGTGTATGTTGGGGGGGGGGGGGCGGTGAGGATGGGGATGGGGATCGGAGGCAGGGAACATTCCCTCAAGCTTTCCCTACCTCCGGCACAACGGGCACCTCGCGGCCGAAGAGCAGGTCCAGAATCGGAGGCAAACACTCGGGGTGTATCCCCATCCCTCCTTCTGTGTGTATCCAATCAGTATGCATTTATGATCCCCCCCCCCCAGAATGACCAGAAGGCAGAAGGTGGCTCTTACCAATACAAGGTGGTCAACGTTGAATCCTCACAATATGGCCTTGAATTCATTACTCAGTTTACAGCCCTGGAAAGGGAGGCTCAGAGAGGGGTGGTAACTTGCCCAGGCACACACAGCTAATAAGAGGCAGAAGCAGACATGGACCTAGGCAGCATGACTCCAAGGCTAACCAAGCCCGGTGACTTTCCCCTGCACTTCGGAACCAGGCAGCCTGTGTTGAAATCCCCTGCAGATTCTGAGGCGTCCGGCTTCGGGCTATCAAACTCGGATAATATTCACATCTACCATCAGATTGTCAGGAAGATTGACCAAATGCTTCCCTCAGTGAGCATCTGGCATGCATCAGGACTTTATAGGGGAGGCGGTTATCATCCAGTCCCTGGCCTGCTTCTGAAACGTCTCTCTTTGCCCTTGCGCCTCATCAAGATCGAGGTCCGGGAGGGGAGGACCTATCTCTTACAATTCTTCATCTCCCGCAGCTGATAGACACATAGTAGGTCCTCAGGACAGTCCTGCGGAAGCAATGGGATGATGTCAAAGCGACTTGGGGTTTGGCTCCAGGTAACAGGGGCTTGGCGAAGGGACCTGGGGTCACATGGGGACCTTGATGATTTCTGATGGTTAAGTTTATGTCTGTTTCCTCAACTGTAAAATGGGCCCATGATGCCTCCTTTTTAAGATTGTCTGGAGGACTTAACAGATCTCACGTGTCAAAAGTACCTGCAAAGGTACATTAAGTCTTTATTGTACTTTCCTTTTCTTCCTTTTGTTCTTCCTCCCATTCTGAGCTTCCGTTTTCTCACCTACAAAACAAGGTGAATCGTAGGTCCGTCTCCCTGGGTCATTGTAAACAAAGGGTGAAAGCCTCATATAAACTCTAAGGCACTGGACACACCAATCGAAACTGAACTGAGAGAAAACATCTAGAAACACAAAAATCACTTGAGTTTCCTGCCAGGGAGAATTGGGTCTATTTCCCGCCTACCTCCAATCAGAGAAGCCAGAAGCTAAAGGATATAATGCTTTCTTGGCAAGAAAAGAATGAAGTCCTGCCGAATGAAGAAAATTCTAACACACCTTTGCAGATTATTATATCAAGTGAGAAATGGTTTCAGCTGAAGCTGTCTGAATAAATTACTGGCAGTCAGAGGGTGAGGAAATTGAGCTGTGAGTGCATTTATATAATGTATTTATATGTCAAACTTTGCTCCTGCTCTGTATATCTTTGTGGCTTTTAGACATAAGATATTTTACCAGATTCTCCTTCCCTCAGGAGGCAGTTGTGTAAGTTAGGAAAAGGCCCCAGACAAATCTCCAAGTAGAATATAAATTCTTCCCTCCTCCAATTTTTTTTTTGTAGGAAAAAAAAAAAAGGTGCTTTACCGTTGAAATACAAGTTCAGGGACATAATTTTTGAGGCTGAAGTGGAAAATATTTGAATGTAGCCTTCAGATGTTCTTCTTCTCTTTCTCCTTGATAGACTCCTACACATATGTCAAAGCCTGAATCAAAGTTGCCCTGTTCTGTGAACCCCCCCTGCCTGCTGTTATTGCTAGTGGACCGCTCTGTCCTTGAACCACCTGTTATCAATCCCCCTGTCACAGTACAGAGCCCAGCACAAGACCTGCCTGTCATCTGGCAAGTGCTTAGCTAATGGCTTGATGAGTCATGTACCTGCTTTCATTATAGTAGAAGTGAACACAAAGATATGGAGAAACATGGGCTAGAAGATTATTCTGAAGAAGGGAGATGGGCCGAGAGGTGGCTTGTAACATTCTTGAAAAGCCACCAGCAATGGACAGACAATATTAAGAAACAACCCATTCCATACTATGGAGGTTGATCGTGTTGAATGCGAAGTCAACACCAAGTAAAAGTAGGAACAATCAAGACTCACACTGCAAATACTCCTAACTCCCCATAAATCACCAAAAACATGGCTTTGTGTCTCCAATCTCATAGACGGTTTTCTCTGTCATCTTTGGTGGTGACCCTCAATTCCCCGTTCAGTTTTCTCTTTGAAGAAGCAAGATTTTATTATTCCTCAAGAGCCTTGTCTTCACAAAACTGGATTCCACTCAACTGTGATGGCTGAGAAGCCCATGAAATCCTCCCCACTCTTTCTGTCAGTGTGGGACACACACACACAGACCATGTTAGGCGAGAGGACCTCCCTGCATAGGGGCACGTATTCACGAGCTAAGTGCTATTTGATATTATGTCACTGGGTCAAGGAACGAGGAGTATTTCCATACTTATTTGTCTTTTCATATAAAAAATACGACTTAACACTCTAGTTCCTTAAAATGTGTATGTGCCACATAATGTATATACATCACACACAGCATTTGCAAATGACAGAAACCTCTTATCAAGTAGCTTAAGAAACAGAGGGAGATTCTCCATCTCATTTCATCAACCTTCCCAAAGGGCCAGACTAGGGTGGACCTTAGGGATGGCTGAGTATTCTCTCTCTCTTTCTCTCTTTCTCTCATTCTCCCTATCTTCCCACCCAGCCCCGCAGGAGACAGGCTTCGCACATGCGTTGGAGAACATGGTTACTGCCAGCCACAGAGCCACATTTTCCCAGCTCTGTAACTGGAATCACACAGAAAGCTCTTCCCTATGGTTCCAGCAGAAAATGCCCAGGGAAGGACTCTGATTGCCTCAACTTAGGTGACATTCCTCTCTGAATGGTAACAAGGTGAATGATTAGGTCTTGGACAGATATGATACTAACTATGACAGTATATGATTTGCTAGACTTCAGGTAGATCCTGAAATCTAAACTTTCTAAAAAAATTTTAATTCCATCATCGTTGATATACAGCATTATATTCGTTTTGGGTGTACAATAAATATAGCAATTCAACTCTTCTGTTTAACACTCAGTGCTCATCACAAGTGTCCTCCTTTTTTTAAATTTTTTTTAATGTTTTATTTATTTTTGAGACAGAGAGAGACAGAGCATGAACGGGGGAGGGTCAGAGAGAGAGAGAGGGAGACACAGAATCCGAAGCAGCTCCAGGCTCTGAGCTGTCAGCACAGAGCCCGACGCGGGGCTCAAACTCACGGACCGTGAGATCATGACCTGAGCCGAAGTCTGACGCTCAACCGACTGAGCCACCCAGGCACCCCACAAGTGTCCTCCTTAATCCCCATCACCTATTTCAACCATCCCCCACCCACCTGGACACTCACCTCACTTCATTAATTTGGCTATTGGAAATCATGCTGCAATAAACATAGAGGTGCATGTATCTCTTTGAATTAGAGGTTTTGTATTCCTTGGGTGGATCGTAGGGTAGCTCTATTTTTTTTTTTTTAATTTTTTTTTCAACTTTTTTTTTTTTTTATTTTTTATTTTTGGGACAGAGAGAGACAGAGCATGAACGGGGGAGGGGCAGAGAGAGAGGGAGACACAGAATCGGAAACAGGCTCCAGGCTCCGAGCCGTCAGCCCAGAGCCTGACGCGGGGCTCGAACTCACGGACCGCGAGATCGTGACCTGGCTGAAGTCAGATGCTTAACCGACTGCGCCACCCAGGCGCCCGGGGTAGCTCTATTTTTAATGTTTTTTTTTATTTTTTATTTTTTATTTTTTATTTTTTTTTATTTTATTTTATTTTATTTTTTTTATTTTTAATGTTTTAAGGAACCTCCATACTGTCTTCCTTAGTGGTCGCACCAGTTTGCGTTCCCACCAACAGTGCACAATCTCCACATCCCCACCGACACTTGTTGTTTCCTGTGTTTTTCATTTTAGCCTTGGAATTTGAACTTTTAAAAATTCCGTATGTGATTCTGATGTGCACTCTCAATTGAAAACCACTGATCTGTATGTATTAAATAGGTTATTTAATATAGTATATCAAGTAATACAGAATAACATATTATGTTCCACTATATTATATCTATTATGCTGTGTTACTCAATAATATAATTATTATAATAATGATATAATAAAGCATAACATATTGTAATATACTATAATATAGTCTAGCCATGATAGTATATCAAGTAATATATTCAAAGAGCCCAAAATGACTCAGAGAAATGAGCTAATCTCTATATCCCATCACTACGTAGGCGTCTACTCTGTCCTAAGTTTAAATATGCAGACCAATAAGACTTTGACCCCACCATTAAGGAGCTGCTGTTTAATGAGAGAGACAGATGCAAATAAAAAGTGACAACTGGGCATACAGTCTTGGTTATCTAAGTACACAGAGAAAGGAACACAATGTGTTTGGCATAATTAGGGAAGTCTTTCTTGATGAGAGGGCATTTGAACTGAGTCTTAAGGGATAAATAGAAGTTCGCTACTTAGGTCAGGCAAAGAAAGCGTATTTAGCCACAAGGGAATGGGACGTTCAAGAATGTGATGGGGTACAGAGCCTAGTCCTTGCGTGTCACTTTTAAGTCAGGCTTCATGCGTTCAAATCCCAGCCTTCCCACTTTGCAGGTACGTGACCTCAGAGAGATACCCAAGTTCAATACCGTTTACGTGCCTTAATCTTCTCCTTTATAAAATGGAATTAGCAACCTCATTCTCGTGGGTCATTGTGAAGATCACACCAGTTGATGTTATAAAATTGGATTGCACACCAAAACTTTGAATCACAGCAAGCTAGGTGTATCGTTGCTTGTTAATTGTCATCCTGGACGAGTGAACATTCTAGTCTCTGTTCCCTTAGGTGAAACAGGCGGATCACAGCAGTGCAGATTTCAAGGGCATTTCTGAAGCCTGAGCGAAAAATAATTCATGGAAAGTATTTGCCTGAGATCTGGCACATGACAAGCACTAAATGCACATTGCATATCGTTATGGAATAATTACTTCGCAGAGTGCTTAGTTGTCACATAATAGGTGTTCAATTTTTTCTCCCTATTACAGGGAAGCCTGGCCCATGGCTAGGAATTGCCATTGAAAATCTAGCCAAGCCACAAATCTCCACCAAGATGCCGAGAGGGGACGGGGAAATAGCCCCCAGATCCACCCCTGACAGAGTTGCATGTTGGGGGGCGGGGGGAGGTTGTCTCCATTGAATCCCGCCGAGCTTTCTCAGGCAGAGGCCCAGAGTCTAATGAATGGAAAGCTGTCACACCAGGGCATTCATTCTGTGGAAGAGAATTAAAGCCCATTAGAAGAAAATACTTCAATCGGCTGGCCCACTCCTCACGGAGAGGCGTCCTGGCATATGTAACGGAATTGCTAAACAGTAGGGATGGCACAGCCCTCCTTTCCTCGGGGTGTTGGGGAACCAGAAAGAATGTTCACACGGCCCGTACCAACAGGCAGCTGAATTATGCTAATAAGCAGCCATGCCTGCTGGGAATGGGCGGGCATGAAGTCAAGAAGGAACCAGAGCCTGGGCATCTCCACATCCACAGGCTTAAGTGACTTGTTCTGTTTTCCAAGGCTTGCATTCAGGCCAGGAGGAGAGAAGGGAAAGTCACATGGTCCAGGAACAGCCTGGAAGACTGTCACCAAACAGGCGACTTCTGCCCCTTGAGCCAAAGGGAGTCATCAAAGGGAGGACGGTAATGTCTACTGATGCCTTCCCTTTGCCAGGCTCCAGATCGCCGTGGCCCCTCGGAACCGAGACCCCGAGATAAGCAGGAAAGTAACGTGCCCAAGGTCAGCGTCGCTTTCCAGCCAGGATCCGCCAGGGGCCAAGCATTGGCTCTTTCGCTGGAAAGAAGCTGGCTCCGATGCCCTCACTTGTTTCGGAGCTATCCAGATGTGGGTGCTGCGGCCTCGTAGTCGTGTGACCCTGAGAGCCCTGATTTTCCCGATCTGCGAAATGGGACCCGCAATGCCTACTTCACAGGATCATGGTGGGGATTCTGTTGCGATAAGGGCTATGAAAATACCGTGAAAACTCCACGTTGCCCGTGCACACATGCAGGGATGATTTTATTCTGCTCTCCCAGAGGGACTCAGAAATGGGGAGGGAGGGTGGCAAAGAGGGTGAAGAATTAACCCTTAAAGGTGGCAGCGGGTCCTCATCGGGCACCTACTCAAGGCTTAGCAAAATCTTGGTGCACAAGGATGTAAAAGAAACGCAAGGCAGGGAGGTCTTAAAAGCCAGCACCGTGAGCCCTTCCAACGTGGTGTCAGCAGCCCAGGATTTCACAGTATTCACAGCTCCTGGGCCGGCATGGTGACACACTCACCTGTCCACGACTGTGGGAGCGAACAAGGGGGCTGAAGTTCCAAGTGAGGCCACAGACCTGTGTGCAGGGTGGAGGATGGCTGATGAGGCCTCTCCCCGCTTCCCTGCAGGTTCTTCTTCACCTGTGCTTGGGATACTCTGTTCTCAGGCCCAAGTGCCTTTCTCTTCTTATAAAACCGAGCGAGAAATGTGGGCGAGTACGGTGTGTGTGTTTTTAAGCTGAAAACCTCACTCGCGCGGTCGAGTGAGCCGCAGGTTCCAAAGCTGTGGGGCTCTGCCAGGAGGGAGAGGCTGGGGTCCTGGAGGGCCTCGCACAGGGCACCCTCTGCGCTGGGCCCCAGGAAATGGGGAGAGGTGGGTCGGCCGGGAGGCCTGTGGGGTGGGGACGGGCCAGGACACCGTCGCCAATCACAGGCCGGAGGCGGGAGAGTTTAAGCTCCTTCAAGAAATCCCGAGAGTGTACAAAGTCGGGTGTGATATTATAAAAACCCTGCTGAGAGGTTTTAATGGGAGCGGACACTTCGGGAGCATTCCCTAGCTCTAATTTTCTCATTATAAAGCTGACCGTCGTGTAAGAAACACCCAATGCATATTTAATATCTCTAATATGTGGCTGCCTTTTAGCCTCCGGAGAAGGACAGGTATTCATTTTCATAAATTACTTTTTAACTATTTTTTTTTTCCAAAGGGGGATGGGGGGAAAGAAAACAGAGACAAAACAGATGCCTTCAGCCCTTTGATCAGCCTCACTGCAGACAAGCAGGCTGCCCCCTAGCACCTCTTTAACTACAGCTTGCCAGGAGGAAGGAAAATGAATGGTTTGAACTCTGCAATTACAGTGCCTGCTGAAGGCCTGTCATCGAAGCCAGAGGGACCAGGTCCCGACCAGCTCTGCTACCCCCAGAATTACAACCAGCGGGGCAGAGCGTTAAAGACCCCTGTGGCCGGCGGCTTCCACGGCCCGGGAGCTCCGGGCCAGCCACCGGACCCCCTGCCCGCGTTCCCCCACCCCTGTTGCTATAAATACAGAAAACGAAGACCATATATACACTGGCCGGGCCAGACCAGACAGGAGAGAAAGAAGCAGGAGACAGCAGCCTTATCTCATGCCCGGGAGTCGGGGAATGCAGCGGGAAAGGGAGGGGAGGGTGGAAGAGGCAGAAGGTCAGATTTCTGGAGCGTCCTGTGCGGAATGGGAACAGCCCATGCCCGGCTAGAGCCGCTTACCCGAATCCCTGAGAGCTTACAGGCTGCTTTGGGAGATAGTAAACACCGAGTGTTTCAGACTGCCCCGTTTCAGAAGGGAAAAGAGGAGAGGGTGAGAAAGAGGAGAGTCAGGCCCTTATCCTCAGGCTCTGCCCCGGGCGATTTATGTGCACGGTCCCATGATATTTGGCCAATATCTCAACATACCCAGGGACCAGGCACGGTGCCAGGCACGTGGTAGGGGCCTGAAAAAAAAAAAAAAGTCAGTTCGATAAATGAGGGATAGCCACATTTTTAGAAGACAAAATTGAAATTCGCAGAATTCAGTGACCTGCTCAAGGTCACCGGGTGGGAGGGCTAAAGGCAGGATTAGGACCCAGGTGGGCCTGCCCACAAAGCCAGTTCTTTCCAGAAGGGTGTGCTGCCTGTGTGAGAAGGGGTGGTGGACTTTCCAGGCAGGGAGTATGGGTCCGAGACTGTAACCTGACTCCCAGGGCTGGCACTGGGGTGAGACACTTGCCTCGGGAGCAGAATTTCAGGGGGGCATTGAAAAAACTCAGCGAGGGGCGCCTGGGTGGCGCAGTCGGTTAAGCGTCCGACTTCAGCCAGGTCACGATCTCGCGGTCGGGGAGTTCGAGCCCCGCATCAGGCTCTGGGCTGATGGCTCAGAGCCTGGAGCCTGTTTCCGATTCTGTGTCTCCCTCTCTCTCTGCCCCTCGCCTGTTCATGCTCTGTCTCTCTCTGTCCCAAAAATAAATAAACTTTAAAAAAAAAAAAAAAAGAAAAAGAAAAAACTCAGCGAGCAAGATTGGTAAGATTTTTAGTCCAATATTTTCTAACCTCAAAGTTAATGCCCAAATCCATGATGAACAAAACACCAAATTTTAAAATGGACACCGAATCAGTTTTACTGATCACGTTTTGCCTCAGCCTCCAATGACACCGTGGACTTCATTTGCTGTGTGACCTTGGGCATCCATTTTCCCTCTCTGGACTTCAGTTTCCCAGTCTGTCCCAAAGGAGCAGACCCAAGGCTCCTGGGGCCCCTTCCAACTCCAGCATGCTGGTATAGGGGTTCAAGCCTCAGCCTGGCCCATCCTTGGTCGCTGCTGTGGGGGCGGGTGCCGCGGAGGCGTCTGCCCGTCTGCAGCGGTGAGGCTGGGGAAGGTAAGGGATGAGCACTCACTCCCAGAGGCCACTCGCCTGCCTGTCCTTGTGCAGCATCTGGGTTGAGTTTCACAAGTGCCTCCCCAAGAATGTGAAGAAAGGCACTGGGAACCGAGGTCAACTGCAGACATGACGTTGGTACATTTTTGGCTCCGTGGGGGCTGGGATGGCTTGAGGGGAGTTCTGCTGGCTTTTCATGGCGACGGTGATGACAGCCTGTCATGAAGTCACTGATGGCTCCAGCCTGTCCTCATGGGATGCCAGCTCTTGGGGTCACTTCTTTTCATTCATGTGGCTTTTTCATCCCCCCCCCCCCCCGGCCCCATTAGCAGAAATTCTTTTATTTTAAGAACAATGCGAGGGACAGCTGGAGAACTGCTACAGTTATTTGCTTAAATTCTTCTGACATTTGCTCATTGCTTTGTAATTACATTTCTGATTTTGTCTTCTCCCACAAATTTGTACAATAGATTGGTTCCAGACATTCCCTAGCTCATTCATTCATTCAATTACTTAAATAAAATTTGCTAATACCTCCTGAGGGGACTAACATTGGTTGAGTGCCCCCTTGGCACAATGCACCATGCAAGCCATCACGTATGGCTCCATCCATTGACCCGTCCAGTTCCGGTACGTGTCAAGCACCCATTACGTCCCAGGTACCTGCGAGTTCTGGATTTACACGATGGAGCAAACCAGCCACATTACTAGTCATGCAGGGCCGAGGACAGACTGATATTAACCAAACAGTAATAGGCACAATGTAGCTACCACCTCTGTGTTGGTTCCTGGAATGTGTCAACTTGACCTGGCCAAGGGGAGCCCAAATATTTGATTAAATATTATTTCCAGGTGTGTCTGTGAGGGCACCTCCAGATAAGACTAGCTCTGGAATTTGGTAGGATGAGTAAAACAGGGTGCCCTTTCCACCACAGGTGGGCCTGATCCAATCAGTGGAAGGCCTGACTAGAACAAACAAGGCAGAGGAAGGGAGAATTTACTCTCTTTCTGCCTGACTGTTGAGCAGGGGCGTAGATCTCCTCCTGCCCTCACGCTGCCACTCACACCCTCAGTTCTCCTGGTTCTCAGGCCTTTGGACTCAGACTGGAACTACACCACTGGCTTTAATGGGCCTCCAGCTTATAAATGACAGATTGTGGACTTCTTGGCCTCCAAAATCATGTGAGCCAATTCCTTACAATAAATCTCTGTACACATATGAACAAGATGTGTGTGTGTATGCTGTGTGGGTTTTTTCGGTTTGTTTGGCTGTTCATTTTTGGGTTTTGTTCTCTGGACAACCCTCATACTACCTCCTGAGAAGAGCCAGGAAGAAAAATCACACAGTGCTCTGAAAGCACGTGGCAGGAGTATCAGCTCGGTCCAGGGGCGAAGGGAAGCTTCTCCCAGGAAGTGGTTAATAAAGCTCGGATGTTAGAGATGGCCAGCAGTGAACTAGGTGAAGGGGGGAGGGAAGTTCATCTGGTACAGTGAATAGCGTGTGCAAAGGTCCTGAGGTAGGCACATGGGTAAATATGAGAAATTGGAACAAGGTTCAGTGGCTAGAGTGCAGAGATCCACGCGACTTGGTGTGGAATCAGGCGGAAGAGGTACAAAAAGGCCAGATCATGCAGGGCTACACAGGCCATGTTGAGGGGGTTGGGTCTTGACATCACTGTCTTGACTGTACTAGATTTTAGTGTTACGGCTCTTGTTACCACGATCTTTCAGATGAAGAAAATAAGGCCCAGAGAAGTTCATTTATTCATCCATTAACTACTTACTGAGCACCTACTGTGTTTCAGGCACTGTGCTGGGAGCTGGGGAAATAGCGGTGCCTGGACAGGCAGGGTCTCGCCGCTGGGCACCTTCATGCACGCACATGCCACAGGCAGGATGAGGACTTGGGCCTACCTGTCCCAAAGGCTTTGCTCTCTGCCTGCCTATGGCTTACTGGCCCCCACCCTGGGATGAAAGATGCCCAGCGTCCTCCCCATCAGGTGCTCAGGGTGTAGTGGCGAACTAGGGGACCAAATGCCTCCCCTCTGTGGTTCGTTCCCTGGGGCATACCCAGCCGTGTGCCTTCTAGGAGTCACAGCCACACCCCAAATCTCGGAAGAAAGAATCTGAAATTTACAAGCCGGCTTCTGACCCTGACCAGCAAGTGGCAGAGGAAACCCCCCTATCCCTACCAGATCTGGACCAGATCTGGACCCCCTCCCAGTCTCGTTTTTATTTCCCAGAACTGAAAATGGTCACAAATTCTTCTCTGCTCCTTTCTGCGAGGGGCAGGGGCTATGTCTCCTCTTCCTTACCCTGGGCTGTCCTTGGGACTTACTTTGACCAATGCGATCAGAGTGGTGGAAATGACAAGTGCCAGCCTTGTCCTCCATGCTCTGGGAAGCAGCACCTTAAAGTGAAGTAGCTCAGGCTAATCTGTGGAACGAGGGGAGACTATGTGGAGGGGGAGGGGGCGGAGGGCCCCAAGGAGCAGGCTGAGCTGGCTGAAGGCAGTCCCACCAGCAACCCAAGGCCAGACCGGCAGAGGCGTGTGCAGTGAAGCCTCAGACTCATAAGCAGTATCGGCTCATTCTGTTTTAAGCCCCAAAGTTTGGCGGTGGTTTGTTGTCCGTGGAGAGGTAAGGGACACCCTGCGTTTACACCTCAGGGAGAAACGTAAAGAACGATCTACGGAGAGAGGACACGTGTTGCGTTCACTCTGCCTTCGTTTCCTTTTCTTCGGCTAAGCACACCCCCAGTTCCTTCCCAGGGCTCCCGGTGGCGGGCCACCGGTGGCCCCGCTCTCAGGTGGGAGGCGTGAGTGGGGCTGATCTTCCCCCAGCTCCCAGGAGGGGACAGTTAATCCGGGAGCGGCCAATGGGAGCGTGGCTTCCCCCTGGCCGTGGTGATTGGCGCAGAGGTGGGCACGTGATCCGGTCGGAGCCAATCAGAGTTCTTCTCGGGACGTTTCTGCAAATGATCGGGAAAGGTGGGTTCTCTCCGGCCAAATTTGAACCCGAGACGACGGGAGCCTGGTGCTCGTAGCAGTTATCTTACCACCGCGTGGAGCTAGCCTGTCGGAGAGCGGAGCTCCTCCCGAGGAAAGCAGAGCCCCCAGGTGGAGACCTATTGTGAAGATGTCGTGGAAGAACCCAGATGTCGCTGTACCCGGAGAAACGCTGCTTCTGGATTTGGGGGATGTGCGAGCACCCAAGTCTTTCCCTGTGGTGGTTGTGAAAGTGAGCCCCTCAGACCTGTCGCTGTGGAGCATGGTAGACTGCGAGCCCCTCTGCGTCCCCCACCACATCTGTTCCCAGGCCAGGCTTCCCCCCGCCCACGTGGAGAAATCGCTCTGTAGTCTAAGGCTCTTTTCTACCCAGCCCGTCTTCTTTCCTTCTCTCCTTCACAGGCTCGGACCCGAATCACCTTGACTCTTCCCCTGAACCTTCCCAGGTGCTTCTGTCTCTTGCGGGCCTATTCCCATCTTGGCACCTGCTTCCTGAGAGGAGCTGAACTCACCCTTTGACCTCCTTTTATTACTTCCCTAAGCCAATGTGAGGTGGATTTCTGTCGCTTTCAATTGAACAGTTTCTGAAAAACACTATACGTCCGCTGAGGAACGTGGGTCTTGTCCAGAAGGTGACGGAGACTCTGAGGGGGTTTTAAGTGGAGGCTGTGGTCAAATCTCTGTGGTGGGGCCCTCCTTGTGCGCTGTGAGGGGTGGGCCGGAAGGGGGGACTGGAGGAAGGATGCCAGCCGGGGGCTATGGAACAGTCCAGGGGGGCACGAAGTGTAAGCCAAGCCAGGCAGTGGAATGGTGGAGGGAAGGGAGAGGATGGGTTTGGAAGCGGGTCTTGGAACCAAGGATTTGATGACTGGTTGGAAAGCAGGATGGATGGGGTGAGGAGGGAAAAGCAGAAAAAGCCTCCGGGTTGTCAACTCTGCGGATCACAATAATGATGTGAGGGCTCCCTGTGGACTCTTACCTTTCTTAGTATCACAACTGCCCTCCGGGGTAATGAACATGATTATCCCATTCTAAAGATGAGAAGACGGAGGCTGAGAGAAGTTACAAAGGCTTGGCCAGTGTCTGACAGCCAATGGCGCTGGGACTTGAACCCAGGACCGTGAAGGCTCTAAAAATCAGTGTGCTCAGCCGACACCCTATGCGTCACCATCACCGGTGGCCCTTCTCCTGCTGCCCCCTGAGCTGCCACCTCCCAGGCCATCCTGAGATTCGCTCTGTCGGAACGGGCAGGAGAACAGCCAACTTTTCATCTTCTTTGCTCTTTTTCCGAAATCACCGATTGTGCTCTTGAAATAGCTAGCTCATCGGCCGGAGGGGAAAAAAAAAAAAAAGAATTTAAAAAAGAACAGACCTCGTGGGATTGTATTTACCTCACCGTGGTATTGTCACCATTTTGCCGTATCGCGCTCGCTCACCATAGCGAGAGCTAGCAACATCTTTCAATGAACGGCGGTCCCTTGATCCCAAGGCCACCATTTTCCTGTGTCCACCGGGACACGGCCTTGCCTGTCAGAGGCATCTGACTGTTGAAAATGAACCACTGTGCGGTTTTGCATTCTGGGAAAGGAGAGCGATCTCGCAAAGAAAGCCATCCTCCTCTCGTCCTTGGGGAGCAGAGGGCGTGAACACGGCTGCCCACACTTTTTGACAAGCATGGGAGCTAAGTTCTTCCTACGTAACCTTTCCAAACAGATCCCTTATTTGTGTGTGCTTTGCTCTTCATTTCCCACACATCCCTCTGCATCCTTTTTTTTTTTTTTTTTTTTTTGCAGGAGACTGACTTCTCTGATGCCCAGGTAGTCAGCTGGCCTCTCCGTGAAATGGGGATGCGAAAACTTAGAGGCAAAAGAGCAAATTCTCACGATCAGCTCCGATAAGAAAAGAAATGGAATAAAAATGGTTTCACGGGGGAACTGACGCGAGCCAGGTTGACGCGGGGAGACCCCTGGCCCGTCCTGTGTTTGCAAGGGAACAGCTGGCTGCGTTGAGATTGTGTCTGCCAGATGCACGGAGATGATGATTTCTCGAATGCGCATTTGGTTCCAATTGTCGTGGTGGCTATGAGTTAGCTTAACAGAGAGTAGGTACACACTGACCATAGCCAAAATAACCACATAGGGCATTGCAGGTTATTTTGTGTGAACGAAAGGAAAGGACGAGGGCAGGGAGGAGAAAGCATGGAAGAAAACACGAGTGAGGACCACTCACCGTCTGAGGCACACTCACCGTCTCACTAAGGAGCCCCAGGGACCTGCCAGTGAGATGTCTTCACCTGCATTTTGCAGGTGAGGGGAGCAGCCTTCAGAGAGGTGAGGACACCTTTTTTGTAAAGGCGGGGTGAAGTTTTGACTTCAGCCCCGTGTGACTCCAAGCCTGACACTCCGCTTTCCACCAGGACAGAGGCGGGCACCACCTAATCAGTGACGTGTCTCTAAAGATCTGGCCAGGCAGGGTGTGCCTGGGTGGCTCAGTGGGTGAAGCGTCTGTCTCTTGATCTCAGCTCAAGTCTTGATCTCAGGGTCATGAGTTCAGGCCCGTGTTGGGCTCTTCTTTGGGTGGGAAGCCTACTTAAAAGAAAGGAAGGAAGAAAAGAAAGAAAGAAAGAGAAAGAAAAGAAAGAAAAAAAGGAAGAAAGAAGGAAAGGAAGGGAGAAAGAAAGAAAGAAAGAAAGAAAGAAAGAAAAGAAAGAAGGGAAGAAAGAAAGAAAAGAAGGGAAGAAAGAAAAGAAAGAAAAAAAGGAAAGAAAGAAGGAAAGGAAGGGAGAAAGAAAGAAAGGAAAGAAGGAAGAGAGAAAGGAAAGAAAGAAAGAAAAGAAGGAAGAAAAGAAAGAAAAGGAAAGAAAGAAAGGAAGGGAGAAAGAAAAAAAAGAAAAGGAAAGAAAGAAGGAAAGAAAGAAAGAAAAAAAGAAAGAAAGAAAGAAAATGGAGGGAGGAAGGAAAGACCTGGCCAGAAGATTACCTCACAAATTTTCTCTTAAGAATGAAATATAAGGGGCGCCTGGGTGGCACAGTCGGTTAAGCGTCCGACTTCAGCCAGGTCACGATCTCGCGGTCCGTGGGTTCGAGCCCCGCGTCGGGCTCTGGGCTGATGGCTCAGAGCCTGGAGCCTGTTTCCGATTCTGTGTCTCCCTCTCTCTCTGCCCCTCCCCCGTTCATGCTCTGTCTCTCTCTGTCCCAAAAATAAATAAACGTTGAAAAAAAAATTAAAAAAAAAAAAAAAAAGAATGAAATATAAGCCAATGCACCAGCACAGCCCTTTAAAGATGACGTTCAGATTTCCCCGGGGGCACCCACGGTGTCACCCCCGGCCTGACCGCGATTGCATTGTAACTGCCGAGCCGCCACTGTCCAGGCTGGCCCCCTCCAGGCATGCACACAACTCGCAGAGCCCTGGAGGGTCCCACAAGAGCCCACGCACAGTCTTCTTGTCTTCTGCTCCAACCACATCTCAAGGCCCACTGCCACTAAGTTACTTTGTACCCTGGTCCCACATGGCTCTGTGGGCGCCCCAGTCTCTGGCCCAGGGATTCCTCTGGCCAAAGCAGTCTCTCAGCAGCATCACTGGCCCCTGGATACACAGAGCAGGTGCCCGAGCTGAGCTTGCAGGACAGACCCAGGGGCTCCTGGCCGCCGCCTTCCGAGACTCTGGTGCTCAAAGCTGTGTCCTCATTCTCCTTTAGGCTTAAACAAGCAACCAGAAATCTCATGAAATTGACTCCTTAGGAGCCTGCCCGGGCTTTCCCCCCACAGGCCCAGGCTTGTCTGAATTCCAGAGTGGGCTCAGCTAGAATCCTCGCCCTCCAACTTGGTCTCTAGGAAAAAATTCTCAATCTACTCTCTCACATGAGCTTCAGAATAATCCGCGAAGTTGGCAAGAGGCATAGTTCTTTCTCCTTTGCAAATGGGGGGGGGGGGGGGGGCGAAGCTCAGAAGGCGGCATGGGGGGAGGGTCAAGGTCAGGTTCCCAGTCTTGCGAGAGTGTGGCTCCCACCCTTCTGTGCTGTCTCCCTTCCCTTCCCCTCGGGGGGCTGTGGCCCCAGCATGAGTCGGGAGTCAGACACCCTGCCTTCCACTTCAACCCCGGCTCCCTAGTAAGTTCCTGGACTTCCCTCAGCCTCACCTCTTTGTAAAACCGACATGGAAACCCTCCCTACCTCTGAAGGCTGCCACAAGGATCAAATGGAACAACCCCTACCCGAAGGATCCGAGCTTCAGGCACAGAGAAGCCGCTCACTGGCCCTCAGCATCCCCAAAGACAGGCCACACGCAGTGAGGTCCCAACCGAAGCATAGAGCTCTGAATGACCACCCATTCACCTTTCGTGTGGGGAAATGGTCCCCCACCCCAGCTCATACTTTTGATGTAAAATGGGTGTAAAAATACATCTTATTCTACGGAGCTCTTGTAAGGGTCAAAGCAATAAATGTGATTACTTTTTTTGGGAAACCAAGGCAGGCCCATCAATTATTACTGTCATCACCAGCGGTCCCCAGGTGTCACTAGACTCCCTAGAACCTTCTTTGCAATGGACTTTTAGGGAAGATTCTTCCAAGTATGGAGAAAAAAACCGAGGCCCGCCCTGCTGGCTGTGCCCAGGATGGGGCATGCACATTTGCCAACATCGGCGCCTCCACGTCTCACGTGGGGCCCTTCCCTTTTTTTACAGACGAGGAAACTGAAGCTCAGAAGGGTGGCTCAACCAGCCCAGGGTTGCGTGGCCTGTGACGGAACAGCTGGAGAAGCAGGAATTCGGTCCACCTGCCTCTCCCATGCTGAAGGATCCAGGAGAAGGGGACCAGAAAGCTCATGGGCAGCACATCCGCACAGCCTCTTCTGGTCACGCTCCACGAGGACTTCTATTAAAAACCAGGGCATGGGGCGCCTGGGTGGCGCAGTCGGTTAAGCGTCCGACTTCAGCCAGGTCACGATCTCGCAGTCCGTGAGTTCGAGCCCCGCGTCAGGCTCTGGGCTGATGGCTCAGAGCCTGGAGCCTGTTTCCGATTCTGTGTCTCCCTCTCTCTCTGCCCCTCCCCCGTTCATGCTCTGTCTCTCTCTGTCCCAAAAATAAATAAAAATGTTGAAAAAAAAAATTAAAAAAAAAAAAAAAAACAAAAAACAAAAAACAAAAAAACCAGGGCAGGGGCTGGTCAGAGGTGAAAGAAAGAAATGGTCCAAAGGTAGCCTGTTAGAAAACGCTCCCAAGTGGGAGGCCAGGCAGAGGCTCCTTGGATAGGACGGTGCTGGTAAGGAGGGCAGTGACGGGTCTGAGGTGGCCGCCCCTCCTTCCCCAGTGCCCTCAGGGCCAGCGCAGAAACCGGATCCCAGAGGTAGAACACACAACTTGGCTGTGGCCGGGAGGGCTGCCTCTTTGTCGGGCAATGGCGCCCTCTTCTGGCAGCACAAAGAGAAGCAGCTTTAAGGAGAGGTGGTCAGCAGCAAGGTCTGGCACTCACTGCGAATCATTAAAACAGTAACACTGATGACGGTGTCACAAATAGTAAGGCTACATAAGGAGGAAGAAGAAAGGCTTCTACGGAGCACTTAGTGCCAAGCACTGAGCCCATGTTTTGCAGATGCGCTTCCCTTTTCCCTTGAGTACTAAGGTTTTTGTGAATTTACGGAAGAGTGAGATCCAGAGAGGTTAACGCACTTGCCCCAGGTAAAGAGGCGCATGGCTTCGTATGCCTGCCACCGGCCTGCACTCTATGGCTTGGGGAAAGGCACTTTGGGCACCATTTCCCTTATGCCCCAGTCAGAGTCTTGACAATATGGTCCCTTTTTTTTTTTTTTTTTTAAATCCTGTTCTGCAGGGACAAATTCACCATGCCGCGTGGATTCAGTGCAGTGCTGCAATGGGGGACGCAACAGCAAGATCCCCAGCCTACACGGTTTGCTAGATTTAGCAAGTAAATACACAGAACGCACAGTGAAAATTGAATTCCATGCGAACAACACAGCGTGAGTGTGAGAATATCCCCAATATTGCCTAGGACTGACTGACGCTTACACAAACTTACTGTTTACCTGAAATTTGCATTGGAGGAGGTGTCCTGAATTTTACCCAGGCCCCTTCCCTAGATTAGGAATGTCTGTGCCACATCCCAGTTGAGTGACCTTGCATAGGCTCTACGACCCTGAGCTTCAGCTGCGGTATAGTAGAAATAACTTCTGGAAAAGACAAAAGAAAGAGCTTCTGCCTCCAAGAGTCATCACGATGAGCTGGTAGCCTCCCAGCAGTCGTGATTCCTTGGGCATGACGCCTAATCTTCTCTTAGCCTTGGGACCCTCAGGAGCCAGGAGGGCCCAGGCCTGGCTCACTCAGCAGATGACAGAAGGGCCTGGGTCGGCTTCTTCAAGATCCTTTCAGCCTTCGCCTCCAGGTCCCAAGGTGTTCATGCCTGCTTCTGGCGCCGTCCTCACAGAACTGTGTCCAAAGGCCAAAAGGGGGTGGGGGGTGGTTTCCGGGCCGGTCAACTTTCCCTCCTGGTCCAGAACTGGGTCGAAAGAGGCTGGGGAAATGAGCGCCTGGCATTTTCGGCCTCGGTAGCAGTAGATGACCTCTACCTGCGAAGAAAAGACCAGAACGATAGCTGTTGGTTAAGAGCAGATACAGTGCACTCATCCCAGGCTGGGGCCGGGCTGTGGGAGCGGGTCCTAGAAGGTTAGAGCTCAGAATGCGTGGGCCACTGAGCCCCAGTTGTGGCTCTCGTGCTGCGGTGGCCTTTGTCTGAGCACCGCCGGGTCAGGGCCTGATGCCCGGCAGGTAGTCAGGAAATGATTGAGGAATGAGCGGGGAAAGGACAGGGACAGCCCGGCTGGCCTCAGGCTGGGGCGCAGAGACCCCCGAGGCGGAAAATAAAGGGGTGAGAGCATGAGTCATTTCTTTTTTTTTTTTTTTTTTTTTTTTAATTTTTTTTTTCAACGTTTATTTATTTTTGGGACAGAGAGAGACAGAGCATGAACAGGGGAGGGGCAGAGAGAGAGGGAGACACAGAATCGGAAACAGGCTCCAGGCTCTGAGCCATCAGCCCAGAGCCCGACGCGGGGCTCGAACTCACGGACCGCGAGATCGTGACCTGGCGGAAGTCGGACGCTTAACCGACTGCGCCACCCAGGCGCCCCGGGCATGAGTCATTTCTAAGCGGCACCCAGAGAAGGCTGCGATTTGGGGGAGTTTGGAAAGTTCCCTACCAGCCAGGTCACTGGTGCTCTGGGCCACTACAAACGTTCTCTCCCTCTCCCCAGCTGCTGTTCTGGGGGGGGGGGGGGGGGACAGCCACGTTGCAGGAGGAAGAGCCAAACCAGCAGCCAAGAAAATATGACTTCGTTAAAGCTGAAGCTGAAGAAGCAAGGAGTGTTCATTTAATTAGTAAAAAAAAAAAAAACAAAAAAAAAAAACAAAAAAAATCATGGATTCATGTCTTACTGCCTTCCCCGAGCTGCACGTCCGTCCGAGTCAAGCCTACACCACGCACTTGCCCCTCCCAGGCCTGCCCCCAGGGGCAACTCCTCGCCCTCCCTAAATCAGGGCCTCTGGCCTCATTTTTGTATTCAGGCAGCATAGAGATCAGTCATTTGTCTGCCTTTGACCAGATTGGAAAGAATAATGGAATGTGCATGAACATCCTTCCCGCCCGTGGAAGCTTGGTTCAACGATTATGTTCTCAACCTTCAGCGGAAAACCACACAGCTGGTAAAATGAGTGGGCTGGCCCAGCTTGCAAGTTTGGAACGATCTCTAAGACATCTTCTTAAGTGGAACGGAGTGAATATATGGCATGATATCACTTTTGCCCGAAAAAGTTACGTGTACGTGCCGTATATCTACACGTACGAGTGCATATACGCACACTACACATGCTAGAAGAATGTACTAGAAGCTGATGACACTGATCTCCTTGGAAAAATGGCTGGGGGATGGGAGGGAGAATTTACTTTTATCGCGTATTGTGGCTTTGTTTGAATCTTTAGTATAATGTGTGGGTGTTCGTTAAATAATAATAAGCGATAACATTTATGAAGCACTTCCTGCGGGCCAGGCATGGTTCTAGGAACCCCGCACATATGATCACATGCAGCCGCCTTCCCCCTGTGGAGTGGCACATGTGGCCTCCTTTCTGGGGAGACAGCTGACCAGCCTGGGACTACATTACCCAGCCTGCCTTGCACCCACCGGTGGCCCCATGCCTGGTTCTCACCGGTGAAATGTCTGGCGTTGTTAGGATGAACCTCCGAGAAACCTGGGTGCCCTCTGTGCTCACTTCTTCCACCGTAGGATGCAGAGGATCGGCAGGCCCTAGACGAAGAGGAACCACAAAATGAAAGGCACTCAGTCTCCTGAATTACCTCAAGGAAGGCAGTCTCCTGCCGACCGGGATCACCCACATTGGACGATGACGGAAGACGTAAATAGAATTCTGTGGAGTTAATTCCATGGGTGAACACACAGAATTGTAGAGTGTATTTCTTACAGCAGCCAGTGTTGCTCTAACTCGCACACCGAAGCTTAAAGGATCTTATTGATTGCTAAGTGCAGACTGAACTGGCCCGGGGCTCGACCGTGGGCATGGGAAGCCCAGTTAGGAAGTTCCCTAGGGGAGACCAGCAAGAACAAGTGTCCTAGTTAACGTCCTGCCAGAAAGCTTACAGGTTCCCTTCTCCTACACATATCATGGAAACTTCTAGAAGCTTGATGAAATCCCAGGTGAGTGACTTTTTTGGCAAGAATACTTTATAGGTGGTGGTGCTGTGTACTTCCTACTGTGTCTGGAGACATTTCATGTCAGGGTGTCCCCACTTTGGTGATACTAAATTGTCCGACGGGTTAATGTAGTGTCAGCCTAATTGCATCACCTAGTGCAAGTGAGCACATCAGTCCATCCCTGGAGAGCTTTAGCGGACATTAATGAACGTTGCCAAGATGGAGTGTTTAATTTGCAAAAAGTTCATTTTCCAACTCCATCATTCCTCCTGCATTGTCTAGTTTTGATCCTACTAAAGAGAAGAACATTTCTTCCTCAGCCGTTTGCTTATCCTGAAAGATGGTCTGTAGAGAAAAGCCAAGATACACGTTTCATTCTTTCCCTTTATCGATCAATTTTCAGAATAATGAACTGATACCCTAGCAACCTCCAAAAGTAAGTAGTAACATCATTATGCCTTTGCCTTATTTGGATCGATCGCAGCCAGTATTCTTTCTGATGAAAGTCATCCCACCTTTAGACAGGAGAGGGGTCCTTCAGATTGGCTCCTTTCCCATTCTAGATGTCTTTGATAGCTTCTTACTTTCAGGCAGGACGAGATATTTTATATTCATCTTCCACATTCCCCGTCTCAGGCCTGGATTCGGACATCACTCCAAGGGACTCTGGTTTCTGTTAGTGGGGAATGGTATTTAGGCTTTCAAACCCTTCCAAAATTTAAGAGAAACAATGATACAAAATTTTAAAAATCCTTCTCAGCAAAGGAAAACAGGAAAAAAGTGTCTACAGCGCCGAGAGGAGAGGATTCTCTGCACATAAAAATGCAGAGAAGGTCCTACCATCATGATGCATCACAGGGAAAGAAAGAGATGCCTTCCCGAGGAGGAAGGCAAAGGAACCCAGCAGACCCCTCGGCTGGGACTAACAAGAGGAAAGCCGTGTGCCCTGAACATGTGCCTTGGGGGAGGAAGCACATGGATAACCCAGGCCCCCATACACTTGCACACATTCCTGAGCCAAACCCTTTCCACTCAGCCCCCAGAAAAACTTTATTAACCTCGCTTCAGAGATAATGAAACGGAGGCTCTGGGAAGTGAAATGACTTGCCCAGGGGCTCACAACCAGTGAGGGGCTGCTGTAGGCTGAAGGCTCAGCTGTCACTCCCAAACCCGTGCCGTTGATTAAGAAAAATTATTCATGACGTTTGTTGTTACTTACTTATGTGTTTTCTCTCCAATGCGTGTCTTAAAAGTTGGGGTGCCCACTGTGGGGCTTGAACCCTTTGCCCTTCAGGGAGAAGCTCTGGGTTTGGAGTTCCTCCTGGGTATGGGTCACTGCACTGGGGTTGGGGTTTATGGCAAGGTTGGGTCCTGTCTTGATGCGGCTTTCTTCTCATTTGCCAAATGTGTGCCTGGTTGTCACTCAGCCAGCCCCTAGGTGTTTTAAAGGGGAGATTGCTCCCTATGCACTTGTAGACTCAGCGTGGCCATGGGAGGAGGGGGGTCGCCATCTTGCAGGCGCGTCCGTGACATTTGTTGAAGACGTAAGGACGACTTTATTCAAGAGGAGCCATGTCAATAGATGTAGGGACGGCTGCAATGGGGTCTTACAGCAGGGGACAGAGATGAGCTCAACTCCGAATACAGCATGGGCAAGTGGGAATTCATAGCCAAGGAACAAGTGGAGGTCAGTGCATGGAAAACGACAAGGAGCACACACAAGGGGCAGGGGAGTGTTATGACTGCTAAGGAGACACTTGTTAAGTGGAGCATGGGATGCTGGATGGTGAGCCGCCATTCAACAACAGACTCCAAGAGAAATTAATGTGGACAAATCTATTACTCACAGGTCCAGGAGGAGGTACATGGCGTGCCTTGATGGGTTCCGGGGCTAGGGCCAGATTAGTCAATTCACACCCAAAGAGCGGCATTGTGGTGAGCCCCCCGGGGGTCTAATCTAAGGGGTTCCGAAGGCACACAGGCAGGGGGAGGTGGGGAGACTGCTGATCGCAAAGGCTGTTGGGAAGTCAAGTTGAGCGCGTACATTTGCATGTGATTTACAGCTGCTCTCCAGGGCAGAGCTTGCAAGGGAAGCTAGTGGCAATGTAAGGACCCCCAGGCTGCTTGGCCAAACAGAATGGATGCCGGGACGGCAGTATCACAGAGCAGCTGAGCTAGACTCTTGACATAGGGATTCCGGCTTAATTGACCCTTTCGGATTCCTGCTGAAGACAGGCCAGGGTGATCAGACATCACCTGGTGGGCAGAAGGATGAGTGACCCAACTGGATAGTGAAGGTGGGGGGATTCTGGTCAGACTGGCTCAGCAGGATTCTTGCAAAAATTGGACAATGCAGAGGTGAACATGAAAGACCAAGCCCTCATTGAAAACCAGCTCTGAGTTGCCTTCACGGAGTTTGGTCGGGGGGCGAAATTTTGTCACCGCTCTGCCTCCATCAACACCCGAGTGCTCAAGTCTCACATTATCTTCAGCGTCTCCACTTTTGACCTGGCAGATTCACGTGCTGCCTACTCTACAGCAGCAATTTCCGCAGCGACACTGTATTTCCCTTGAGAATATGAACCTTGGTCATTCATGCATTCAGCCAACAAATGATGGGTGTGAGGAACCACCCAAGGTTCCATTCCTTGGTGTTCCTTCCAGAGCCTGGAATACTTGAGGGTGTTCCCTGAATGGCTAGTGATGAATGACCAAGGGAGGGCGTGAGTGAATGGATGAATGGATGGACACATGGAGGGACAATGGCAGAAGCAGCAGCCATGACGGTCAGACCCCTCAACCCCCAGAGCTTTCCAGTCTCTTCCAGCAGGCAGGGAGACAAGCCACACCTCCTGGAGCCACCATGGGCTTTCTCTGAGTCCCGCAGGGCAACGGGAGAAGTCATTTCAGGGACTGTTGATTGGCAAGGACAGCAGCCCGATGCGGCCATGATGCCGTCTCCCATCCTCCTGTCTGGGGCCTGCAAACTCTACGTACGAACGGGACGTGACTGATGTCCCCAGGAAGTCAGTCAGAGCCCACTGTGGACCTTTGATGACCTCCCAGGGCTGGCTCTATATTCACTCAGTTTCTGAAGGCAACCCTGTGGTTGGTGCCCAGGAGGCAGAACCATAGGGAAGACAACACCTCCACCCGATGGGCCACAGCTGGCACAGAGGTACGGCATCTCCCCTTCCAACACGGGAGGCTCTGTAGGTGCCCCAAGGACTCTGATTTGCAGAGACGGTAAACTGTAGGACGGGCCTGGGTGTCAAGGAGTGATCAGATTTTGCCTGATCAAAGAAGACAGAAAGGGAATTGTATTGGGTTCCTACGATGGGTGATGTTCTGTGATCCAAGGTTATGATCTCTGGTGTATAGATGAGAAGACAGAGGCCTAGTGAGGGGAAGACCTCGGCCAGGAGCACCCAGCTCATAGGTGATACAGTTGATCCTTGAACAACATGAGTTTGAGCAGAGTGGGTCCGCCCATACACGAATATTTTTCCGATAAGTACCGTACTTTACTGTGGATGTATTTTCTCTTCCTTATGATTTTCTTAACAAGGTTTCCTTTCCTCTCACTTACTGTACTGTAAGAATACACTAGATAGCACATCTAACACAGGAAACACGTGTTAATTGCCTTTTTATGTTATGGGTAGGGGTTTTGATCAATGGTAAGCTATTAGTAGTTAAGTTTGGGGAGAGTCAAAAGTCAAATGCGGATTTTCGATTATGTGCGGAGTCAGCGACCCAACCTCTGTGTTGTTCAAGGACCAACTGTAGTGAGGACGTGAATCATGGCTGCTTTCCTCATAGGCCCTGCTGGGAGCTTACAAGGCGGGCCTGGCGGGAATAAGGGGCTGCCTCTGCTGGAGAAGCTGCTAGAACCCGCCTGTAATCACCGCTCCCCTTCACCAGGTGGGTCTGGTTGAAGCTCAGCGTTCCTCTTACTGACTTGAGCTCGGGTCTGGGAAGCAACCACCTTCCCAGTTATTATGCTCTGCTTAAGAGCATATTAAGATATTAAGATATTAAGAGCATATTAAGATATTCATGAAATCAATAGCTTTTCTAGGCATTCACGCTAACCATTTAGAAGCAAAAAAAATTTTTTTGAATGGCATTACTTAAAGACAAATTATAAAATACCTAGCCACCGCCAACACAAAAGATATAGCACCTCTGTTAATTCAGCCACACAGTCTCATTGAAGACCTAAAACAGGACAGTCAGCAGGAAGAAATTTTAGGTTCTTCAATAGGAAGATGAAATACCAGTAAAACGTGAATTCGTGCCATTTAATTAATTCCGGTTAAGATCTCATTTTTTTTTTGAAAAGGACAAAATTATTTTATTTATTTTTTAATTTTTTTTAATGTTTATTTATTTTTGAGAGAGACAGAGACAGAACGTGAGTGGGTTAGGGGCAGAGAGAGAGGGGGACACAGAATCTGAAGCAGGCTCCAGGCTCCGAGACGTCAGCACAGAGCCCGACGCGGGGCTCGAACCCACGAGCCGTGAGATCATGAGCTGAGCCGAAGTCGGACGCTCAACCGACTGAGCCACCCAGGCGCCCCAGGACAAAATTATTTTAAAGTTCTTGTCGAAGAGTGAGTGTCAAAAACGGCAAAATATTCTTGAAAACAGAAAATATTTAAACTCATTCTAAAGCCAGCATAATAAAAATAGTACGGTCTGACCACAGGAGAAACAATAACAACAACAACACCACAATAGACAACAAAGTTACAATAGGATGATGGCCAACAAGAGAACGATGATGCAGGAGACCGTGTTTAGAAACATACCCCAAGTTTACACAGAAAGTTACTCTTCAATGTGGTGAGATTTCATTTCCATGAGAAGTCAATGGTACTTTACATCTGGGAGAAAACAAAAACTAGACTGCATTAATCACACTAAATTGTTTGAAAAGGTTCAAAGTGCATTCAGAATCTAAATGTAAAATACAAAACGACAATAGTAGATGACGTTTTAGGAAAATGACTTTGGATGGAGATGAACTTCTTAAACAAGTCAGGAAACCCAGGTGCCTTACCGGGTCGGAGAAACAGAGCTGACTTCACCAGGCAGTTAAGTTTTGTGGAGTGAAAAGTACCACATGTAAAGTCAGACGGTTTGGGGACAACATCGCATCTATGATAAGCAGAGAGTCAATTTTCCCCCATATATGGAGACCTCCTATAAATTGATAAAAGACAACCGATGCACTCTAAAAAGGAGCCAAGGATACACAAATGCAAGGGAAGTGCGAAGTGAAATGTGATCTTGGTGGGGTACCTGGGCAGCTCAGCCAGTTAAGCATCTGACTCCTGATTTCGGCTCAGGTCATGATCTCAGGGTTCATGAGTTCGAGCTCTGAGTAGGGCTCTGCACTGACAGTGAGGAGCCTGCTTGAGACTCTCTTTCCCTCTCTCTATGCTCACTCTCTCTCTCTCTCTCAAAAAATGAATAAACTTCAAAAAAAAAATGGTGAATCCGATTCTGATGTGGGGCAATAATCATTCTCATACAGCAGGCGTGGGGGCGTTAACTGCTAGGACCATTTTGGAGGTGTTGATTATAAGTTCATACACACTTACCTTTGGACCCAGAAATCCCACTCTTGAAAATCTATCCTCTGGATTATAAAAATACAACTGTAAAAATTCATATTTCAACACTGACTGTGGAGACAGAGGAGGAGGGATTCTCCCAGCATGCACCTGGATGGTCCTGGGTGGGCTGGGTAAATAAATCCAAGCAATCCCTCCAATGGCTCGCTCTGCACCTGTTACAGAGCAGGAGACAGACCTACCTACACCAACCGGAGAGATGGCCCTAAGCCTTCTGCAAAACTAGCAGATTGAAGAGAAACGTGTGAGGCACCTTCTCATTTTATGGCGAACAAAAGCCCCAACAGATGTGAACGTACGTATGAGCACAGAGGAATAGTTGAGAAGCTAAGACCTGCTCAGACCTAAAGACTCCACAGCCCCAAGCACAGGGACTCCTCTGAGAGTTTGCCACTTGGGGAAGGCCATATTGAGAACATTTGTAGCACGGAAACCAGAAAATGCTGGACATTCAGGTTTTACCCCCATAGCAGCCAGTTATTAAACCAGTATCAACATGTTATGGCCCTAAGGGGCTGAAAGGAGGGGGGGGGGGGGGTGCAGGCCTTGCGTCCGGAAGCCCTTACTCAAAGACGCGCTTATTCCCTCCACCAAGAAATGCATGGACACGGATTAATTTTGTAGCACCCGCGAGATGTCTCAGGTCCCATTATCCAGGACTCTGGGCTTCCTCTCACGGAACACCATCCTTTCCAGAGGATTCTGAGGGCTGTGCGCCCTAACAGAGTGCAGGAGAGGCTATGCTGCATCCTCACCACTGGAGGGCAGTGTTACCACACCACCTGGAAGAGCTTGAACGGGGTTCCCAGCCTCGGCCAGAAGCCAGCAGGTCCTGGGCCCTCAGGGACCCCCGTCCCCACCCCGGGGCCCTCCCCTGGGGGGGTGGAGGAATAAAGAGGGCGGGAGGACTCAAACCTTAGTGCCCTGCAACTCAACTTACAGGCCATATGGGACAAGTCACCGCACTCCCCTGAGCCTCCCGTTTCCTCATCTGTAAAGCAGGGAGGTTTTAGCGTTGACTTCAGAGGGTGTTGTGATTCAACAAGCTTAGAAGGGTGCCTGGCACGCGGTGAGCCCTCAGCAAAATGTCAGCCGCCGTCCTTATGGCCGTTTGCCCAGGGCCGCGATGATCCCTCCTGTTCTCCAGCTCGCCCTCTGACGGATGTGCTATTATCTTCCGTGTGACGGAGTAGGAGACCGAGGGGCATAGAAAGGAAGTGACTGTCCCCAGGCCACACAGTGAGCGGGGACAAGCAGGGACTTGAATCTGGTCTAGGTGCCACCACGGGGCTCTCCTCCCGGACTCAGCTCAGCAGGGGTGATGGGGGGGGGGGGTCTGCAGCTCTGGGTCTGGGGCCTGAGTCCCCCCCACCCTTCCATCCCCCTCCACCCCCACCTGGGTGGGCTACCCGGCGCTCAGCACCCCCTGCTCTCCGTCCCAGCCGCTTCCCTGGAAAGCGAGACTTGCCATCACAGACTCTCGGGGAGATTCGGTGACAGCGAGCGCACAGGCTTCAAAACAAAGAAGCCACGCATTCGTGCCGTTATGCCACTCGGTTTGTTGGGCCCCAAGTGTAGGCCCGGCCCGGGCTTGCAGTCTGAATGTCTTGCCCTTGGCACAAGCCGTGCTCCCTGGCAGGGTCTGCGGGTCTGGCACTTGCAGGGTAGGCGAGGTGCCTGAATTTCAGCACCCCCCCCTCCCTCCATCCTTCCCCTTACGCACTCACATGCACGCACATGCGCACACACAGGGAGGGGGGTGGGTCGTCGTTTGCGGGGCAAGTGACTGAGCAGCAGAAGCGGGCGGCGGGGGGGGGGGGGGCGGGGGGGGTGGCTGTCAACCTGCAGCCGCTCAGCGCGACAAGCACGGCCCCATGCCGACGACAGCTGGCTCGTTGGGACGATAGCTTTTCTGAGCCTCACCCAGACTTAGGAAGCTGCTGTGCGGAGCGAAAGTCTGGGTGTCCAACGCTGGGCACCGGGAGAGGAACCCCCCCCCCCCCCTCCAGCTCAGAGGGTCGCCGTCAGGTGGCCACGCCCATTTCTTCGCTTGGCTTTCTCCTCTGCAAGCCCTGGACGGTGCCGGGGCCCCCCCACATCGCGGCGGTGGGGGACCTGACCGGGGATTTGTAACGGGAGCACTTTGCAGAGTGCCTGGAGCCCGTGAGCACTGGGGGAAGAGTCCACGCTGACTTTCTCATTGCCCGTCTTCACCGCTCAGCTCACGGCTCCCGTTCCAAGCTGACGATCGCCTCTCCTCTGCCCTGCCTCGTAATAGACACGTGTTCGGGACCCCCGCCTGCAGTGCTGCCCGGAGGACAGAACAGGACAGAGACGCCAGTGCCCGACACACAGGCTGGCAGTGCGAAAGAACAACCCCAACCTCCTGTAGACCCCCATCTCCAGCCTTGCAAGCGGTTGGGCCCAAACCTGGTCTCATGCTTGGCTCTCTCTCCTGCCCCGCATCTGGTCAGTCAGCAAACGCAGCCCAGCCTGAGCGCGGCTCACCGGGGGTGATGACCCCCATCCGAGAGCCACATCATCCCCAGGCCTGGGCCCCCTGAGCTGCCTCCAGGGCAGCAGAGTTGTCTGGTCTGAGCTCTGCTCAGAGCTCTCCAGTGGCTCCCTCTTACCCACTCCTCAAACGCTTTGCATACTCTGTTCTCTCTGTCTAGCACGCCCTTCCTCAGGCAGCCACAGCGGGCTCATTCAGGTGCCTGCCGATGCTCCCGTGACAACGCTGCCCCTTCAAGATCATGAGCGGGGTAGACAGGTGGGCAGCGCGGGGAACTGAAAAGCCCTGAGGAAAAGGGGCTCCACGCAGACAGAATGCGAGTTCGGGGCACCGTGTTCCAGAAGAAATAGAAATCCGAATTTTCATGTGAAATTGCCCGACTATTAAACGCTGGTAGTCACCTCGGCAGCTCATTTCTGATCCTTAAGATCCCATCTATGGTCAGTCACTACATCATATAAACACCAGTAAGAGAAAACAATCGGAAATAGAGGGCAACACTGTTTTTCTTTCTCTCCCGCCCACCGCCCCTCCCCCATGCTTCCCGGTATGGGATGAGTTGTGTCCCCCCAAATTTCATGTGCTGAGGTCCTAACCTTTGGTCCCTCAGAACGTGACTGCATTTGGAGATGGGCGCTTTAAAGAGGCAATTATGTTACAACAAGGTCATTGGGTTGGGCCACTGTCCAACGTGACAGGTGTCCTTACAAGAAGAAACTACCACGCAGACACACAGAGGAAGGTCATGTGAAGACACAGGAAGAAGATGGGTAACCGTGTACAAGCCAAGGAGAGAGGCCCCAGAATAAATCAAACCTCCCGACCCCTTGATGTTGGACCTCCAGCCTTCAGAACTGCGAAAAGATCCAGTCCTATTGTTTAAGCCCCCAGCCTGTGGTACTGGTTACCTCACCCACAGCAAACTAACTCATTCTGTCTTTTTCACTCTTTCTCCCCCCCTCCCCCCAATCTGGTGGGACAGAAAATGATCAGGTTCAAGAGGGAAGAGGGAAAGTGGCAGATTTGGTGAGGCCAAGACAAACCCTCATTGCAGAAATGGGGTAGGGGGCGCTAGAGGCAGGAAGACCTCAATCGGCAGCATCTGACGCTACAACTGAGGGACCACAACCAATTCCCCCACTATCCCGGGAGTTGGGTGGCTCTTTGCCCCCATTTTATATGGGGGGGAAACTGAGGTTTTAAGCGGGCTGAGCCAGCTTGTAGCCAGCGCGCGGCAGCGCGAGGATTCGGTCCTGGCTCCCCTGCACCGCCCGGGCATCATGCTCGGCGGTGGCGCTTGCCCAGTGGTGCGGGGGGTGGGGGGGGCGGGGGGGGGGCGGGGGGACCGACCTTCCAGAATTCCCAGCAAACCCTGGCAGGAGCTGCAGCAGATAAACAAAGGGACGGCTCGCTTGCTGGCTGCAGAGGAGCGACTCGCCACCAGGGGGCAGCGCGCCCTGGCAGCCGCCCGGGGACCGCCTTTGTCCCGGGTGAGGCCCCCTTCCCGCACCCCGCAGACGCGGGAGCCCCCCCCCCCCCCCGCCCCCGATCCTCCTGGCCCGCGGGCGACCAGCTACCTCGGACAGGCCCCTGCACCCTGCACGCCGCAGAGCCTCCCCTCTGCGTCACCTTTCTGGCTGCCCAACTGATTGCATTTCCTGTCATCTCCCAGGGCCCTGCTCAAAGATCTTTCCAGTCTCTCGGCTTTCATGGAGACTTCCTTCATCTTGTGCACACGCAGGCAGATCGATGATGCTTCGTAGCCACGGCCCAGCCCTCCCTCCATCAGCCCGCTCTGGGCTGTGAAAGCATCTCCGGTGTGCAGTGAGCGCGGGGCAAATCTAGATCCCCCACCCCTTTCCCCGTTCTGTCCGTCGGGACCCCAGAAGCCGTCCTTCCTAGAAATCCCCAAGCTGCCCACCTCCTGGGCCGAGAGGGCAGCCAGAGCCTGTTATCTGTCCCTGTGCTGACCACACGGGCCTGGAAAGGTCTGTTTAGGGACAGAGACCTGTTTGGACCGCAACCACCTCTGAGTCATCCCTGTGCCCCAGGCCCACCTTGGTGGCTGCTGGTCAGTCCTTCCTTGGGTTCCCAGGGCTGCCCCGGTGCCTGGAGGCGCCCCTCAGGTGTGCCCACCCTCCTGCAGCTGGCCTTTCTCCTGGGGGTGGGGCGGGGTGCCTGGCCTAGGGAAGAGAGTTGCCAATCAACATACCTGACATCTCAACTCAGGCAGGCGGCTCCAGTGGCCACGCCCCCTGCCTTCCACACACACACACACACACACACACACACACACACACACACAGACACAAAAGTGACGTTCACCTGCTGCTGGAAAACATCCTTCCTGTACCTTTCCTCATTTCCCCCTCAAACAGCCTTGCAGAGTGGAAAGGCCACCTTGCCCATTCCACAGATGAGGAAACTGAGGCAGAGAGCAGGGGCCTGTGCGAGCTCTGTCTCCATCTGACAAAGCTGTGCCCTCCTCCTGGAGCCTGCCTGCCCTCTCCTCCTGGCCTTGGCCTGCCACCTCAAGTGTTTTCCCCCTGGGTCTTATGCCTCCCCGTGCTGTTTCTTCAGAGGGCCCAACACTGGACACTCAGGTTAGTCTCTTGTGTGACCGTGACTGCCTGTCTCCCCTGTCAGCTCAGCTCCGCGTGTAGGAACCGTGTGAGTCTTCTTCACCGTGGTATTCCTCACACAGAGCACTTTGCCGGGCACACAAGCAAGTGGGTTGAATGAAATGACTCAAAAGTCAGAACAGGCCGAGGGAGCGTGTGACATCATCCCCGTCTTCCCCGTCATCCCCAGGCCGGGAGTGCGGGCTCATCTGGAAGAGAAGGAACCTTTGTGATAGATACACCAGAATGAAGCAGCCTATCAAAGTGTATTTGGTTATAAAGTTGATAGATGTGAAGTGACATGTCTGTCAATTGCACGTGTTAATAGCAGAAATAGAATGGACTGAAATCAGCGACTTAGTAAAAGGCGTTTCGGGGGGGTGCGAGCCACGTGAAGACAAAGGGGATGGAATGAGGCTTTGGAGTGCCCGTGTTGCTGCTCCCGTGGGTGTGCAGTGAGCCGAGGACGCAGCTGGGGTTTGAGCACGCGGAGCAGACAGCCCGGCGGAGGCTGCCTTGGTCATGGGCCCCCTCCTCCTGCTGATGAGATCATGAAAATAACAATACTTGCTACAGGCATTAAAGTCAGCCATGGGGGACCAGCCACTGTGACCTTGCTAGCTGTGCCTGGGGCGCGGAGGGGGGGTGGGAACATCAGGAGGTTAGTGGCAAACTTGGGTTGTTAAGGGAATGACTGCACTGACGAGGGTGCAGGCCTGCTGCGCCACCCACGTTTACGTTGTCCTGTGGGCTTGAGTCTGCATTGCCCCTCCTGTCGGGCTTGTTCCCATTTGTGAATGAGAGGAAGCCGGAAAGGGAGAGGAAGGGGTCAGCGCAGAGACGGCGGCCAGCTTGCTTTGGCCTCACAGCGGCAGTGGCGGGGAGAGGATTGCCACCCAGGTCTCTCAGTCAGCAGCACGGCATCCAGGGCTGTGCACTGCGTCCCCAGGCTCACCCTGCGTGGAGCCCAATCTTGGCAGGCTTTCGTCTGAAGCCCCAGTCACGTGCCTTGAATTATTCCTCCAAGGTGACTGTCCGGGGCTGCTGCTGGTGACTTCTCTGGCTTTCGATTTACGATGCTTCCTGCCAGGAGGATGCTGGTGTCAGAGCTGGAAGATGCCCACAAGAGCCCGTGGCAGTCTTCACGCCCTCCGCACTCATTTGTCGGGCCCACAGTACGCGCCAGGCAGTGGACATAAAGCCCCATAAGTTCAAACCTCAAGTCTGCGTCTTACTAGCTGTGTGATGTTGGGGGAACCACTCTACCTCTCTGGACACTTTCCATTTGTAAAACGGGGTCAACCACTCACAGCAGTTTGCTTAAGCAGCTGAGGAATAACACACAAAATGTGAACGCGCCCGATGTAGTCGGGGCAACAAAGGCACAGAGTTCCTGGCCCCTAATCTAGCACTGTCTCTAGGTCAGAAGGCAGGACATACGCGGAAGGCCAAGTTGTGGGTCCTCTGAATACTGGATGCTGAACTTGGATTTCACCCTGGGAGCCATGGAGGGATTGGAGAGAAGTACTCAGATTTGCATTTCTGGAAAGACCCGTGAAGAGTGGATCAGAGGGGTGAGACCGGTCAAGCCAGGAGATGCCCAGGAGTCCCCCAGAGTGATGGATGGAACAGATGAACCCAGGAGCCAGTCAAAGACCAAAGAACCACCCAGTTTCCATTTCTGTTCCTATTAATCTCACATTTGTGCCCCAGCATTGAACACCCACATGCTCAGACTCCCTGTGATTTGGGGGTTTCCTCACTCAGCTTTTACCTAAATCCTTGCTCCTACCCCTTTCTGCCCATCCTTTATGCAACACGGGGACATAAACATTTTCTTTTAAAGGAAGCTGCATCGTGTCAAGAAAGAGCCCTGTTGGGGCGCCTGGGTGGCGCAGTCGGTTAAGCGTCCGACTTCAACCAGGTCACGATCTCACGGTCCGTGAGTTCGAGCCCCGCGTCGGGCTCTGGGCTGATGGCTCAGAGCCTGGAGCCTGTTTCTGATTCTGTGTCTCCCTCTCTCTCTGCCCCTCGCCCGTTCATGCTCTGTCTCTCTCTGTCCCAAAAATAAATAAACGTTGAAAAAAAAAAAAAAAAAAGAAAGAGCCCTGTGCAAAAGGCAGCCCTGAGTTGGGCACTCCGCCCTTCCTGACACTCACATAGTACCTGGGGGCAGGAATGACGGTCTCAAAGATGTCTGCGTCCTCATCCCCTGGATCTATGAATGTCACTTCCCACGGGGAAGGGGACTTTGCAGATGTAATCGAGTTGAGGATCTTGAGATGGGGAAATGATCCGGGACGGGGCCGGAGGCGGCCAGTGTCGTCACAGGGGTCTTTGTGAGTGGGATTAGAGCCTTCATAAGAGACCCCAGAGAGCTCCCCAGCCCCTCCCACCACTGAGGACACAAGGAGAAGTCTGCAACCCGGAAGAGGGCCCCACCTGATCGTGCTGTCACCCAGATCTCGGACCCCAACGTTTCTGTTCTTTATACAGAAGAGAATCAATCTGTGGCATTTTGTTACTGCAGCTCGAGAGAGACTAAGACACTCTCCTGGAGCCTCAGGAAGGTCCACGGCCCTTCTGACACCTTGATCAAAGCCAGCGAGACCGGCTTTGTAGTTGTGACCTTGACCTCCAGATCCCCGAGACAATAAACGTGTTTTGATTCAAGGCAGTAATTCGAGGAAAGTTGTTACAGCGGTAATAGGAAACTAACGCACGCCTTCGCCTCTCTGGGCCTCTGTTTCCCTGTTGAGGCTGTGGACACGGGGAAGCATTATGCACAGGCATAAAGTGAAAGTCAAGGCGAAGCAGAAAAAAAGCATGCCCTTCTGAGGAGGCCTGGACCTTCTCTGTGCCACTGCGGACTAGGCAGAGCGGACATCCCAAACTCAGATGCCTGCCCCATCTAGTTGCAGAAGTGGGTGAGGTGGGCACGTGTGAGAGGCGCAGTGCGGACTGGTGGGGTCTGTGGGAAAGGACCGAGCAAAGGCACTGAGAGTAGGGATAGCCCCCCCCCCCGCCATGTTGCCAGGTTAGAAGGTGGGTCCCTGTGGCCAGTCGCCCATCTCTGCTTAGAGAAGTCGGGATGATGGATTTTCATGTGAAATCTCTCAATCCTTAGATATTGCCAACCAATTAGAAAAGAAATAAACAGTGAGCCGGCCAAACCAAACACATCTGCAACCCAGCCTGGCCTCCAGCTTGTCATTCAAACTCCGGGCTTTGGTGTCAACATGTTTGGGTTGGAATCCCGGCTCTGCCCCAGCCGACGCACCTGGGAACTTGCCTGAGGATGGGCAACCCTGAGCCTCAGTTTCCTCATTTGTGAAAAAGGGGTAAGAATGCTTACCTCGCTGGGTTGGGAGGAGAATAGATTGTAAAGAAGGGCACAGAGTACGGAATGAGCTTCTTACTAAATGTTCTTTGGTATTTTTATTACCGTTGTTCTACTGTGAGCAAGGAAGACGTTTTTCCAACCTTCTACGCCCTGGCTGGTCCTTCCTGTAGGAAGGGCCTCCGTGCCAACCACTGTGAGCCTGAACTCAGAGAAGAGAGCCCTGCAGTTGGCTGTGCCCGTGGTCCCACCTCGGGGCGTGTGAGGTGTTGTGAGCCCGTCACCCAGAGCCTGGTGCCGGGGGGGCCAGACTCAGGAGGCTCCTAAAAGAGCAAGGCCATGTACACTGAATTAAAATCACCACCTTCCCATGCCAGTGCCCCATCCTGCTCCTTTTCTTTTCTTTTCTTTTCTTTTCTTTTCTTTTCTTTTCTTTTCTTTTCTTTTCTTTTCTTTTCTTTTCTTTTTCGTTTTTTGAGAAAAATAAATGTTTTTATTGTACCATCACTTACTCCTTTGCTAATACACTTCCTTTGTTAAAGAATTATGAGTTATCATACAGGGTAGTATTCATTTCAGGAGTAGAGTTTAATGATTCGTCCTTTACATGTAACACCCAGGGCTCAGCCCAACAGGCGCCCTCCATAAGGCCCATCCCCCGTCTACCCATCCCCCACCCACCTCCCTCCATCAGCCCTCAGGATTCTCTGTATCTAAGAGTCTCTTATATCCTACTCCTTTTTTTTTTTTAATTTTTAACGTTTTTTATTTCTTTTGAGAGAGAGAGCGTGCATGGGGGAGGGACAGAGAGAGAGAGAGAGAGGGAGAATGAACTGCACGGTCATCGCAGAGCCCGACGCAGGGCTGGACCTCACGAACCCTGGGATCGTGACCTGAGCCGAAATCAAGAGTCAACGCGGGTGTCCCCCATCCTGCTGCTTTCGAAAGCAGCATTCACAAGCCTCTGACTGCCAGACTGAGATCCGGCTTGCAGCCCCTGATCCCCCAAGCCCCAAAGAAATGTGGTGAACTCAGGGTTTCCCCAAATTTAACTCTTACACTACAGCCAGTATCTCCTATCATTTGCGTGTACTCCTTCAAGTCGACTCGTTTTTCTTTTTTTTTAAAAAAATTTTTTTTAACGTTTTATTTATTTTTGAGACAGGGAGAGACAGAGCATGAACAG
The DNA here is from genome assembly GCF_028749965.1 of Puma concolor. Classification (NCBI taxonomy): domain Eukaryota; kingdom Metazoa; phylum Chordata; class Mammalia; order Carnivora; family Felidae; genus Puma; species Puma concolor. Next base: position 64,735,191 of record NC_141667.1, on the reverse strand, counting down.
GGGAGGGTCAGAGAGAGGGAGACACAGAATCTGAAGCAGGCTCCAGGCTCTGAGCTGTCAGCACAGAGCCCGACGCGGGGCTCAAACTCACGGACCGCGAGATCATGACCTGAGCCGAAGTCGGCCGCTTAACCGACTGAGCCACCCAGGTGCCCCGACTCGTTTTTCTTATACTTCTGCAAATCCAGCTCCATCTCGGGAACACTATACGTAAAACAATGGTTTTGATGAGCTAATTATTATTTTCTTCTTACACGTGGCAAGACAAAAAAAAAATGTCTCTGTTAGAAATTTACAAACTCATCCGGGTTCTGATGGCAAATCTTCCTGCCTGCAACTCACAATGGTCAGGGAGCCCCTTCGGGTTGGTTGAGGCAAAGGGCAGCATGATCTCACTACTGCTACTCCTCCCGGGAGGTTTCCCCCAACTTTGGTTCCCCCGCCATGGACACTTGCAGAGGGGACGGGGAAGGGAGGAGCGAGGAGAAACTGGGAACACTCCCCAGGCATCCTTATCAGCTCTTGATTTTTTTATTTTTTTTATTTTTTTAAATTTTTTTTTTCAACGTTTATTTATTTTGGGGACAGAGAGACACAGAGCATGAACTGGGGAGGGGGAGAGAGAGAGGGAGACGCAGAATCGGAAGCAGGCTCCAGGCTCCGGGCCATCAGCCCAGAGCCCGACGCGGGGCTCGAACTCACGGACCGCGAGATCGTGACCTGAGCTGAAGTCGGACGCTTAACCGACTGCGCCACCCAGGCGCCCCGCTCTTGATTTTTTTAAAAATGGATTTTACAGTGTGTTGGAGTAATTCATTCATGCCTTCTGCCTGGATAATGGTTCCCAGTCCTTTCATTGAAATTCAGTGCGTGAACTAAACATGTGGCTTCCAGCAGCTCCCCGTTTTCTGTGGGACTGAGACCAAACCGTGGGCAGGGCATTCGAGGCTCTTCACAGCCCTCACTTTCCAGCACCCTCTCTTCCAGCTGTGCCCCCCTTGAGTCTCTGTGTTCCAGTGCTGTCCAGCCACTGACGGTCACCCTTCTGTGACGTCCGTGCTGCAGTCACTGTTAGGAAAAACCCCTTAGACCTCGTTGGCTAAGCACACTTCTTTTCAATCTCTAAAACCCTACTCAGCACCACTTTCTCTGTGGAGGTCCCCTCCCCTGATTCATCCTGTGAGCTCAGTCCCTCCCCCAGAAGAGTTGCTTACTCCTTCTCCTCTACCAAATGTCCCAAATCCTTCTGTTCCTTGGCATCTTCTTTGCCAGCACTGTGGGCTGAGCCCACAATACCTGCCACCCCGCTGATGACGAGAGCCCCCAAACACTCCCTACACCCCATTCACACCTCCCACCTCCTCTAATCTGATCTCCAAGGCAGTGAGAGTGATCATGGAAAAACTCTGGCCAGAGCATGCTGCTCCCCTGTTTAAAATTCCCCAGCGGCTTCCACTTTACCCAGAATATAATCCAAGCTCTTGGAAAAGCCCCCCGAAACCTGGCATGATCTGGTCCCCACCCACCTCTCTGGCCTCCTCCTCCTCTTTCCCCCAGCACACTGGCCTACTCTTCTTGCCCCAGAGTTTGTAGCTGCTGTCCCCTTCTGGAATGTTCTGTGCCTACCTGCCTGCCACACAAGTGCCCACCCACCCCGTTCCATACACACACATACTGTCTTCACCCGTCCATCACTCGGGACTCACCTGAACAGTCGTCCCCTGGCGAAGCCCTCAGTGCTGCCCCCCGTGACTGGGTGGTCCTGGAGGGCAAGGATTACATCACAGTGATTTGTATGTCCCCCGGCTGGGGACAGAATAAGACCTAGACTATGTGTGGGGACACACCCACGGGCCTCACAGGAAGATCCAGCTTTCCAATGAAGCGGACCCTCTAGCCTCCCTTGGGCTTGTCCCAAGCAAACATGAATACTGCTGGCCTGGTTCTTGAGGGCTGGGCAAGGCCACCGCCTGCCTGTACATAAGGGAGTGGATTTACAAAAAAGTGGCCCACGTGTCCTTTTGAGTTATAGAGACATGTACCTAGCCGGTGAAACAAGTTTGAGTACAATGATCATAAGAGTCAGGACAAGCCAGTCTGGAGGCTTTGCTCTGTCCTGGGTCGGTGCAGCCTGGGGCAGCGCCCCGACCTGGCTGGCCGTTTCCTGGGGGCGCCTGGAGCCTGCTTCGGATTCTGTGTCTCCCTCCCTCTCTGCCCCTCCCCCGTTCATGCTCTGTCGCTCTCGGTCTCAAAAATAAATCAACATTAAAAAAAAAAAAAATCATTTTGAAACTGACATTTTCTGACCATACTGGTGAAAAGATAAGTACAATTCCAGCTGGATAACATTCATTCTTCTCCCCTCTTCCTTGAAAATAAATTGAGGGCACCTGGGTGGCTCAGTCGTTTAAAGCACCCGACTCGTGATTTCGCCCCAGGTCGTGATCTCACGATTCGTGAGTTCTAGCCCCGCGTCGGGCTCTGGGGCTGACAGCACAGAGCCTGCTTGGGATTCTTTCTCTCCCTCTCTCTCTCTGCCACTCCCCTACTCGCTCTCTTTCTCTCTCAAAAGTAAATCAACTTAAAAAAATAAAATACATTGAAACATTTTCTTGTAAGAGTCTCTGCTCCCCTCCCCTCCACTACCCTATGTCTCATGTTCTATTTGATCCTCACCTGTCCCGGATCCCAGGCTCTGCCAGGGGCTCTGATGTCAGCAAGGGGTATGAGGGGGTCAGCCAGGCCAGTATAACCTAGTGCATACGCCTGTTCCAGTAGCAGGCCTGCTTTTTTTTTTTTTTTTTAACGTTTATTTATTTTTTTTGAGACAGAGAGAGACAGAGCATGAACGGGGGAGGGGCAGAGAGAGAGGGAGACACAGAACCGGAAGCAGGCTCCAGGCTCCGAGCCGTCAGCCCAGAGCCCGACGTGGGGCTGGAACTCACGGACCGCGAGATCATGACCTGAGCCGAAGTCGGACGCTTAACCGACTGAGCCACCCAGGCGCCCCAAGCAGGCCTGCTTTTAACTCACTCGGTGTTGGTTGAACATCTGTCATTGTTGGTACTGATGGATTCGTTGGTGGTAATAACTTCGCTGGTGTCATCTTGTGAGTTCAAGAGTGTCCTCCAAAAACTCATGTCCACTTGGGGCCTCAGAGTGTGGCCTTATTTGGAAATAAGGTCATCTCGCGTTTCTTCAGACCTCGAGATGAAATCATCCTGGCTAAATTCGATGACGCATCAAAGATTGTCAGCCGTGCGTCCTGGCAGCTACCAGAGGCCAACAGAGAAGCATGGGATGTTATCTCACAGCCTCCAGAAGGAACCAACAGCCGCAGAGCCTTTGGCCTCCTGAGCAGTGAAAGGATACACTTCTGCAGTTTGAAGTCACCCGGTCTGTGGTTATTGGTTACAGCAATGCTCGCTGTGCTCAGCCCCACGGCAGCCCCGCCCGTGAGGAAGGCACTATTCCTGTCCTCCAAGCAGACATCAGGACAAGGAGGCTCAGAAAGTTCCAGAAGCTTGCCCCAAGTTACCCTTGCCCTCCCCCAGACTCTGGCTACAAGCGGGCCCAGCATGCGGGGACTTGGGTCGTGGAGTGGACAGGAGACGAGGCGTGGAAGGCGTGGGGGATGAGCCTGGCGGGTTGAGACAGGGCACGGCCACCAAGGGGAAGAAGCATTCTGCCTGCACCTGCTCTGCAGGACCCGCCCTGCGGAAGCTGCCTCCCTAGCCAAGCAGAATCCACCCTGGCTGGCTCGTCAGCGTCAGTGGAAAGACAAAAGGAGGTCTTCATCCCCTGTCCTGCCATCAGAGCACCTTCCAGAGCCCAGGACCTTATGCGGTGGGGGGGGTGGGGGGGTGGGGGGGATTGGGAGGGAGGTGACTTGCCAGGAGGGCTCATCTGCAGGGTGTTGGGTGCACAAAGGTTCATCTCCCCAAGCAGTAGCTGAACCCTTTGGTGTCAGAGCCCCCCAGCCAAGGGATGGGGGTCTTCAAGGCCATGCTAATTCCTTCCAGAGGGTGTGAGGGTACGTTCATGTCTCTAGTCCGTCATTCATCTCTGCACATTGACAACTACATAAGGAGCCTCCACTGAGGGCCCGCCGTAATTCTAGGCCCGGAGATCAAATGGTGGACGAGATTCGTGTGACCTCTGTGCTTGAGCAGCTCGCAGGCTGATGTGAGGGACAGCCATCTTAATTAGCCCACAAAGGATGTTTCGTTCCCAACGTCAAGAAATGGAGACTTGAGACCCTGTCCGGGGCCCTGTAGGGCCAGTTTGGAACTGGGAAGTTTGAACTGAGAGCTGAGGGGTGAGGCGGGGTTGGGTAAAGAGCGGAGGAAGGCAGGTGGCTGTGTGGGAATGGCATCCAGGCAGAAGAACAGTGAGTGCAAAGGTCCTGCCTGAGGCAGGAGGGGACGTAGCGCGTGCAAGGAAAAGAAAGGCAGCGGAGCCTGGGCGGAGGAAGTGATAAAGAGGAGAGATCTGAGACGGGGCTTCAGTGAAGAGGGATAAGGGAGGAAGAATCAGGCCACACAGGGCCTGGTAGGATCGGCAGTGGTTTTGGTCTCTGGCCGCAAACAGTGAGAAAGGCCGAAGAAGCTTAAACAGCTGGGTGACATGACCTGATTTGAACCACACTGGGGACCCACAATCCAGGCTGGAGCCCCCAAGACGCCGTGGGGCTGGGGCTGAGTCACTGCATTACTCCAAGTCGGTTTCCTCCTTTGTAAAGTGGGAGTCGATAGGGCCACCTCCCTGGGGCTTTCCCATTTAATTGGATGTCTACCGAGTGCCGTGCTGTGTGGGTAGAACCCTCCTCACTGTGGACGAGGAAGCGGGAGCTCAGAGAGATGAAGTGACTTGCCCAGGGACACCAAGCAGGAAAGCAGCAGAGATCGGTAGGAACCCGAGTAGCCCGTCACTGTCGCAAGCTCTATCGTTGGCTGGCCTTGAAATGCGGCGACATTGAAATGAGGGGTGGTGGAAAGTGGACAGAATGACGTGTGGTCCTGGGACCCTCTGCCCCGATTCTCTCTTCCAATCCAGCTTCGTCAGATGCACAGGGAAAAAGACCAGGTAGCCTCTTTGTGTGTGTGCGTGTGCGCGCGTGTGTGTGTCTAGTTATTTTTGGCGGCAAGGGAACTTAATTAAGAATCGAGTTCACAGCTTTCCCACTGAGAGTTAGCCGGGGGTGCAGGATGGAGAAAGGGAGTAGAAAGGGCAGACTGTGGACAGTGTCACCAAAATAATGAAGCGGAACCTTAGGGCTTTCCAGGGAGGAAGGGAGGGGGCACAGATGCTATTTTGGGCGCTTGTCGTGTATCACAAAGCCAGTGTGCTAATATTCTGTATTCGCAGGCAGAATTCTTTCGGAGCCGGAGTTGGAGCAGAGGCCGGCAGGCCGTTGCCCTTGGTGACGGCAGAGACAGTGTCATTGGCCGGAGGGTGTTGAGACAGGGGCCGTTCCAGAAAGAGCCCCGGACCTGGAGCCTGCCCCCTTCCTCCAGCAACTCCATTGCTTTCCACCTGCCACCTTGTCTTCTCACCTGGACCTTTCCCTGTGACCTCTGGAGCTCTGGACACCATGGGCCCTTGCCCCCTCTTTAGGATTTCAGAAAGCTTCCTGGAACATCCAAGACAGGCAGCTATGCAATGAATCCAGTTTGGACACAGGTTTTATTTGGCCTGCGTCTTTAAAAAATGTGCACCTGTACTGTGAAAAGGGGAGGTTGGGTGCAGAGAGCATAGCTGCGGGCCGGGCCCTGAGCCAAGTGCTGGGAGCCCAGTGGGAGGAGGGCAGAGGCAGAGGCAGACCGATGGCAGGCACCGATGGCAGACCGATGGCAAGCATTGCACCACGATGACATTATTGGATGGTGATAAGAGCCGTGGAGGAGCATCAGCGAGACAGGGAGGTGGTGACCTTTTGCTGGGTGCTCAGGGAGACTTCAAGGTTGAGGTGGAGGCCACCGGGGAAGGGGAGGGAAGCATTCGCCAGAGAAAGGACCTGGTCTTGGGAGACCAACGAGTGCTCAGCACACAGGCCAGGTGGGCCACGGGAAGACTGAGACAGGTGGGGTCAGAGGACAGTCGTCTTGCAGGTCGTGGACTTTGTCATCAAAGGGGCCAGGGGTCCAGAAGGTGGGGAAGAGTGTGTGGGTGTCGGTAAGACATCATTGTTACTGATTGGTTGCTACTGTTGTAACTGCTACCCTGACCAAGAATGACGCCTGGGAGGTGGTCCAAAAGCAGCTTTATTTTTGTCTCCTGCATTAGCGGGGCAGTCCCTGTGCCTCTCTGGGCTGTTAGAGACAGACTTAAGCCACGTAAGTCCCCGGCTGCGAGCTCAGTTCTGGAACTAACGATGGCTGCCCACCCATGCCGCTCACCAGCCGCTCTTTTCATATCCCAGCAGGGGTGGAAGCAGGGAGAGGAAAGAGGAAGCGATTGTTTCTACAGGATGAATGGCTTTGCATCCTCCGGCTGAGGCAGGGGTTCAAGCCTACTTTTTCTATGAGAGTGCCTCTGTGGTTCTCAGGAGGCTCCCACGCTAGAAGTCCCCTGGCTGTGACTCCCATAATGGTGATGTCTCTCTTTCGCCTGACTGCCCATCCCTTTAGGCCTTCGTTTCTGGACCATCTCTCCATTCAGTGCTAACTGCCCCTTCCTGGTCGACGGAATGTTAGGCTACTCCGAGCTGGCTTTCTCTGCTGCTGGGACTACATGTGGTCCAAGAGAGCTCTCACATATTGTTTGGTCTGCCTTGAAGAAAGTCCGTTACCTCATCATCACCATCATATTCATCATCTTCCCTTTCTCCTCCTCCTCCTCCTCCTCCTTTTTCTCCTCCTCCTTCTCCTCCTCCTTCTTCTTCTCCTTCTTCTCTTTCTTCTTCTTCTTCTTCTTCTTCTTCTTCTTCTTCTTCTCCTTCCTCTTCTTCTTCTTCTTCTTCTTCTTCTTCTTCTTCTTCTTCTCCTTCTTCTTCTTCTTCTTCTTCTTCTTCTTCTTCTTCTTCTTTCTCCTTCTTCTTCTTCTTCTTCTTCTTCTTCTTCTTTCTCCTTCTTCTTCTTCTTCTCCTTCTTCTTCTTTCTTCTTCTTCTTCTTCTTCTTCTTCTTCTTCTTCTTCTTCTTCGCCTTCTCCTCCTACTTCACCTCCTCCTTCTCTTTCTCTTCCACCTACTTCTTCATCATCATCACCATCAACACTGATCTAAACCAGGAGTTGGCAAACATTCTTCTAAAGGAGCAGATAGTACTGGGGCGCCTGGGTGGCTCAGCGGGTTGAGTGGCCGACTTTGGCATAAAGTCATGATCTCGTGGTTGGCGGGTTTGAGCCCCATGTCCGGCTCCGTGCTGACAGCTCAGAGCCTGGAGCCTGCTTCCAATTCTGTGTCTCTCTCTCTCTGCCCCTCCCTCACTCGCACTCTGTCTGTCTCTCTCAAAAATAAATAAACATTAGGAAAGAAATTAGAAAAAAAATAATAAAGGAGTAGATAGTAAATATCTTAGGATTTATGGGCCATTTGGTCTCTGTCACAACTACTCAATTGCCTCTGAAGCCCGTTTTGAACCCATAGGAACATAGAATAAAAGAGTTGGCCGCGTTCTAATAAAACTTTGCAAAACAATAGGCAGGCTCTAGTTTCTGATTCCAGACCTAAACAGGCGTCCGAAACACTATCTCTCCCACTGCATGAGAGTGAGACACCCATGCTGTCCTCTGTCACAGGTCACAAATCCACCTTGCTATGGCACCCCCAGCCCGTGCAAATCTTCAAACATACGCCAAAGCAGAGAGACTAACAGTGACTCCCCTGGACCTATCACTTTGCTTCAATAACCACGCTGCCATTCTTAAGACCATCTTCCGAGAAAAAAAACCAAGTGGTAGTGATGGGGGCTAGGAGGCAGCTGGCTAGGATGTAAGATGAAAAAGGAAACAGGAAAAAGAGCTCCCAAGAAATATCTTCTCTCTGCTGGGGAAGCTGGTAACTGTCTCTTTCCATCCTTTCAGAGGCTCTGAAGGTTTGAGGTCAGAGGACTCCCAGATCTTCAAACCTCGAGGCACAGATATGTTCCGACACAGCTGCCCTGGCCCCATCTGGCTTCCTAGAAGGGCTGAGGAGAGCTGCCAGGACGAGTCTCCTTTGTAAGTAAAGGCGCTTTGTTGATTCTTGCTGATCGCAGCATCCTGGAGCCATCGAAGGTCTAGGGGCAGCTGTGAACTTGAACACCCGAGCCTCCATCTGTGACCTTGCACAGGCACTTTGCTTCTGGAGCCCATTTTCACGCGGCACAATGGGCGAGTAGCATCTGCCCCCAGAGGGAGGTTGCAGGAATTAAGGAAATAATCCATGCCATGTAATGTTTTCTGAAATATCTGTGGATTTGGTGGGGCTATAAGAATGAGCTGTTGTTTCTCTCCCATCCCGCTTTCTGGTGTGGGTTGTTAGAACTTGCTTTTCCATCCTTTGTCAGCATCCCGGGCAGATGATGGCTACTTATGAGTCCCATTTCCTTGGATCCATCCAAACCTGTTTTCTTTTGATTTCTCTCCATTGCCAGACCCCTAAAGACCCTCATTTGTTCACTCAACAATGCACACTGGCATCCGTTTCAGGCCTCTCGGCACAGACATGAAGTGGGAAGGTTTCCGTCTCAGAGCTTGGGGTCCAGGAAGTCAGTGACATAGGGCCAACTGACTGGGGTCCTCAGATGTCCAGGGTTAGACTGCCCTTGAGGCATTGCTAAGAAGGACAGAATCAGTACCACAAAGCCATCCCAAGCCTATCGCACACCTTCCAGGCTGCACAAAGCAGAAGATAAGAAGGCAAGGAGGAAGAGATCTTTGGAATTTGGAGCCATCACCTGAGTCCAGAGTTCAGGAGCTTCATCCCTCCTCTCCTCCAGGACCCCAAAATGTGCCCATGTGAGAAGCGTTCCAGCATCTTCCACACAGAGGCTATCAAAACCCCAGCAGTGTTGACCAGAGGAGCAGTGATGATCAAAAGATCAAGGGCACCAAGAACAGCCAGGGAGCAGAAACTTTTGTACTTTTCCTTCTCCTCCTCTTTCTTGACACTAGAAGAGGGAGCATGTCTCAGAGAGCTGGCTACAGCTCACTGTCTTACAAGGTCAGGGAGAGAAGGAACCAAAGACCAGACGATAGCCTCTCCCCACTCTTGAGTCCCCAAGCCTTCAGTCTGACGGTGATAAGGAAAATCGAAGCAAGAGACAGAACTTAAATCAGAGAAGAAGGTGTAGTTCTTAACATTTGAGACCAGACTTCTGATAACCCACAGTGTTTGGACAGCTCTGAGTATCAGCCAAGCACCTCATGGATGGCCTCCCATTCACACCTCAGCACAAACCTATGTGGGAGGCAGGACTAATTTAGTGGCTGGTTAAGAAAAACTGATTCATGGGGCGCCTGGGTGGCTCAGTCGGTTGAGTGTCCGACTTTGGCTCGGGTCATGATCTCTCCGTCTGTGGGTTCGAGCCCCGCGTCGGGCTCTGTGCTGACAGCTCGGAGCCCGGAGCCTGCTTCGGATTCTGTGTCTCCCTCTCTCTCTCTCTCTCTGCCCCTCCCCCGCTCATGCTCTGTCTCTCTCTCTCTCTCTGTCAAAAATAAATAAGGATTAAAAAAATTTTTTTTTTAAAAGAAAAACTGATTCAAACTAGATTAAGCAGAAAAAGGATTTATTACTCACATAATAGGGGAAGAATAACGGGTTAGTTTTTGAAGGAGAGCCTGTAAGTGCCAGGGCCCCATCTCCAGCCCTCTCTCTCTCTCTCTCTCTCTCTCTCTGCCTCTGTCTCTCCCCCAGTTTCTCACCCATTGCTAGTTTATATTACTTATTTATTTATCCAACAACTCTAGGCAACTACTTGGATGTCGGTATTAATTTACAATTGCTGCTATAACAAATTACCACAAACTTCATGGCTTAAAACAGCACAGATTTATTCTTATTGTTGTGGTGGTCAGAACTCACTCCACCTCCTTCTTTTCCTTTTAAGGAACCTTATGATGACCTAAGGATCATCCAAGTCTCCAGGATAATCTTCCAATTTTAAAGTCTGCTGAATAGTAAATTTATTTCCATCTGCAACCTTTAATCCACTTTGCCATGTAAGTCACATATTCCCAGGTTCTGGAGATTAGGGTGTGGACCCCTTCGGGGGCCATGATTCTGCCTGCCACGCTAACAGTCATCTCAAGCTTGACTAGTCCACATCCGAACTTCTGCTCTCCCCCCACCACCCACAAACCAGCACCACCCACAGCCAGCCCAGTCTGAGCTGAGGACAAGTCCCTCAGAGACTTGGTTCCCCTCTTTCTCACAACCTGCCTCCAATCTGCCAACTACTCCTGTCGGCTCCACTGGTGAAAGCTTCTCACGTCTCACCAGCCCAGACCAGCTACCATCCTCTCTTACCTGGAAGATTGCAAAAGCCTCCTCGCAGGCCTCCCTGATTCTACCCTTGTCCCTACAGTCTAGTCCCAGCAGGACAGAGAAAAAGGTTCTTTGAAAACCTGGGTCAGATCAGGTGGCCCTTGGTAGGTAAACCCATCTGCCTCCTGCACTCACTGAGCGAGAATCAGGAGTCGGAGAGATGGAGATCAAATACCACATTATTACTGAAAAAGCTGTGCTAGAGGACTTGGCTTAGGCACGACAAAGGGTTGGTGAAAGCTCCCGTGAATTGAATTTACTTGCCCAAACTTCAGGCAGAGCTCTGCTAAGATAGCCAAGCAAGCAGACCAAAATACTCCTTCTGAAGTCACACAGATGTGAAGGAAGGTGAGGAGACAGGTCTGAGCCAAGACCACCTCCCCAACTTCCCAGCTGGAGGAGAGAAGAAAGGGTGGGGAAAGAAAGGGTGGCCATGAGTGCCCTGGGGATGGCCTTTCACAGTGAAGCAACCCAAGTCCCTTTTCACTTCCTACTAATGTTTTGGTATGAAGGGGATTCATTTTCATGGTGCAGAGAAAGGTTCATTCCTATACCTGGATTTGCCTGGGAAGTGAGACGGATATGGGTGGTGGGAGCATGGGGACTAGAGGATGTTATGGAGAGTGACACTCTAGAATATATGGGAGGTGTGGGAGGCATTTCTGACATGACTCCCGTGGTTCCCACCTCCTGATAGTCGCACTCTGGTGTAATCCCCTCCGATTGAGTGTGGGATGGATCCAGTGACTTGCTGCTAATGAATAGAACATGGCAAAAATGATGAAATGCCACTTCTAAAATAAGATTACCCAAGACGGTGACTTCCAGCTCACACTTGCTTGCTTACCCTCCCTCCTCCCCCTCCTCCTTTTTCTTCCACTGCTTCTCCTCCTCCTCCTCCACCTCCTCCTCCTCCTCCTCCTTCTTCTTCGTCTTCATCTTCTTCTTTTCTCCGTCCTGGCTCTTCCCTCATGCTTCACTTGATGGAGCAAGTATCATGGCAGATCCACATGTCAAGGAACTAAGAGTGACCTCCAGGCAGCAGCCAGTGAAGAACTGAGGCCCACAGTCCAACAACCCATGAGGGACTGAACCCCGTCAGCAACTCTGTGAGTGAGCTTGATGGCAGATCCATCCCTAGTTGAACCTTGAGATGGCTACAGCCCTAGAGGACAACTTGACTGCAGCCTGTGAGAGACCAGAAGGAGAGGCCCCTGCTAAACCATGTCCAGATTCCCGATCCACAGAAACTGAGATAATAAATTGTGTTGTTTTAAGTCATTATGCTTTGGAGTAATTTGTTACGCAGTACTGGCTGACTAATACAGAATTCCTTAGCACAGTGCTTGGCACATAAGTGCTTATAAAAAAGACACTAATTTTGTTACATCTGACTCCAAAACCATTTCCTCAGCTATCTCTCAAGAGTTCCTGAGAGATACTTTTAAGGTTAGAGCTGTTTTCCAAATGTGTTACTTTCTGCAGTTTTCAGCTATCTGTGAGTCTCAGAAAATTGAGGAGCGGAGGGTGGAAAAATGCTCTTCTTCCCTCTAGCTTGGGAGGCCCTGAGAGACTGAAACTGAAGTGAACTGGTATTTTTCCCTCCTACTGTGATTGTGCTAGTCCTGAATCCTACTCACCCTATGCATTTAGTTGCAGCCCAAATTCAACGTTAGCTGAATAGCTCCAAAATGGTGCCAGATAAAAACAGCACGGTCCACATAGAAACAAGCCTCCCATCTCACAGTTGCCATAGAAATAAGGAAACAGGTGACTAATAAGAAATCTTTGCCTGGATCTTGGTAAACGGACCCAGCCTTGATGTCTGGGAGATTGATCACACACAAAGTCCTCTGAAGCTTTATTCTGACGAACAATTCCAAGAAAACTGGCTCCCCTCAGTTCTCAGAAATGTTGTGCATAGACTCATAAGACAAATCACACTCTGAAGGTGCCAATGAAGTTATTCTTTATGACTAATAATAATTTTCCTTGGGCACCCACCCCATCCCTCCCTGGGCTGTACCAGTGATTTCTTCCAGATGGGCACATGCCCCAAGCCTGCCAGTGAGGCTTCATTCTGGGATCCTGCTGAATATACTTGGAAAGAGAAGCATTTTCAAATAGCTTAGTAATAGGGGCACCTGGTTGTCTCCGTCGGTTTAGCAGCCAACTCTTGATTTCAGCTCAGGTCATGATCTCATTGCCTGTGAGGTTGAGCCCCACAGAGGTCGGGCTCTGCACCGACAGTGCTGAGCCTGCTTGAAATTCTCTCTCCTTCTCTCTCTGTCCCTCCCCTGCTTGCTTGCTCGCTCTCTCTAAAAATAAATAAATAAACTCCAAAAAAATTTTTTTTTTTTTTTAATTTTTTTTTTTTTCAACGTTTATTTATTTTTGGGACAGAGAGAGACAGAGCATGAACGGGGGAGGGGCAGAGAGAGGGAGACACAGAATGGGAAACAGGCTCCAGGCTCTGAGCCATCCGCCCAGAGCCCGACGCGGGGCTCGAACTCACGGACCGCGAGATCGTGACCTGGCTGAAGTCAGCCGCTTAACCGACTGCGCCACCCAGGCGCCCCTCCAAAAAAATTTTTTAATTAAGTAATTCAATAGTAGAACATAAGTATGGGATTGCTTGGGGCTGCCATACCAGGATAACCTTTCTAGAAGAAAGAGAGCACAGAAACACATGAGAAAGAAAGGGAGGGAGGGAGGGAGGGGAAGACAGAGTCCTCATTGTGAGGATATGTACCACTTGAACATTTAGATCCGTGTGTTCTGATCAGATTTCAACTCTAGACTCATTGGTCCCATGAGTAAACCAACTTCATTTTTGCTTAATTCTGTTTGGGTTGAGTTTCTGTCCTTTGGAGAAAGAAAGAAAGAAAGAAAGAAAGAAAGAAAGAAAGAAAGAAAGAAAGAAAGAAAGAAAGAAAGAAAGAAGAAAGAAAGAAAGAAAGAAAGAAAGAAAGAAAGAAAGAAAGGGAGAGAAAGAAATGTTAGGGGTTGCATTGTGTTCACCAAAAGATATGTTGAAATCTTAACTCCCAGGACTTCAGAATGTGACTTTTTTTGGAAATAGGTTCATTGTAGATAGGTTCATTAGTTTAGATGAAGTCATACTGGAGTAGGTTGATGTCTAATATGGCTGATGTCCTTGTAAGAAGGGGATGTGGGGTCACAGGGAGACATTGCCATTTGATGGCAGAGCAGGGATTAAACCCACACTGCCAGCCAAGGCGTACCGAAGATTGCCAGCCAGCACCAGAAGCTGGGAAGAGGCAAGGAAGGGTTCCACTCAGAGTTGAAGAGGGAGCACGATCTGTGACACCTCACAAGTTCTGAGGCTTCTGGCTTCCAGAACTGGGAAAGAATTCATTTCTGTTGTTTTAAGTCACTGAGTGCCTTGTGCTCTGTAACTACGGCAGCCTTAGAAAGCTAATCCAACACCTGGCTGATAGAAACATCATGAGAGGAAGCCAAGATCTGGCACCAGAGTCAGAGATGGGATTCCTTGCCCTCTGTCTCTCTCTAGCTGTGTGACTCTGGGCAAGTCTCTTCACCTCAGTCGCCTTGTCTGCAAAACGAGGAGCAAATCGCTCCCGCAGAGCTGTGGCATGTGCTTGGGATAATACTGTTCGCGAAGGGACCTAGCAGTGGCCATGACTCAACAGCCCTTTACTGAAAGAACTGTGAGGGGCGTGTGCTAACGGATCTCAGCTTTAAAAACGAAGACTCGCTTCGCAGTTTTTGTCTTCTTTTTCTGTTCGTTTGCAGTATATTTAGATTCCCTTTTCTTGACTTCATCTCCATTTCAGAGGATCGTCTTGTAGGAACTTTCGTATCGTGCCCAGTCTTGTTTCCCAGGAAAGGCAGTTTCTTTCATCCCGCAAAACCCAGCCTTCTTCTCGTGGCGGGTGACTGACAAGCAACGGAAGCTGTCACACTGACAGACTCCAGCGAGGGGACTCAGCCTCCAGTTGCAGGCTTTAATTTATCTGGGCGAGTTCCCGATCGACAGCAAAAGGAAGACAGAAGCATAACTTTTGGCCTTTTCTCTAGTTGTTGACCTCTTTGCACACCCTTGTTGTTCTTTATGGGATGGGGTGGCGACATTGACGTTACTGAAACTCCTTGTTCTGTGTCTTGGCGGGGGGGGGGTGACTGGGAGTCGCCATGGTGCTTCAGGAGTTGATGGAATGGGACATTCTGGCAATGGGCATTTCGTGGGAGGATAAGAGTGTCGGGAGCAGGGAGGACCCCACACAAATACACCTTCTAGATTGTGGTTTTAAAAAGATGGTGGTTCCGGGGGCACCTGGGCAGCTCTGACGGTTCAACGTTGGACTTCGGCTCAGGTCATGATCTCACAGCTCATGAGGTCGAGCCCCACATTAGGTTCTCAGCACTGGGCCTGCTTCAGATCCTCTGTCCCCCTCTCTCTCTGTCCTTCCCTGAATCATTCTCTCTCTCTCTCCAAGTAAAGAAATAAACTTAAAAAAAAAATGATGGTTCTAGAAGGTCTATTCACATTCTTCTAATGTGAGCCACTTCAAAAAATTTTAGGGGCGCCTGGGTGGCTCAGTCGGTTAAGCATCCGACTTCAGCTCAGGTCACGATCTCGCGGTCCGTGAGTTCGAGCCCCGCGTCGGGCTCTGGGCTGACAGCTCAGAGCCTGGAGCCTGCTTCCGATTCTGTGTCTCCCTCTCTCTCTGCCCCTCCCCCGTTCATGGTGTGTCTCTCTCTGTCTCAAAAATAAATAAATGTTAAAAAAAAAATTAAAAAAAAATTTTATTATACTGTGTTATATTTTTCTGCCCTTGTCAGTCTCTCTCCATATCCTCAGTGTTTGGCAAGGGAGCAGCCCACAGATAAATGACATTATCAGGCTCTAACCATGATCATGCATCTTTTTTTTTTTTTTTAAATCAAACTAATCCAAACTAATCCACACAGACTTCATCATTTTTCCCTCCTCTGCGCTTCAAACCAGGCACAAAGTTCTGAGATCGAGTCCGTTGGTGCAACCAAATGATGGAACACTGCTGTGGCCTGTGCTGGTTGGAACGCCAGTGTGTAGGCTGTGGAAATCATTTGATGTCTATTACATTTGTGCATGTTTTATATTCCATCTGTGTGTGTGTGTGTGTGTGTGTGTGTGTATCACTACTGTTCTCAGTAAAACTCAGGCTGGCCAGACATCCTTGTATCTATAGATCTTATTGTCATGAGCCACCGTCCAACGGCTCTAAGAACACTAGACTCTTTCATTAGATTTCTCCCAGTTTAAGAAGGCTCATATACCCAGGATTTCTCTGCCTCAGGCCCTATGACAACGTAGACACAAAACTCAGTGCCAGCATTCGTGTCCAGAGGAAACCCATGTAGGCAAAACGCTTTGAGAATCTCTATAGATCTCAGCGAAGATGCATGGGTAATGGGTTTGGGGACAGGTCTAACACCTGCCCACCCTCTCTGCCAATGTGTTCTCCTAACTCCATATGGGATCAACACAGATTGCTCAACACTTTTTATTCAAAGAAGTTAAGGAAAGGGCTTTTGTGGTTTAAATATCCTAGGGGGTGGGGGTCCTCATCCTCCAACCTAGGTGGTCCAGGTAAGTACAATTAGATGTTTTCTTCTAGAGAAATATCAGTGAATAAAAATGTCTCCATTTTTATTTTCACATTAGTAAATATGTCCCTGTATTAGTTTGCTAGAGCTGTTGTAACAAAATGTCAGGGGGCTTAAACAACAGATATTTATTGTCTCACGGTTCTGGAACCTAGAAATCTGAGATCGAGGTGTTGGTAGGTTTAGTTCCTTTTGCATGTTGTGAGGGAGTGATCTGGTCCAGGCCTCTCTCTGTGGCTTGCAGACGACCATCTTCGTGTGCACATGGCTCTCTCTCTGTATGTGTGTCTGTCTCTCGATTTCGATTTGTATAAGGATCCAGTTACATGGGAATAGGGCCCGCCCTGAAGACCCGACTTTAACTTGACTACCTCTGTAAAAACTCTCTCCTCAAATCAGGTTACGTTCTGAGGTACTGAGGATTAGAACTTCAACATGGGAATTTGAAGCAGGACGCAATTCGGCCCATAGCAGTCCCATTATCCAGTTCAAGAACTCCTGCATCTGAAAGGCCTCAAATGTTAAATGAAGAAAAAGTTGAAAGCATATGCCCACATCTCTGGTGGTCTTTATGCAAGCAGTGGTTCCATTCAGAGGCCGAACCCCACCTTGGACAACGATGGAGAGCTGTTTCCCTCGGCCATGGGGTAGGTGGGTGCTGTGGTCTGCGAAGTCCTTATTCACATGAGATCCCACCCATAAACATGGCTACTTTGCCAAAGCTTATTTGGGAAGCCAGAACGTTAACTTTGCCTTTTGAGTTATTAGTGTCGCACACATGATTAAAGCCTGGCTCTTCAAAGTTTAAGTAATTAACACCTTTGGTGATTCTCTCCAAAGGGATATCAACTTGACTGAACGTGATAAACTTTTAATTAACTCTTATTATTGGCAACACAGGATTTCCCGTCAGTGTGGGCCTGTCGAGAGGTGTTCCATTATGTTGCTAAATATGCTGTCACCTTGCTGAACTGTGGCGAATGCACACCCTCAGCCTGCCATATAAAAAACGAAAAGGACTCCAGATGGGTTGGAGGAGTGATCCCAATGTAGACTGAGTATAAACCATAGAGAGAGCGAGGCTGGGAAGTGTGTTTGCTCGATTGACACCACTCAGCTAAGCTAGTGTCATTTCTTGGGCAGAAGTTTATGCCGGGACTGCAGAACTTCCACTTGGTGTTCGAGGGTGAACAACAGACCCGATTATAATAGCTATAAGAGAAACTTACAGAGGAGGAAACACTCAGCTTCAGAAAAATTAAGAGACTTGCCAAGGGTCATAGGACATTAAGCAACAGAGCCAGAACTAAGACTTAGATTCGATGCTGCAAAGTTGTTTTGACCATATAATGTCAGTCCAGCCCTGTAGCGGCCATCTGCTCGGTTCAGTCTGGGTTTCCTTTTGAGAATCACCATTCCTTCACTCTCAGGTCATTGGCTCAAGTGAGGCTGACTTCACCTATCCCATTGCAAGGTTGGGGTTGGACGCATGACCCAGCCTGGGTAAGCGAAGTCTTGACAATGGGTTTTCATGGGCATGTGACTCAAAGTAAGCCAAGGACATCTGACGGAGGGGCTCTGTTCCTGTGCTAAATTTGGAGCCGCCCGTGGTCATCGTCACCTACACTTTGGAAGAGGCTTCTTAAGAATGAAAGCATCACAAGAGAAAATGGTCATGGCTAAAGTCAGAGTCATCCCTAGGCTTTTCAGTTACGTGAGCCAATAAGTTTTCTCTTTTGCTTAAGTCTGTTTCGACTGAGTTTTTGGTATTTGTGCTCGGAAGAGTAGAGATTAATCCAATCCTTTTGGTTAAAGGATCCAAAGCACAGGGTTGGGTGGTGCCGGAAGGGAACAATCTAGCAGACAAGGAATGCGGGGGGCCAAAGGTATTTAAACTCAAGTGCACATGGGTGGTGACGTGGAGTCTTGGGGACCTGTCTGTGTTTGGAGCATCCTGGCAGGAGGCCTTCTGATACGTAGGGGGCCCATGCAACATAGACCCTGGTTTCACTTTAGCCGGTGTGTCTTATTTCACGAGCTAAGTTAAAAACAAACTTGTGGCTCTAACAGTCACAATGGGCAGATCCAGATCACTTCCTGTCTTCACAAGAATGCCCTTTCCTTCCCAGCATTCTAACAACCCCACAGTCAACAAGTTTGAGAATTCCCAGGACCTCATTTAAGTTCAAGGGCTCAGCAGTACCCGTTCCAATACCTTTAAAGGGAAATAAGAAACTGGAAAAATTTAATATCCAGGTGAAGCTCGTTTATGTTCGTTGATGTAATTAATATGTCTGGTCATAGTTCTAGTTATTTTGTTTATTTTGTTACAAGATAAATATCATAAAACTCTCCTGTTTGGTCTCTGCAGTTTTATATTTTATTTTTGTATTTCTTTTAGTCTTTAAGAAGATTCCTATGTTTGCTCCTGTGATTAACTTTACATTATTATCTTTACATAATGCCTGTGGTCACCCTTTTTCCTTTAGACGATGGCTATTGGCTCTCTACTCTGAGCAGTATGTGTTAGGCTGCAGTCTCTTCCTCTTCCCTCCCCTCCACTGACTTTCAGTCTATAGAGTTATCTTTCTTATTTGACCTTTTCACTTTTAAGTAGGCTTAACCTTCTGCTATTTGGTTTGTCAGCTTGAAGTGATATTTGATTCTCATCTATTACCTTTAAGGCAGACAATGAACATACCCCATTGTCCCTCTTACCTCCACCTTCTCCCACTTTAAAAGTTGCATTATTCTTTTTTTTTTTTAATGTTTATTTTTGAGAGAGAGAGAGAGAGGCGAGCAAGGGAGGAGCAGAGAGAGAAGGAGACACAGAATCCAAAGCAGGCTCCAGGCTCCAAGCCATCAGCACAGAACCCGATGCGGGGCTTGAACCCACAAACCATGAGATCATGACCTGAGCTGAAGGCAGACATTTAACCAACTGAGCCACCCAAGTGCCGAGAAGTTGTGCTCTTCTTATTATGTCAAGGTATTTGACATGTGCATGCTATTCCTCTCCCCTTACTGCAGCCTGCCTTTTTCATGTTAGTTCTACAGTTGAATATAGTCGATGTTTTCCAGCAATCATTTATTTGCCAAAGTTGATTGGGTAAAGTTGGAGATTTCCTAGATTCCTTAAAAAGAGTTCAAGGGTACAGTTGTCCCCAAGCTCTTGCATATTCAAACTATTTTTTCTCTTGCCTTGCTACTTGAAGTAGTTTAGCTGTACTCAAAATCCTCAGGGGCACCTGGGTGGTTCCATCAGTCAATCGTCTGGCTCTTGATTTCAGCTCAAGTCATGATCTCACAGTTTGTGAGATCGAGCGCTGTGCTGGCTCCGTGCCAACAGTGGGGAGCCCTACTTGGGATTCTCTCTTTCCCTCCCTCTCTCAAAATGAATAAACAAACTTAAAAATAATCCTTGTCTCACTTTTTCTCTTCATATGTCTTGTAGATATGTTCTTGCTCTTGACAAGACAACCCAACTTTCTAACTTTTGGAGGAAACTTTGAGTTTTGTCTGCTTGTTTTCTTTTCTTTTCTTGACTAGAGGTCCAGAGAATACTTTTTCCTTATATTTAGTCTAGTAATTTTATCAGGATGTTTTGGGTTTATGCTCTCTTGGTCAATTTTCCCCAAATACATGGTATACCCTTTCAACATGGAGAGGCAGGTCTTTCATTTTGGTATAGTTCTTGAATTAAAGGGTAGAGGAAGAGGTGTTTGGGTTACTTTTTCTATTTCTCAATTCAAAGATTCTCTGTTCTACAATGAAGGGCAAAAAAAATTTTTTTAATATATGGCATCTCTTTGGAAATTTAGTTTTTTTTCTGAACTTTCTTCTACAGAAAAGTAGGGTGACTAATCTTCCCAGTTGGCTTGGGAATGAGGGTGTTTCCAAGGATGTGGGACTTTCAGTATGAAAACTGAGATAGTCCTAGGGAAAAAAATTATGATGAAAAAAAACCCAGTGTGTTCCCATGACTGACTGTCACTCTGGTCCTGTTTCCTTCCAACTCTCCCTCTTTTGCTCACCCATCACATTTTAAAACTGATCTCAGTACTTCCCAACCAAAGGAAGGTCTCTCTCCTTTCTGGATGAACCTTGTTGATGGGTTCTGGGTTCTGTTACTGCTAGACCCCTGCTTCACACTCTGTTCTTCTACATAGCCCCCACGGCTCTCCCTGCACTGGTCACGACTTGACTCTAGCTCAAATACATGCTTCTTGATTCACATGTAGGTTGAAGTATGTGGTCTTCTCTTCCTCCTTGTGAAGTTACAGCTCTTGTAGACCAGGGGTGGGTTTTTTCTCTTCTAAGTGGTCTATGGGTTTTTAGGAGATGTGCAAAAATTAAAATTGAGGGTGGCCATTTTTATCCTTCAGGAAGCCAGATGCCCAGAAAGTTGGAAAATTTGATCAGTCTACTAATGGGTCCCAAGCTCGGCTGCCATCATGGGCATTTCTGTCGTACCATTGCTGTTGAGCTTTGAGGAGCTGAAGCTCCCTGCCTCACCAGTGCATCTGGCAACTACTCTCAGGTGGGCAGGCTCAGGAAGAACCATTTACCAGGCATCTTGTCATTCCAGAAACTGTGTTAAGTACTTTCATGCCTCCATGCCTTTGCTTATGCTGTTACTTCTGCCTCGAATACCCTTTGCCTACTTCTCCATCTGGAAAAATTCTATGCATCCTTCAAATTCAGCTCAAATGTCAGCCTTATTTATGAAGCTTCTCCACCTCCTTTCCCCCCTATCACCACCAACTCATTCTGTTGTGTTAATGCATCTCTCCTTCTGCTGTGTTAGAGCATCACTTGGCTGAAACCCCCATATTGTAATGCTTATTCCATTGGCTCTAACTTGACATTCTCTCTCTTACTAGACCCTGAGGTCTTCAAGGTCAGAGGATGTGCCTGATTTGTCCTGTGCCCTAAACACCCAGCACAATGCTTGGCATAGAGTAGTTGCTCTCAAACCTTTACTGAATGAATAAGTAAATAAAATCGCTTATGCCAGGCTTGCATCTAAGACAGCTCCATGATGTAGACAGCGATCACACAAAGCACTTCTCACCATTCACAAAGGCACAGCTGACATTGCAGACTTGGCCTCCAGTAAGGAAGCACTGGGCTCTTTTATTCTGCTTCATTATTATTTTTTTAAAGAAACAATATGATGTTTCCTTAGTGCTCCCCAAAGCGCACCAATCAGCATACTAATCACCCCGAAGTGTCATCTGAATCTGCCAATTTCATAAATTTGCATATTTTCCAATCAGTTCCTCATTCCCCTCCCCCCTCTTTCATTAGCTATTCTAGGAAGAGCTGCATTCCTTCCATATTGCTCAAACTGACTTGATTTTTATTTCTCTTTGTAAAGACAGATTTGTGAAATGATGAATTAGTCATTGCCAATTTCATGCATTTACGCTTTGTGCGTTAACACCTTATATTTATTCAGCCCCATTCTCCCCTTCTGGCTCCAGATGGTGTGGCAGTACAGCCTTGAGTGTGGAGGGGAGAAAACTCATTCCCTCTCCCTCCCCCTCCCACAGTTTCAGCTCCAGCTCGACTGTGCCAGATTTGAATGGCGCATCACCCTCTGGCAAATGGGGCTCCGTCTGCAGATTTCACAGCCGCTTAGGAACTGGGAGATGTGAGTGAGACAGTGGGAACTGTCAGATACAGGCTCTTTTCACTCCAGCCACTGTTTCCCAAATAAAGCCGCAGTGGGATGATATTTTGATATGTTCGCAGATATGAGTGTGTGTGTGTGTGTGTGTGTGTGTGTGTGTGTGTGTGTTCTCCTAGCGGCTGGGGGCCACGAATGTCTCAAGAGGAGACTGACACAATGGAACTCTGGAACAAAAGCGTCAAATCCGTAGATTGCTAAAAGCCGGAAGTTCTGGTGAGACCAAAAGATTTGAAAGAACATGCCACCAGGTAACACAAGCACTGCTGGCCTTGTTGAGCCTGAAATGGGAGTCTAGATAAATCTATGAAACAAAGACTCAGGTGGGTGGAGAAGGGTCGAAGACAAAGACGTGGGTGACCCTAGGGCAGGAAACAGACCACAAGGCAGGGAAACCCCAGGTAAATCTGGGGGGTCTCTCTGAGAGTGGACAAGATCTATTCCTTGCTTTCCAGATGGGGCCCAGGAAGGTGGCTAGCTTGTTCAGTCACTTGTCCCTTAGGCACAGTAGAGTAGAAACAGTGACGTGTCACATCCAAATGAGGAAGGACAGAGGCCAGCATGCCACATCTTCTGTGATCAGAAATTTTCCTATTCGCATAAGAGAAGGGCAGCCGATGGGGTAGGACCTGGAAAGAGTGAGTCAGGAGTGAGGGCACTACACGCAAGGGTGATATGGAGCGGTGGGCACTTGGACCTCACCAGCATGGCCATAGAGCAACCCAGGAACAGATGACCCACTTCCCATGATGCCATGGCCCTACATAAGCCTCTGAGAACTCAGATGCAGTGGGGAGGTGAGGGGAGTAAGAAAGCCCCTCACTTGGTTAAAGAGACTCTAGATTGATATCAACTTCTAGAATCAGCTGAAATTACCCGCAATGGACTGGAGACAGACATTAAGGCCAGTTTTAGGGCAAATAGAACACCGTGCATCTCTGAGCTGGGGCCTGGGGTTTACAAACACTATGTGCCCTCTTGAGCAACAGTACATGAGTTGACCGCAAAGTTTCTGTGAATGCTAGACTCCTAGCTCTCTCTGTAGAGATCGTGCAGGGCAGCCACATGTTTTACAGTTCTGGACATTGTATGCACTGAGTTGGCCAGAATCCCAAAGCCAGTTTGAAGGAGAGATGGACGTGTTTGGCCTGCAAGCTTTCCAACCCCTCCAAAAGCCATGAATCAAATCAGAAAAGCTAATCACATGTCTCAACACAGATGTCCACCCAAAAACATTTTACAGGAATATTTTTAAACGTCTGTGGGGTGTGGTGTGTGTGTGTGTGTGTGTGTGTGTGTGTGTGTGAGAGAGAGAGAGAGAGAGAGAGGGAGAGGGAGAGGGAGAGAGAGAGAGAGAGAGAGAGAGAGAGAGTTTATGTGGAAAACAAAAGGATGGAATGACAAAATCCTTCTGGAAACAGAGGGTCTTAAACTTCTTTAAATGGTGGAGTCCCTGCAGGTCATAGGCTCATCATAGAGCACTGTGAAGAAGGGACATCTGGACCAGGAAAGATATTACTGGCAGAAATATGACCAATAATTTCACGTTGCTTGTAAAGCCTAAATATAGTTAATTTGCAGGCTGTGAAATATAACGAATTATAAAAGGAATGGCCAAATTAAGCCCAAGTGGCTTTTCCTAAGTTTTCTCATTAATTTTGATTTGCTTTGTTTGCATCCTGTATGCCACTTGTGTCCAATCTCGGTAAAAACGGGCTTGAAGGGTAAGCAGAAAATCTGTGGAGGAAGTGTCAGCCATTGTTTTCACTCATTAGGCAAAATGGAGGTGGGGGGTAGGGGAGGGAAAACTAGACTCTTTGATTTGGGAAGCAATTTGGTTTATTTTGGTAAATGCTCATTGAGCGCAAGCAATAAGCCAAGAACTACGGTTGGCGCTTGGGGGGATCAAGGTGACCAAGAATGGTCTCCATTCTGAGGAGCCTCAGGGCACGGTGGCCTCGCCACGCTCCATCTGACAGAGCCTGGCCCGTCAGGGGAGCACCGTGGGTGGAAAATGACGTTAGCGAAAGAGAGACAGTGGTTGCAGCGATGAGGCCAGAGTGAGTCATAGAGGGAGCATCATTGGAGAACCACGGCTCCAACAGCTGACACGGGAGGAGATCCCAGTATCTACATACACAAAATCCCAGGACATGGCAACGCCTGCAAGGTCTGGATGACCACCCCCACTTTGTTCAGAAGGTCTCAACTCCGAGCTGGAGGACAAAGAGAGCCATGCTATGTTGGCAAGCAAACCACCCTAAAGAGAGTCTCGTGAAAGCAAGTTATATAGGACATTAGTTCTCTTTATCATGCATTTTAGCAATCTATCTTTGCTTGCCCAGTCAAGAGTTATTGGTTGAACTCCCACCCGGGCTGGTGCCATGCAGGACTCGACAGACACGTGGCAGACAGAGGCAGGACCGTTCCTGACAGTGTGAACAGTGCATTCCCATGTCCTCGATGGGGAAATCTGGTTGCCCTCCCATTCATGCTCCCCAGAGCTCCCCTGCTTGGGTCTGACGTGGCTTTTAGGGGCAATGAACTCCCAGGTGCTTGCGCTTTCAAAGAGTAGGTTTCAGTCTCCTGAAGGACCCATGCAGAGCCCAGTAATTGAAATCACGCCCAATCTGAGGGCAATACTTAGCTTATTGATTCAGACATGAGTCATGGCCCTCAAGGAACTCACTGTCTACTAGAGAGATAAAGAATTGAAGAGTGTCAACAACAAGGCAGGGTGGTATTTTCTGCAGGAGAAGGTTGGATTAATTTTGTCTGGTAGGAGATGTAAATGTGTCTTAAAGGAGGCTATGCCTAAGCTGAGTTCTGAAGAGTGGGTGGGAGTTGGCCAAGCAACGAAAATATGTGGGAAGGGTGTTTCTAACAAAAAGAACAGCATTTGCAAAGGCTCAGGGTCATGAGACATTAAGGTGATCTAAGCTGGCAAGGGGTGGTCAAGGGAGCATACGAGTCCTATCTTACTCTCCCACCCCACAGATCCAGTGCCAGGCAAAGTAAGGTTTGGCTGGGATGACCCTTCGTAGAAACCTTCCAGAGCCAGTGAAAACCCAGTTGACTCAGTGCTTCCATATCCAAGTCCTGGGCTTTCATTCAATTAAATGCATAAACGTTCACTTAGCATGCCTTCTGTGCTTGGTCCTAGAGGCACACAGAATAGATGGGACACAAAGACATGATCCCCGTTGTTGGGTTCCTCCCAGTTTAAGAAAAAGACAAAGAAAAAAATGGGTCCGTGAAAGGTGGGGCATGAGAAGCAGGGCCGAGGCCAAAACCAGTAGTGCTCACAGATGTTCTAGATAATAAGAATTGTACCCAAGTGCAGATACAACCCACAGCTGTACTTTCTTTGGACCACCATGTTTTCCCTTGGTAAAAATGTAATTGCTGATATTTTTATAAAAAGCGAGCTGTCGGGGCGCCTGGGTGGCTCAGTCGGTTGAGCGTCCGACTTCAGCTCAGGTCATGATCTCGCGGTCCGAGAGTTCGAGCCCCGCGTCGGGCTCTGTGCTGACAGCTCGGAGCCCGGAGCCTGCTGCGGATTCTGCGTCTCCCTCTCTCTCTCTGCTCCTCCCCCGCTCACGTTCTGTCTCTCTCTGAAAAATAAATGAAGATTAAAAATAAAAAAGTTAAAGAAAAAAAAAGTGAGCTGTCAAAGAAAAATGCAGATTTCAGATCTCTCTTGAAAAATCCAAAAGTTCTAGCCATAGTGACCCGCATGTCAACACGGCCACCTATTTGCCCACCGCCACATAGCAGGGGCTCCATTTGGATGGGGCGTGTCCTCACCAGTACATCACCTGGCTTTCTTCATTCAGTCTCATCAGCCGTGTGGCCTCTGAAGCCACCTGACTTAGAGACCCAATACATACAAACCCCCGCCCAGTGTTTGACATATAATAGATCTTCCAACAGTGGAGACCGGTGTAATAAGAGCAACAGAAATTATAATTAGTCCCCGGGTTGCTTCACTGAGCAACTCTTAGGTTAGTCTGCAATTCTTTTTTTTAACGTTTTATTTATTTTTGAGACAGAGAGAGACAGAGCATGAACGGGGGAGGGGCAGAGAGAGAGGGAGACACAGAATCGGAAGCAGGCTCCAGGCTCTGAGCCATCAGCCCAGAGCCCGACGCAGGGCTCGAACTCGCGGACCGCGAGATCGTGACCTGAGCCGAAGTCGGACGCTTAACCGACTGAGCCACCCAGGCGCCCCAATCTGCAATTCTTCTAGATACCCTCTCAGGCTTCTGAGAATCTGATGAGCCCTAAGGCTCTCATTCAAGCATCACAGACACAAGTGAAAGATCCAAGAAGACCCCGGCCTGCAGTGACGGAGGCCATCAAGGACCAAGCTGCCACCAAGGGAGGGAACACTGGGACAGCTTCATTATGGGAACAACAAGCATTTGTTCCACGAAGGAACAGCTGCAGGATAAACAACAGGGCAGCAGCAAAGACCCGCGCTCCACTTTGCAGCAGGCAGCACACGACTGCAGCCTGGCTGGCATCTAATTGGCAGCAAATGAACACGTTTCTAATTGAGCCAAATATGGCTCCTTGCTTGGGTCCCATCTAGCCAGACACCTGTTTTGCTCCATCTTCTCCTGCGAAATCAGTGTCCCTAGGGAGCAGCTCAGCAATTATGACTTTGCGCCTCCACTGGGGACTCTTGTTCCTCTTTACCCCAATTTTCTCTCTCCATCTGGGTATACGTCCATTCTACCAAGCACGTCCCACGGCTGTCTTATCACTGTTTTATGAGCGTCAACGCTGGGTAGGGCTGTGTTCCCCTGGGTATTCTGTGGGCGGTGTGTAGAATGAGGTTAGAGGGTATGTGGATGAACATTTTCAGACTTGAACTCACATTGATGAGGGTTGTAGACTGAATTGTGTTCCCCCCAAATTTGTACGTCGAAGCTCCCAACTTCACAGTGACTGCATTTGGAGACAGGGCAGTCCTAATCCAATCGGACTGACGTCCTTATAAGAAGAAGAGACACCGGGATTGTATATGCACAGTGGATAGGCCATGTGGGGACGCAGCAAGAAGGTGTCCCTCTGCAAGCCAGGGAAAGAGGCTCCACCAGAAATAAACATTGCCATTACCTTGAACATGGACTTCTAGCCTCTAAAACTATAAGCAAATGCATTGCTGTGATTCAAGCCGTTCCGTCTATGGTATTTCGTTATGGAGGCTCTTGTAAACGAATACAATGTGTACTCGAAAAAATAGATAATTGGCATATCAAAATGCACTATCACAGATGATATGGCTCAGAGTGATGCTTACATTTTTGAGTTGAAGAAAAATGTCAAAGAATTTGGAGGTATAAGGAATGGCAAAAAATTGTAAAGACGTTCATCCAACGAATTGAAGGTTAGGTGACACTGGTCGAGTGGAGACGTAGTTTTGGAATAAGACAGCCCTGAGCTTGACTCTAATCTGCGTGCGTTATCTGTGTGACTCTTATCCTCTCTGAAGTCAGGTCCCCATTGGTCAAAAACAGGCAGTAGAAGTTTGTGTTTTAATTTTCCGTTGATGTGTCTGTCAGTTCCAAGAGCTGTGAGCATTTCAAGTGCCATGCCCTGTACCGTGTCATGTCCATGTTCTTGGGACCCAGCCCAGGACCTGACTCTAGCAGGATGGCAAGAAGGGGCGAAAAGGACATGGGTTCTGCCACTTAACAGCTGTGTGCCCTTGGGAAAATTACTCAGTCTTTCTGACACTCAGACTCCTCATTTTAATTTTTTTTTTCAACGTTTTTTATTTATTTTTGGGACAGAGAGAGACAGAGCATGAACGGGGGAGGGGCAGAGAGAGAGGGAGACACAGCATCGGAAACAGGCTCCAGGCTCCGAGCCATCAGCCCAGAGCCTGACGCGGGGCTCGAACTCACGGACCGCGAGATCGTGACCTGGCTGAAGTCGGACGCTTAACCGACTGCGCCACCCAGGCGCCCCTCAGACTCCTCATTAAAATGGAAACGATAATAACATCTACCATGGGGTCTTGTTTTGGGAATCAAGTGAAGCCATCCCTGTAAAGTACTTAGCAGAGTGCCTGGCATATCTTGAAATGTGTACCGTATCATCAGTTCTTAGTAAATCCTCGTTGCATGAAAGAGTGAATGAATGTTTAGTCAAATGAATCGATGAGTGGTTGGTGGATAAGTAGGTGGGTGGGCGGGCTGGTCGAGAGATGGTTAGATGCAAGGGTGGATTTTCCAACCAATAAGTGTAGGTATGTATTTATAAATGAATGAGTTGATTGATAGATGGTGGATGGTTGGATGGATGGATGGACGGTTGGAGTTTTCAATCAATGAATGTACATACGTATTTATGAGTGAATAAACCAACTGATGGATGAATAGCTTAGATGGATGGGTAAACTTTTTGAATGAGGAATGGTTATGCAGGATGAGTGGGTGGGTGGATAGATGGATAGACTGTGACTGATCCATTGAAACATCATCTGTTTCTTTGCATGGCTGAGGGCTCCAGCCTCCAACGTAATGGCCAGAACATTAAGGATAGACAGTGAAGGGGGCCCTGGGAACAAGAGTTTTACGTAACTGTTAAGAGGCAGTTTGAGACTTCCCCTTTGGAAGTAGAAAGCCTGTTTATGGGATCATTGACAGTCTTCTTGTTAAAGACACAGAAGTGAGAGGGTTGTTTTGCATCGGGAGCTTTGGCATTTTTCAGCCTTCCCAGACATTTCACTTCCCTCTCTCAGAAACACATTTGCTTCTAATCTGATAAGCAAAAACTCCTCGAGCAGCAATCAGACCCGGCCCCCAGGTACAGTGTTATTTGAAGACAGGCCTTGGGTAATCTATCATACCTTTTTAATTACCAAGCGCTACCCCAGAGATAATGAGCCTTTCTGTGGAGTCTGGGCAGGTTTTGAGTCGACTGGCCAACTGCTGCAAGAGTATCTGCCACAGGGATTTCATCAGAGCTCCAGTTTATTCCAACGATGCTCTCGGAGCCTCCAGAAACACCCGGTTCTCAGGCGGTCAGATGCTTGCGGCTTCCTCCAAACAGTCTAGCAGGAGACTCAGAGCATCCAGTGGAGACAGTGCTGCAGATCAACTCTCATGAGCTCATAAAGCTAAACAGAAAAAACGTGGTCCGTTACCCACACCTGTTCTCTGTCTCCTCTCCTTCCGTTTTTTTCATTACCCTGCCCCCCCCATTTCAGTGCTAACCCATAGTCACAACTCAAGAATGCCACAGAGGCATTACGGTGCTCCAAATACGGCTTCTACCCACACCCACACAGCGGAGGCCTGAGGCTTCCTATGGAGACGCCCCCACTTCGCAGTCCTCTCTGGTCTTCCCTCCAGCAGAGGCAACAACACCCTCCACCCAGGGACTGGACTAGGAAGCAGGCTAACCAGACTTCCAGCTCTTGGGGCCCTGGGCTGACTACTGAATCCCGCTGAATCTCTGTTTCCTCGCCTCTAAAAGGGGCCTAATAAACCCTCTCTGATAAGCTGTTTTTAAAAGACGACATTAGATATACCTTGTGCGCCTCTTCGCTCATACTAAAAACTTTTAAAAATACTTAGCTACAGTCAGTCGATATTTCTTTAGACATCAACCACATCTAGAGAGCTGTGCCAGACGCCAGAGATGTAAATGGTGAGCAAAACTGACATGGGTTTTTTTTTTTTTTTTTTTTTTGTTTATCGTCATGGCAGTGTTAGCAAAAGGGAATGATTGCTGGTATGATATTACTGATTCTCACGCAGAGTGATGGGTCTGGGCTGGAGAGTGTGGACAGTGTGATGTAAGTCCGCCTTCGTGTGACCCGGCCGTCATTGCCTGCCTCGTCCGACCTTGGTATTTTCAATCGTAGAAGCTAAATGCTACGTTTCCCAGCTGATCTTGCTGCGAGGGGCTACGTGTGACTGATCTCTGGCCAGCGAGACCTAAGCATGAATCTGCCGGTTGGGTCTAGAGAAAGTTGCTGTTTTCGGCATAAAAGTGGCACTCATAGCAGGCTTCCCACTCTTTTCCTTCTCTGAGTCTGGATGGGATACCTGGACAAGTGGCTAGTATGTTACTATAGAGTGACCATCAACAAGCTACGAGGAAAAATGGAATGACAGAGAAGTTTGGTCTTTCCAGGTGCTGTCCGGCCGCTCCCCCAAGCCGGCACTTCCCACCTTCAGACTTTCTGTTTGAAAAAATCAGCCCCATAGGGGCTTAAGCTCTTGCCAGTCAGGCGTTCCATTGCTTGCATCCCATGGCTTCCTTAACTCGTACATCCTCTGATGCCAACGCTAGGTGATGCTTTGAAGACGCTGTGGGACAATAGCAGCTGAGACTGGCCAGTAAAAGCAGCCTCGAGCCAGATGGAAGCCACACCCTGGACAGAATTAATCAAGAGGCTTTGGGCTGGGGCACCTGGGTGGCTCAGTTGGTCAAGCGCCTGACTCTTGGTTTTGGCTCAGGTCATGGTCTCGTGGTTCATGAGTTCGAGCCCCGCATCAGGCTCAGCGCTCACAGCACGGAGCCTGCTTGGGATTCTCTCTCTCCCTCTCTCCCTGCCCCTGCCCCACTCGCACACTCGCTCTCTCTCAAAATAAATAAATAAGCATTAAAAAAAAAAAAAAGGCTCGGGGCCTAATCTCACATTTCTATCTCCTAATGAACGTATACCTTATACTCACATTTGGCTCCTTCTTTGCTTAATATTCAAGACTACAAGGGAACTTGGTTTAAGTTACTGATTAGTCAGGGTCCCGACAGGCTACAGACCGCAAACCCAAGGGTTTAGCTGAGGGGATCAAATGGAAAGGCTCTTTTCTTTTTTTTTACATTTATTTATTAAGAGACAGAGTGAGACAGAGCACAAGCAGGGGAGAGGCAGAGAGAGAAGGAGACACAGAATCCAAAGCAGGCTCCAGGCTCCGAGCTGTCAGCACAGAGCCCGACGCGGGGCTCGAACTCACAAACCTCGAGATCATGACCTGAGCTGAAGTCAGACGCTCAACCGACTGAGCCACCCAAGCTCGTTATGGAGGTGTGGGCAGGGTTAACCGAACCCACAGGGGCTGATCCCACTCCTCTGAACTATAACCTTCTTAGGCCCAAGGAGCAAGGGAAGGGAACAGGGTATGCAGGGCCTGGAGGCAGCTGTGGAAGTAAAGAGAGGCCATCTAATAGGAGCCATGGCCGTAGAAACAACCCAAAAGCAGTGAAGCAGGAAGTAAGTGAGGGAGGACAGAATGCCCAACCCCTCTTTCCTTTGAGCAGACCATCCCATTGGCTGAACCCCAGAAAGCCGGAAGGGAGCCAGATACTGCGCGGGCTCAGCAGGGAGGGGGACAAGCAGAGAATGACTAGCGCGATGGCCGTTGATATTTTCGTCTGACTGTGCCTCACAGTCACGCAACACCAGGAACACTTCTAACGCTAACAATGCAAATATAAGAATCAGCACTTCCTATGCGCCAGGCTAAAAACGAAAATTGTGACATTTCTTATCCCACTGGGGCCTCTCCGCAGTCAATAAAAAACTTATAGGATGTACTGACAGTCAGGTCTCTTTGGTGCCCAGCTCTGCCCTGCCACCGCTCACGGTAGTCCCCTCAGAAAGAATGTCAGGTAAGAGGGAAGGCAGTTCCCAGGCACCTTTGTCTAACAGACAGCCTCAGGCATTGTCATTAAGCTTTCGGTAGATATGCCCAATCACGCTGGTGCAAACTTATGCCAGCAGAATTCTTTGGGTGTTCAAGACACTACTGATTTCAGATCTTGCCAAGTGCCTGAATTCCACAGAAGTGTTGACATTTGGGCCACCAAGAATGACTGCTGTGCCCGCATCCACCATGTCTCACCCCTGAATGCCCCTTCTTCATGAGCACGGCAGTCCTGAGAAGCTCCCACAAGCAGCCACGCCCAGGGAGCCAGCCCCTCTAGGATTTTCAGGGCGGTTAGTGGTGGTTTTGTTTACTTACTTTTTATTTCAACATTTTTTTTTTAATTTTTATTTATTTTTGGGACAGAGAGAGACAGAGCATGAACGGGGGAGGGGCAGAGAGAGAGGGAGACACAGAATCGGAAACAGGCTCCAGGCTCCGAGCCATCAGCCCAGAGCCTGACGCGGGGCTCGAACTCACGAACCGCGAGATCGTGACCTGGCTGAAGTCGGACGCTTAACCGACTGCGCCACCCAGACGCCCCAGTTTACTTACTTTTTAAACAAGGGAACATAGGACTTCCTTTTACCTGACTTTAAAGAGCTATTTTCTGTTCCTTAAATAACCTGCGTGTGCTAATTAGTAACTCATAAAGAACATGAAATCATGTGAGGTTAGGCAGAGTGAACTATTCATGGCTGTGTTTTCTGCTGCCACCTTCCAATGGTGTCTCCATTTGGGTGGGTGGGGGGGGGGAACTTAGTCATGAGAGAGTGAAAAATGGTCCCCTCGTCTCCTTCTCACAATATAAGCCCATTGACTATAGTGGTTGAACTATGCTATGGCAGGGCAGCAAAATAACGATTATGATAATTACAGTCATCATCATAGCCAGTGGGGCTTTGCTTTGTTTTGTTTCCGTTAGGAGAAAGGAAAACAAGGTGTATTACTTCTCTCAACCTTCCATTCTCTATTTTTTTGAAAATTGCTTATTGAGAACCCTGCCATCTGGCAACTCTCGATTCTTTTGCGATGCGAATGCAGGCAACTTCGTCTGCAGGAATCCTTTCATTTGGATCCCTCCCTTTCAGGGCCCCCGGCCCAGCTGGGTTGGGAGCAGCTCCTGATACTTATCCCACAGCCTTGTAATTTCCCTGGTGCCCCCACCACAGCACCCCGAGCCTCCTCATGGCCAGGATACTATCTCATCCATCCTTCTATCCCTCAGGGCTCATAAAGGCCTGAAAACTAGATAAGGAATAAAAGCGATACGAGAAATTGAAGACAAGCTTAATAATTTATTCATTTATTAAATAGCTATCAACCCTACCGTATGCCAGATACTCCTCTAAGCGCTTGAAATACATCAGGGAACAAGACAGACAAAAATCTCTGCCTTCTTGAAACTCATATTCTAGTAAAAGCAAACAGAAAATAAGCATAATGAAAAAGGAGAATATAGAGTATGTCAGAAAGTGATAAATACTATGGAAAAAAAAAAAAAGAAGAAAACAACTCCACAGTTCAGGATAGAAGGGCTGGGGTGTGATAGAGGGGAGATTACAATTGAAATATGGTGGCCTGTTGGACCTCACCAAACCAGTGATGTTTGAACAATGACTTGAAGGAGGGGAGGGGTTTGGGAAGGTGAATGGGTTCCATGTGAAGGCCCTGGGGGTTGGGTGTGTGCCTAGTGGGTGTGATGAATTATTCAACGAGAAAAATGGGTGCTTCACTAGGTTGTGAGTCCCTTTTCATGGAACTACTCAAGCCGAGGATAGAGGGCCATCCACTATGAATGCTGCAGAGAGGTTGCTCACAGCAGACAGGAGGCTGAATGAGCCCACAGCTAATATTATACTCAATGGTAAAAAATGAAAAATGTTTTTCCTCGAAGATCAGGAACGTGGCAAGGGTTCCCATTCTCACTATTCTATTCATCATACTACTGGACATGGTCCTAGCCAGAGCAATTAGGCAAGAAAAAGAAATGAAACACCAAATTGGAAAGGGAGAAGTAAAATGATTCCTGTTCACACAGACGTGATCTTACATGTACAAAATCCTAAAGATCCCCACCCCAAACCAGCAAAAACCTGTCAGAACTAACAAATGAATTCAGCAGAGTTGCAAGATGTTGTCAACACACAAAAATCAGTTGTGTTTCTGTACACACACAATGACAGACGTGGAAGGAAGTCAGGAAGATAATCACACTCACAATAGCATCAAAAAGAATAAAATCCTTGTGAATAAACTTAACCAAGGAAGTGAAAGACTTGTTACACTTAACACTACAAAACAGAGATGAAAGAAATGCCTGCTCATACCAGACCAATCCCTGTTCGAAGAATTTCTCAATTAATCATCATGGCAATCCAGCAAGACACTAAAATAGGCACAGCTTGCCTGATGAGCTCCTTTCGTTCGATGAACTAACCCATGTCCACTCTGTGTGGCCTTAGTGCCTTTTATTCCCTCCATAATCTAGGTCACAGGAGAGGATGCGTGACCCATGGGGTAGCAATTAGACTTTTGTCCTCCATTTGACGTTCAGATGCTTCAGATTTCCACCTCCAGCCAAAATGGAGTGCCGGGGAGCAGATTTAGCCTCCTACCAGAAACAACTAGAAACAAATGGACAAAATATGTACAATAATGCTTTTCAGTCTTAGAATCGGATATTCTTTTTTTTTTTTTTTAATTTTTTTTTTTTTTGAACGTTTATTTATTTTTGGGACAGAGAGAGACAGAGCATGAACGGGGGAGGGGCAGAGAGAGAGGGAGACACAGAATCGGAAACAGGCTCCAGGCTCTGAGCCATCAGCCCAGAGCCCGACGCGGGGCTCGAACTCACGGACCGCGAGATCGTGACCTGGCTGAAGTCGGACGCTTAACCGACTACGCCACCCAGGCGCCCCTAGAATCGGATATTCTTAAGCTTGGTACCCTTTGTTGTTACAAGATGGTTGCCAACATCTCCTAGGGCTACCTGTTTTTTCATCCATGAGAGAAAGAGAGGAAACATCTGTTCCAGCATTCCAAATAAGAACAACAGTGTGATGAGCCTGACTAATTGGACCAACTGAGGCGACAAGACAACCACAAAGGGCTTCCTCTGGGAGACTGTCTGGTGTTGACTGGCACCCATTCCTGGAACTGGGGGTGCAGTCGGTTTCCCCCTCATCCCTCAGATACACAGAGGAGGCGTGGGCTCCTGAATGAAAATTAGACGACTAGCAGAAGAATACTTACTTGAATTCCAGATCAACAGCCAACGGGGAAAACATGATTGGCCATTTCAGCACGCATTAGGGAGCCATGCTTGTCTTCCGATCCGTTTCTCTGGTCATTCTGAAGAGAAGCAATTCCTAAGTGTAATCAGATGGGCTGCTTCGTGGGAACTCTCTCCCCGTCCTCCTCCAGACATGAGACAAAACGGGTGGTCAAGCAGGCATGACCACTGAGAGTTTTCTGAGCCAGGATTAAACAGAGGCATTGAACATGCCAAGCAATGGTAACACTCAGACGAAAACATCAACTCCATTTCCTTTCAAAGCATTTTGAATTAATTTTTAATTCACTCTCTGCCTTGTCAATTATGAACAGAGATGCCAGCACCAGCATAAGAGCTGGAGTGTGGAAGCCCTATAACTAATTTCAGAAGAGGCACAAACCAATGTTCCAGGGCTGGGGCTGGGCAGGGGCAGCAGTCCTGTGCCTTCAGGAGACACATTTTAGCATCTTATACATAATTGCCTCTGTTCACATCATAACCACCAGTGGAGGAGTTAGGTCAGCTGTCAATGGCACTTTTAAAGTAAAAATGACCAGGGGCGCATGGGTGGCTCAGTCGGTTGAGCGTCCGACTTGGGCTTAGGTCATGATCTCACAGTCTGTGAGTTCGAGCCCCACGTTGGGCTCTGTGCTGTTAGCTTCAGAGCCTGGAGCTTGCATCAGATTCTATGTCTCTCTCTCTCTCTGCCCCTCCCCCACTCATGGTTTGTCTCTTTCTCAAAAAATGAATAAACGTTAAAAATTCAGATTCTGTGTCTCCCTCTCTCTCTCTGCCCCCCCCTGCTCATGCTCTGTCTCTCTCTGTCTCAAAAATAAATAAAAACTTTAAAAAAATTAAAAACCCCATACAAGTTACCATATTAACTTACATTTTAAGCAACTCAGTAGAGTTAAGTGAATTCACATTGTTGTACAACCAATCTCTAGAACTCTTCTCAGCTTGCAAAAGTGAAACTCTGTGTCCATTAAACAGTTCTCTCGTCTACTCACCCCTCCCCTGCCCCCAGCAACCACCAGTCCACCTCCTGCCTCTATGAATTTGACTACTCCAAGACGTCATTTACGTGAAATCGTGTCGCATTTGTCTTTTTGTGACCGGCTTATTTTACTTGACATAACGTCCTCACGATTCACCCTTGTTGCGCGGTGTGTCAGAACGCCCTTCCCCTTTAAGGCTGAATAACGTTCCATTGGCTGTACGCACCACGCTTTGTTTATTCATTCATCTGTCAGTGGACACTTCGATTCCTTCCACCTATTGGCTATTGTGAATGACACTGCCATGAACGTGCATATACAGACACCTCTTCCAGATCCTGCTTTCACTTCTTAGGGTGTATACCCAGAAGGGGAAATGCCGATCATATTCTCTTTCTAGTTTTTTGTAGAACTGCCATCCTGTTTGAGCCATTCTCATGTTCTCATTTGTTCTTACAACATCCTGTGAGAGACAGAGAATGCTGAAGGAATAGACTCAGAGAGATAAAGTGGCATTTTACAGATGAGGACACCGAGGCTCGAAACGGTCATCAATTTTAGGATTATGGAGCGATGGTTAAGAGCTTGGGTTTGGGGAGCCAGGCACACAGGAAGCCACGGTGGGATCGGACCCCGCATTTTTCTAGTGCAAACACACCGCTTGCTACCAAAAGAATGTTGTGTTTTCTTGTTTGTTTTGTTTTGTTTTGTCCCTTCCAACATGTTGTATTTCTATTTCAAATCACTCTAAAAGTTAATTCTTTTCGTTTATTTCCAACCAAATTACTAAGCAAGCAAGAAAAAAAATTTTTTTATAAATAACCCTGCTAGAAGAAAATGTAGTTTTATTCCATTCACATAGCAAGGATGTTGCACAGAAAATACATTTCAGGGTCTGGTCTAGGCATGAAGAGAGAGAAATGGAAGGGGAAGACAGGAAAATCAAATCGTTTTCTTGGGACATGAAGTTAAAAAATAATCATTCATATTGAACCAAAAGCAACATAGGTGGCTGGTGGGTCAGATGGTTCCGTGGAGAAGAAACGGGAAGTTACTGCATACAGTGCCCCCCACACCCACTCACATTAATCCTGAAAATTAGGAGGTACATCATCTACTATGCATAATAGCAAATGATATAATAATAAATATAAATAATAATAATATGGCATCTATATTATAGTACATAATAAATAAAGTTTAACACTTATGCCCCACCTCCCAGTTTAAACAAAGGGAACATTACCAGTACATTATTAGCGAGCAGTTTGCAACTCTCCCATAATACCCTTCTACTTCCCAGACCAGCAAGGCTACCTAAGCCCCAGATTTCGTGTTAACCATTCACTTATACGTCTTCATAGGCTTATTAACTATCTGTATATGCATCCCAAATCAGTACTTTACATATTTGGAATTTTGACTCTCCAATGGATGAAATCCTGCTGTTTGAACCAATGGAGTCATATCGTGCCATCTTTTCAATATTTGATCAATATTTTGGTTTTAACATTCATCAGTGTTAACTAATGTATAGATGTGGTTCATTTTCATCGTCGCATAGTATCTCATAACTTGTTTGTCCATTCTCCTGTTAATGAGCACTTGGGTGGTTTGCATTAATTCGCGATTGTAAACCATGTGGAAATGGCTGTCTCTTCCAGGGTATATACACAGAAACAGAATTCTTGGCTCACACAGCGAGCCATATTAAGGCTTAGTAGATAATGTCAGCAACTTTCCAAAAGTATTCACAGCTGTTTATACTCTCACTAGGAGCACAGCTTTCTCTGTTGCTTCACATGCTGTCCAATATTTAATAATAACTAATTTTTTTTAATGTTTTTATTTATTTTTGAGACAGAGAGAGACAGAGCATGAGCAGGGGAGGGGCAGAGAGAGAGGGAGACACAGAATCCAAAGCAGGATCCAGGCTCTGAGCGGTCAGCAGAGAGCCTGACGCGGAGCTCGAACTCACGGACTGTGAGATCATGACCTGAGCTGAAGTCGGACGCTTAACTGAGCCACCCAGGCACCCCTAATAATAACTAATTTTTTAAACGTTTGCAAATGTTTCGGGTACTGAATGGTATCTCATTTGTGGTCTTATTTTGCATTTCCCTGATTACTTAGAAGATCGATTATCTTTTCATATGCTTCCTGACTATTTGTATTTCCTCATCTCCGAATTGTGTGTTTAGATTTTTTGCTTCTCGTCCTCGTAGGTTGTTTGCCTGTGGTGGGTGGTGACGGTGTTTTCTTGCTGACGCCTACAAGTTCTGTGTCTATTCTGCACACTAAATCTTTTTAGGTTTCAAATACATTTTCCCTGTTTGTGATTTGTCTTCATTCATGAAGGCTTCTTAATGTCACATGGTTACATTTACAGAAATTCTTTATAGCTTGCATTTTCTTATTTTTTTTTTTAACGTTTATTCATTTTTTGAGAGAGAGACACAGAGCATGAGCGGGAAAGGGGCAGAGAGAGGGAGACACAGAATCCGAGGCAGGCTCCAGGCTCCGAGCTGTCAGTCCAGAGCCCGACGCGGGGCTTGAACTCACGGACCGTGAGATCATGACCTGAGCCGAAGTCGGACGCTCAACCGACAGAGCCACCCAGGCGCCCCTATAGCTCGCACTTCATATTTCATATTTCAAAAGTTTCCCTCCTCTAAGCTCCTACATTTATTCTAAAAGTTTAAAACTTTTCCTTTCCCGTTTAAATCTTTAATCCATCCCCAATTGGTTTTTCCACGGGGCAGTTATCCGATTTCATTTTTCCCATATGGTTAACAAACTGTCTCTGCACTAATTATTGAATTATTCCACAGTGCCATCTCTGTCATATATCAAGTCATATTACGTGGGTAGGGTGTCTCTGGGTAACTGAGATCCTGTGTTCTTGCCCACTGATCTATGTGCTTATCCCTCTGCCACCGTCTTGCTGTTTGGTAGGGCAAGTGCCCCCATCTTAACATTCTTCAGAAATTACTTAGCTGTTCTTGGCCCCTCGCTTTCACGTTAGAATCAGCTTCTCAATGTCCGTTAAAAATTATGCTGGGATTTTGACGGGTGAGCCATCAAATCTAGAGATCAATTTGGGGAAGATTGATATACTTAGAATATTGATTCTTCCTACCTATAAATACAGCCTGTCATCCTGCTTATTTGGGCCTTTAAAAACATATATTTAGTGAAGGAAAATTGCCTACATGGTTTTTACATAAAGTCCTGGCATCTCTTTAGAAATTTTATACTTTTGTAGGTCTTATCTTTTAAATGAAAAATTTCTAATTGTTGCTGGTGTATGTAAATGCCATTGATTCTATATTTTGGGGGTATGTCCAAAAGTCTTACTAACCATTGTCATTAATAATTTTACCTAACTTTTTATTTTTATTTATTTATTTTTAATATATGAAATATATTTTAATATATTAAATTTAATATATTTTAATAAAAATATGACATAATTTGTTGTCAAATTGGTTTCCATTTTACCTAATTTTTTAAAGTAGACATTTATATCATCTTCAGATAATTACACTTTCTTTGTTTCTGTTCCTCACACAGCTCATTTATTTTCCTCTAGCATGAGACTGAGATTTAGTGGAGATAGCAAGCTTCTTTGTTTTAATTACAGATAAAAAGGAAATGCTTTTAACATTTCACCTTTGAGGAGGACATTTTGAGCAGTTTCTTTATTGCCCTTGTTGTTTCATTTTAATTGTTTTGTTTTCTACAAACCTCATCAGGCAAAGAAAGTTCCCTTTTACTTCTAGAAAAGCTTTGTTTTGTTTTTAAGCATGAAGGTGGCTCAGTGTGGTCAAATCCTGTTCCTTTTTTTTTTTTTTTTTTTTAATCCATTGTTGGACCCTATTTTCTAAATTTGATTTAGGGATTTGTTTTGGTTTAGAAATGTTTTCAGTTACATTCTTGAATCAGATTGGTCCACACTGTCTGGGTCAGATGTCAAGTTGCAAGCACTTCAGAAAGTGAGTTGGGGAATGTTTCCTCTTCTCTGAATTTGTGTGGCATTTGAAACGACCTGTTCCATTATGGAAAAAAATTTTTTTTATTTTATTATCAACTCCCATAATAGTTAATGGACCATTCAGGTTTTGTGTCTTTGAGTCATTTTTAATAATTTATGTTTTTCTAGTTCTTGTCCATTATGCCTGCTTTGAAATTTATTAAGATGAAATTATTCCTAGGTTATCTTATTTTTTCTTGTTTCAGTCTCTGCTGATCTGCATTTGTCTGTTTTCCTATGTTAAGTACTTTTTAAAATTTGAGTCTTCTGTCTTGTTTGGGATTTGTCAATATTGCTAGATATTTATTAAATTTTTTAGAGTTTTCAAAAAAAAAACGATTCGGGGTTTTATTATATCCTTTTATCTTTTTTCCCTTATTTTTCTTATTTTTGCTTTTATTTTTATATCCGCGCTTTCTAATTGCTTTGAGTCTATTTGCTTGTGCTTTTTCTAATTTCTTAAGTGGGACATGTAGTCCGTGTGTTTCTCTCTCATTTTCATCTCTTCCAACATAATCATTTAAAGCTATAAAATTCCTTCTGAAAAGCAATTTAAC
The DNA here is from genome assembly GCF_028749965.1 of Puma concolor. Taxonomy (NCBI): domain Eukaryota; kingdom Metazoa; phylum Chordata; class Mammalia; order Carnivora; family Felidae; genus Puma; species Puma concolor. Next base: position 64,694,863 of record NC_141667.1, on the reverse strand, counting down.
TGCAGCCCACATTCAGTCACATGGCATTTTTATTACCACCCGGCTCTAAGTATTTTCAAAATATTCTTTCTTCTCTGTCTTGATGAAGTCATGAGTTATGCAGAAGTTTTGTTTTGTAATTCTGAGTGTTCCCGGGTTTCATTCTGTAGGCCAGGGATGTTCAATTCCGGTACATGTGCTGTCACTTGTCCCCTGCCACACCTATGCCTGGCATCGTGAAGGGGCCTCGCATCGTTCCCATTAGGCCCAGAAGCCTCCCCCGCGCGGCCCTCCGGGCGGCCAGAGTCCATCAAGACCGTAAGTGGGAAAACGACTGAGCATCCCTGCTGCAGGTTGGGGAGACCAGCCCTCCGGCCAGGCTCACACTTGTGCTTTAAAAGAAAATGACTCTGATCTCGAGACAGTAAAAAAAAAAAAAAAAAGACCAACTTTCCTTAGCCCTAGACTATTTTATTTTCGACCACAAACATTACAGATGCATCCGTTTAACCCAAAAGGCATTTATTGAGCAATTACTGTGTCTACAGCAGCGGGTTGTACATCACGAAGGAAAACTGTTGCGCGCCCCCCTATCCCCCGGCCCCCAGGCGTTTGCAGTGAGCCTGGTAATAACGAGTCTTTCGCTCCAAAAGCCTTGTCAGGGCATTCCTGGCGCCCGACACTGCTTCTTCTCTCAAGTGTGATCTCATTGCCAGCAACTCCGGGAGCGAGCTGGTGTTATCTCCACTTGACAGATAACGAAACGAGACTTAGAGAAATGAAGCGGCGCGCCCGAGATTGGCCAGCCAGCAGGAGAGCCCCAACCCGGAGCCACCCGGATGTGTGGGCGCCGCGCCTCCGCCTTGGAAAAGATTGCAAGCTTTTAGGTTTTATTTTTCTCTCTCCCATTTCGTCCACATGCTCAGCGATCGGAGGGTGCGATGGAAACGGATGGCTGTGCCGTCCATTCGCTTCTCCACGGCCGAAAGGCCGTCCAATCTTCAAGCTGCTCTAAATTACATCACGGGTAGTTGGCTCCAAGAATCTTGCTTTGGGGGCTTGTTGTCTGTTTTCCTTATCTCTTCAGAATGCTTTGGCGGACCAGGCAGAATGCTTATCTTGCCGCTTTAGGGCCTTGAAAAAAAATGCAGGCTGTGGTGCTGAGCGTCCTTCCCTGGGGGCCTGTGTGACACATACTAAATCCACACCGCCCAAGGCAGAGAAGCAGCTGGGGGCCTGGTCTGTGCTCTGGGTAAGGCAACTAAGGGCCGTGCACAGCATGTTACCCCATAGTGCACGGGGCCCAGACACGGGCTCTCGGTTTCCCCCACCATCGGGAAAGAGAGAACTCCTATGAAGCCTTTCATAAGCCCAAATGGCCTACGTCGAAGAAGCAGGGGCCATTCATTTATAGGAAAAAAATGTTTTGATCTTTCCCAGAACCAAAACATAACCTCTCCTCGGCTTTTCTGATACCCGAGGACACGTCTTGCTAACAGATGCACAAAATAAGTCGAGATGAAGCACAGATGCTCACGGACACAGTTCAGAGCTCTGGCGGTTTGATGCTGAGCTGCTGAGTGTGGTGCCCGGGGAAGGAGCTGGGCAGGGCCGCTCTCCCCGCTCCCGGTACCCGCTGCCTCCGTTAATGGCTCACAGCTAAACAAACACTGCGGCACTGTTTTCACTTGTTTCTTTTTTCCCAGAAAAGTGCAAATCCTCTGTGGATTTCTTCCCACTGAGCAGAAAACAGGTACTAACGTAGGTCTTTTCCTAGAAAAAAATGGTATCCCGTTTCAACTGTAATTATTAGAACGAGGATTATTATTCCCATTTGACCGCTAGGAATTCAAGGCGCAGGGAGATACACGATTTACCCAAGGTCACATAGCCATTAAGCAGCAGAACCGAGATTTAACATTTATTTATTTTTGAGACAGAGAGAGACAGAGCATGAATGGGGGGAGGGCCAGAGAGAGAGGGAGACACAGAATCTGAAGCAGGCTCCAGGCTCTGAGCTGTCAGCACAGAGCCTGATGCGGGGCTCGAACTCACGGACCGTGAGATCGTGACCTGAGCGAAGTCGGACGCTCAACCGACTGAGCCACCCAGGCGCCCCCAGAACCGAGATTTAAAACCTTCATCTGTCAGTCTCTGTCTTCTCTTAAAGTCGAAACCCATGTTTAGACAGCAGATGCTACTCTGTTATTGCAACCGTACAGGGGGACAGAGGGGCAGATGATGGTGTCCAAAAGGTATATCCTTCTACACTTACGGGTTTTTCCTAAATGGAAAAAAAAAATTATGCTGTATAATTACTGCAAGAACCATGTTGGGATTTGTCCTCAGTCCTGCTAACGTGGCCCTCAGCCTCCACTTGACCTGAGCGTTCATCAGAAATGCAGTTCTTAGGGCACCTGCGTGGCTGTTGGTTAACCGTCCAACTCTTGGTTTTGGCTCGCATCATGATCTCGCAGTTTGTGGAATCAAGCCCCGTGTCGGGCGTTGCGTTGACGGTGCAGAGCCTGCTTGCGATTTTCTCTCTCTGCCCCTTCCCCCACTCACTCGCGCATTCTCTCTCTCTCAAAATAAATAAGCATAAAAAAAACCCAAGAGATGCAAGTTCTTGGACCCCATCTTATACGCACACGGTTGAACCAGAGCCCCAGATGATTTACACACACACTGAATTTTATGATCTCTGCAAGACACCGGAAGGCCCGTGAAATGGCTTTTCTTCCATTTACAACCAGCTCTTTACTTGTATATGGAGACAGCCCCATAGGTTTAGGCATGATGTTTGTGTACCCATCTCTGCAGCTCAAAAATATCAGCAACAAAATCCCTTTCAAGTATCCCAATACTCCCGAGTATCCAGTTCGAAGCATTTGTATTCTCTCTTTCCCTCCTTTCTTTCTTACGTGCTGATTGATTGATTCATAGGTTTATCTGCCTCTTGTCTCGTCCTCCGGTCCACCCCCTAAGCAGGGTTCCTTAAATCCGAACAGAAGTGTGCAGACTCCTGCTTGAAAATCGTCAATGGCTCCCGGTGGTTGGCGCGGTGAAATGTCCACTTCTTTGGCTTGCCATTCATCGTCCTCCAAATCTGATGCCATTTTCTCTTTTCAGCCTCATTTGCCCCCCTCCCCCCCACTCCATTTCCCACCTTGTACCTATGGGTGCTTGACTACCCTGGCTGCTCACAGACCCCAGAATCCTGCGTGTTTGTTCCAGCACAGTGACGCTGTGCCGTGCGCCTTCCCCTGTCCTGCCTTGTGAAATACCTGCGGCTGGAGTCTTCTCTCCCCAGCTTACCGTCATGAAAGTATTTCCTCCTCTAAGAAGCAAAGGTATCTCCCAGGGCTATTGGGAGGCTTACAAAAGAAAAAGACACATACAGTTCCTCGCACATAATATGTGACCGATCAATGCTAAATGGAAGGAAGTCAGGGAGGGAGAGGGAAAGGAGGGGAGGAAGGAAGGAAGAAACGGAAAATCGGCTAATGTTCTGGCATCCTGGGCTGTGAGCGCAGCGTACAGGAAGCTGTCCGTGGGGGCAGTTGGTCCCAAGCAAAGCCCAAGTGGAATTTTACAGGCAGCTGTGTGGTTTGGAACCGTTGGAGCATTCTAAGCCTGCAGTCTCGGGGAGCATTTTCCCTGCGAATTGCAGGGAGCATGCTCCACTCTGGTGAATAACGGACAAGACCCTTAGACATTCCTACGTAGGCACATTTGGCTGGAGAACGGTTTCCAGGGGAGATTAGCAGTCCCAGGTGCAAGCTGTGTCTCAGAAATGGACCGACTACCAAATGCCGAAGGCGAGGCCAGTATTCACAGGCGACTCCAGAATCTCCGGTTGGGAGCCTGGTGGCTCTGGTTGACACAGACAGCTGGGGTGGGAGCACTCAGGGACGTGGCCAGGGAGGAAAAGAGCGAGCTGAGTGTGGGTAGAGTCCCAGCCTCCGCAGCAGGCCCTTGAACTACAACTAGTGTGAAAGAAATAAATGTTTAATTTATTTCATTTTTTAGTAAAATTTTTCAATGTTTATTCATTGTTGAGAGCGAGAGAGTGAGCAGGGGAGGGGCAGAGAGCGAGGGAGACACAGAATCCAAAGCAGGCTCCAGGCTCCGAGCTGTCAGCACAGAGCCCGACGCGGGGCTCGAACTCCCGAACCGTGAGATCATGACCTGAGCCGAAGTCGGACGTTTAACTGACTGAGCCACCCGGGTGCCCCTGCTTTTGTTTCATTTTAATGGATTAAAAGTTAAATTTAAATTGCCGCTGCTGTTTCTTCTTTTTTTTTTTTTTATTGTTTATTTTTATAAACATGGACATCCAGCATCTCTTTGGTGAAAAAAGCTCTGCTTTCCTCATTATTTATGCCGGCACCTTTGTGGTTTTTCTCATTCTTGACCTGCTCTGAGATGTTGCCATTTAAATCCACCACGATTTTCCAAGTCAGGTTGCCTATTTAAATTGAAATGGATAAAATTAAATAAAGTAAAAATTCAGTTCCTCGGTTTTACTAGCCATCCTCCGAGAGCTCAAGGCCTTCCTGCGGCTGTACCTGTGTGAGAGCTCTGGACATTTCCCTCACCACAGAAAGCTGTCCTGGACAGCGCTGACCATGGGCCTCAAGCTGTGATGAAAGACCAGAAGGTATGATCACAGTGACCCAAGTGGTGGAATCCTCCAGACCAAGGTCTATAAAGGCCTGTAAGGCCTGACCATGCCCAGCAGATGCCGCAGCACCTGGGGATACTGAGGCTCGCCCACCCTGCACCCCTCCGTGCTGGCCATCCCAGAGATGCTCTCTGCGGGGAGGGTGGTCCATCATACTCCCCCGAGAGGTTGGAATCACTTCTCCCTGAGACAGAGAAGGAAACTGAGACTCGGACAAATTCAGTAACTTAACTCAGGCTGTGTGAGTGAAGGAGGAGTCAGACCCAGATCGGATTCCTTAGTCTGTGCTCTTTTTGATTTGCACGCGGCCCCCATTGGAGGCCGGTCAGAGGAAACCATCGGGCTGGGATTACCCAGGGCATTCACTACCATTACAGTCCACTTTTGCATCATTCAGGCTGCTGAAGGGCCATTGTCAAGTTCCACTCACAGCCCACCTGTACTAAGCTAGAAGTACATTTGTACGATGACGCACAAGTTCAAAGTATGAAGCCCAGAGTGTGGAAACCTCAACAACGACAACAACAACAACAAAGGTGGCCTTTGACGACCGATGGCCGTGTAACTAATATTTCAAGGCGGAGAGAACTATACAGCATTGCTATCCACAGAAAAGGTCTGTAATTTCTTCGATGATTAGTATAAATAATAATAATCATAATAATGTATTGGTGTTGTGCCAAACGACCGCCAACTTCGTTGCTTAAAACAAGGGAAAGTCGTCTCCTTAAAGTTCTGCATTCTTTCTGAAGGCCCTGGGGGAGAATCTGTTTCCTTGTCTTTTGCAGCTTCTGGTAGCTGCCTGCATTCCTTGGCTCGCAGTCCCGTCCTCTGTCTTCGAAAGTAGCTGTGTACTATCTTCCAATCTTCCTCCGCTTTCACCGTACCACCTGTTGTGGTCCTGACCCTCCTGACTCTCCTCTGTAAGGACCCTTGTGATTACATTTAGGCCTTGCCTGGATAATCCAAGACAACCTCCCCATCTCAAGAACCTTAACAGAATCACATCAGCAAAGTCCCTTTTGCCGTGTAAATTTCTAGGGATTAGGACAAGGATGTATTTCGGGGGAGGGGCATCATTCACCTGCCAAAAATAATCACAAATACTACCACCCTCAATCAGGTGCTCCCCCTGATGAGAACCCTGGGCTGGGGTTATGCTTCATCCACTCAGCAACCCTACAAGTGGAAGGATCAGAGAAGAGAGTCTCCTACTGTGTCACACTACAAGGATTTAAACCTTGGGGTCCCTCCCTAAGTCCACCTGATTGTTTTCTCTTAACCAGGTTATCATCGTGGAGAATTTCCTAAGTACTGAGCATTAGACCAGTCCCTGCATGATCTCATTTGCATTGCGTCTCTTCTTCACCCTGACACAGGTCTGAAGACACTATCCCCAGGTTGCAGGTGAGGAAACAGGTTCACAAAGGAGAAACGAGTCACAAAAGTCAGAGAACGCAGACGTGACAGACCCTGAAGAGGCTGAAGCCCTCTGCTTCTTCCCTGGACACGGTAGGCTCCGTTGCCGCAGCTTACGACGGCCCCAGGTGGCCCCAGGCCCCAAGGTGAACGGCTGACCGTGAACTCAGGTACACCACCTTCATCTCAGCCAGTCTTCAGGTGCCAAAGCAGAGAGGCTTTCCATGGCTCACCACCAGCTTGTATTTATCAGCTGGAAATGGCTTTATATTCTACTTGCTAAATTGGATTTCTTTCAGAAGAGACTAGGGCGGCAGATAAAAGCAGATTTTATGACCATCCAATCAGAGAAAGCTGAATTTCATTTGAGCAGGTGAGACTAGATGTCTTTCAGCTTTCTCTTTTAAAACCTGGGGGAAGCACTGAGATGTCGAGGCCAATTCATCAAGCTTTAGGAGGCTTTTTTATTAGTCACTTACAGCAAACATTTTCCCCTGTACAGATGGTTACCTAATGCAACAAAAGTCTCCATCTAGGTTCCATGCCAGGCTGAGATTTGGAAAGCCAGGGCAGGATGTGAATGACAGTATCTCATTCCCAATCAAGGACGAGAACACTCACAAAGGCACCAGGGTAAGTCAAAGGAGAAAGAGACTTTCCAACAAATGGTGCTGAAGCAATGGGATGTCCATGTGGGAAAAATGAATGTCAACACTCGGCTCGTGCTGTGTACAAAAATCAACTCAAAATTAATCACAGATTTCAACGTAAAGCCTACAAGCATATAACATCTAGAAGAAAACTAGAGAAAATGTCTGTGACCTTGGTTTAGGCAAACATTTTTACAAGACGATAGGACCCAAAAAGCAAAAGTCATAAGACAAAAAAAAATTGATAAAATGGACTATATTAAAAATAAAATCTTCTGTCCTTTAGAAAGCACTGTTAAGAAAATGAAAAGACAAGCCACAGACTGGGAGAGAGTATTTGTGAAACACTCACTTGATCATTGACCTGTGTCCAGACCATATAAAGAACTCTTACAACTCGATGATTGGAAGATACACCCTATTCAAAAATGGGCCAAAGATCTGCATAGACAATTATTCAAAGTAAAGATAGGGGGGCGCCTGGGTGGCGCAGTCGGTTGAGCGTCCGACTTCAGCCAGGTCACGATCTCGCGGTCCGTGAGTTCGAGCCCCGCGTCGGGCTCTGGGCTGACGGCTCGGAGCCTGGAGCCTGTTTCCGATTCTGTGTCTCCCTCTCTCTCTGCCCCTCCCCCGTTCATGCTCTGTCTCTCTCTGTCCCAAAAATAAATAGACGTTGAAAAAAAATTTTTTTTTAAAAAGATAGGGATGGCAAATAAGCACATAAAAACTGCTCACCCTCGTTAGCCATTAACTAAACTCACGTGAAAACCACAAGGATAAAGCTCTGCACGCCAGTGAGGATGGCAAAAGCAAACAACCAAAACCCATCAACGCTGCTATGGTCTAAATGTTTGTATCCCCTGCAAAATTCATATACTGAAATCCTGAGCCCCAAAGGTAATGGTATTTGTGGGTGGGATCTGTGGGATGTGATTAGGTCATAAAGGTGAAGCCCTCATGAATGGGATTAGTGCTCTTATAAAAGAGATCCTGCAGAGCTCTCTCACACCTTCCACCCCACGAGGACACAATGAGAAACCTGCGGCCCCACGGAGGGCCCTCACCTGACCTTGCTGGTACGCTGAGTTCGGGCGTCCAAGCTCCAGAGCTGTGAATGACGAGTTTCTGTCGTTTGGGAGCTGCCCAGTCAGGGGTACTTGCTTGTGGCAACCCAAACAGACTAAGACAAATACCTTGTAGGCACACAGAGCAATTGGAACTGGAATACATTGCTGGCAGGAATGCAAAATTGTACATCCAGCCACTTTGGAAGAACAATCGGCCATTTTTTATACAGCCGTGCGCCAATTGTATGGATGACCCAGTAATTTTACTCTAGATGTTTACCCAAGGAAAATGCTGTGTCCACAAAAGACCTGTATACAAATGTTCACAGCAGTTCTGTTCCTATTCGTCAAAAACTAGAAGCAACCGAAATATCCTTCAACTGATGAGTGAATAATCTATCGATACAATGAAATGCTATTAAGCTATGAAAGGGGATCAGCTACTGATACATGCATCAGCATGAATGCTTCTCAAAAAGCATTATGCTAATTGAAAGAAGCCAGACTCAAGAGGCTACGTAAGGTATGATTTTATTTATACATTCCTTGGAGACAAACCAAAACCACAGGGACAGAAATCAGTTGAGTGGGCTGGAGCGGGAGCAGGGGAGGAGGGGAGAGGGCATTGAACACAAAGGGATACTAAGGAACTTTCTGGGGTGATGGAAATGTTCTATACCGGGGACTGGGGTGGCAGTTACGCGATTCTAAATGCACTTTGTCACCATGCACTGAATGCCACTCCTGACAAAGAGAAGTTTTACTCTTTGTAAATTATATCTCAATAAATGTGACTTTGAATACAAAGAGTGCAAGAATTCAAGTCCTACCCTTCCCCCCAATAACAACATACAAAAATGTTCATGGAGATGGAAATAACAATATTGGCCCCATTACTCCAATTGTAGAAACTTAGGTCGCAGCCCCTGCATTTAGTGGCGCGCATCATAGCCGCGTTGTCTCTGGAGCACAAAGCCCCTGCGATTGGATAATTGTTCCCTTATCTTCTGTTTCTATCATGAAAAAATGAAAAGGACTTCCATCTTCCGAAACATCCTCTTTTCTGGAAAAAGAGAACATTTCATTTCTTTATACCCTGTTTCAATCCACAAAGGAATAGAGAGGCAGCTTACACGAATGCACTCAATAAAGCAGCGGTTTTATATAAATAAAAAAACCAGGGCCAAAGAAAAGATGCATCACATGAGAAAGCTGGGGTGTCGATGTGTGGATCATGACTTTCTACACACTTCCTTGTGCAGCCATGCGTTTCCTGACGGCCACAGGAGATGGGAGGGGGGAGGGGAAATTCGTGAGCCAAATAATTTACGGAGCACATGACCAGAGCCCTCTAGCTCCAGAGTGGGAGAAAACGACATCAGGGCAAGACCAATCACCAGGGGTATCCCAGGAGCTTCCTCCGTTTCTAACTGACTTCGGTCAGGGAAAGAGGTAACTCAGCCGGTTAACTCCCCTGGAACAAGCATAGTTGCAGATAGAAATTTCTCCAGCTCTGGGACCTGCCCGCTGGGTCACCATGTGGCTGTTCAGGTGGGCCTCCTTCCCTCTGGCCAGATTGTTCCCAGAAGAAAAGCTGCATGGACTCCCGAAAGGACCCTGGACAAGAAGCAGACTGGGTCCTGGGTCCAGTCCTTGTCTGGACACTGACCGGTTGCCATTGGGTTTGTGCAGGATTTGTGTTTCAGAGTCTTTGTCTGTAAAAATGGGCTTCCGTAATTTAGGAGCCCCACGCGACGGTTGTGAGAATTTGTTAACAGCTGTGAGATAACATCTCATAAACTAGGTGACAAGAGACTCCCATTATGGGTTGAATTGTGTCCCCTTAAACAATGTTGAAGTCTTAACCTGCAGTACCTGTGACCTCATTTGGTGATAGGGTCTTGGCGATGAAGAAGGTGAGGTGAGGTCATTAGGGTGGGCACGAATCCAATATGGTAGATGTCCTTATAAAAAGGAGAAGTGTAGACACCCATGGAGGCAGATGGAGTGAGGGTGCAGGAGGCTGTCACCTTCAAGCCAAGGGTGCCTGAAGCTACCAGAAGCGAGGAGAGGGAACAGACCAGGTTCTCCCACACAGCCCTCAGAGGGAGCCAACCCTGCTAACACCTTGATCTTGGACTTCTAACCCCCAGAACCGCAAGACTGGAAATCTCTGTCATTGAAGCCACTCGGTTTGTGGTATTTCATTACGGCAACCTGAGGAAGTTACTATAGTCCCAAATGCTGTTTCAACGCCAGCCCATGAGAAACTTGTCAGCGGTTTGAAGTAAACTGGGAAAAGAAACAATAGGGTAGAAAAGTCTTAATAATTCTAAACTTACTCCATGTTTTATCATCCTAGTTTACCCTTTTATCATACTATATGATAGGTTTATTGTTATGTCATCACTTGGCAAAATCAACGTTTTATTGATTTTTTTTTTTTTATTATTCCAAGAAATCTACAGGTGTAGAAAGCCCTGGAATAAATCCCCATTGAGGAGTCTCTTAAACTTCCCTTTCAGTGATCCCAGTGAGAGGTAGGACACTGTCAAATGCAGCGAGGACACACGCCCACTTAGATATGACCTCTGGACAGCAAGCACCTCAAAGGACTTTTCTGTCACAACGTTTAGCACAGATCGTAGAACATAGATGTGCTCTGTGATTCCGACTGATGGTTCGGTAAGTTGGCCAGACGGAAGATGGTTTCTGAACTAAAGGGAAATATGGAACTATAAGAAAGCACCAGGAACCCCAGGGAGGACAGACACCTGCCGGGGATGCTGACTCCCCCTGCCAGGTCAGAGAGGGACCTTGATCATCAGTCATGGGCATCTTCTCTAGGCCCTTCTCAACATGGCATTCCAAGCAGCCACTATCAGTGAAACTTGGCACATGAGCTGAGTCCAATCTCTTATCTAAATACCCAGGTAACAAACACCCTCGGAGGCTCCACGAACCTGGGAAGTACACTGAGGTCTCAGTACTTACTCGCCCAAGTGGAACTTCTGGCTCCCGCTCACAAGCTAGACTGTTAAAAAGGAGCCCCTTCCATGCCTTACTCTGACTCATGGTGACATAGGGCATGTTGCCTTGGGTATACGGAAGAGCATGTATCCCTTTGGCCACTTTCCCCAATGACCTTATAGCGTCCCTTTCTCTTTGGGTACTGGGACCAGAGCTCATATATCTCCTGTGTCTTATATACTCTATGTAATATATACTCTGGCAGGTGGGCATCCCACAGGGCATCTGCCGAACAATCATGCACCAACCATGTCCCAATCACCTCTTGCTAGTATCCTGAAGATGGAACCCCTGAAAAAATCTGAGGCAGGATGACTTTCCCACCCACACCTCCCTCCACCAGCTCTCATTCTGATTAAATCCGGTGTGTTAGTTTCCTATGGCTGCTATAAAAAATTACGATCAACCTGGTAGAAATTTAATCCCTCACAGTTCTGCGGGCCAGAAGTCCAAAATCAGGTTCACTGAGACAAAATTAAAACATCAACAGGTCTGCGTTCCCTCTGGAGGCTCCTCGGGAGAATCCGGGTTTTGCCTCTTCCAGCTACTGAAGGCTGCTGCCCTCCTTGGCTTGCGGCTTCTTGTTCCAGGGACAAGTATCTTCAGACCCCTTTCTGCTTCGTGGCCACATCATATTCTCCTCTTCTGCCTCAAATCTCCCTCTGCTGCTCTCTTATGAGCATATGTTTGATTGTATTTAGGGCCCATTTGGATAATCCAGGATAATCTTCCCAGCTCAAGATCCTTAACCGTATCGCATCTTTTGCCTATAACGTGATATTTACAGGTTTTCGGGAATCAAGTCTCGGATATCTTTGGGGGACCATTTTTCAGTGTACCATACCTAGGTTTTTTTTTTTTTTTTTTAACTCTGTACCCCACCCTGGCCATGTCCATTATGGTTAATGCAGGTGATGTATCAGAATCTGTGAGCTGTAATGGGATCCATCATGTTCAAGGTCGGGGGAGGAATGAGTGGTCATTGATGAAGCTGGTCATTGAAAAGAACAAAATCAAGGAGATACTGGGCTTGCCTGGCAGATAGAACAAGACCAAAGATTTTCTCAAACCTCAGGATTCGTGGTCCAGAGAGAAAGAAATTCAATTCTCTACCTTCACGTGTGCCTATGCAAAAGCCTATGGTAATCACCAGAATTATAGAAAGAGCATTGCCCACCACCCTATGGCAAGCCCCTTCTGTTTTCCACGAAATGCCTTTACTCAGAGCAGATAAAATTGGTTATCTACCCAATGTTTATTTCCTCTCTTCTCTCCTTCTCAACAGGGTCCAGACTTGCTTTAGGGACTTTCCCCCCAAGGTCTTGGGCTTTAGGAAGGCAACCTCTGCCCTTTAAGCTGCAGAGATAAGTCTAGGTTAATCGAAATGGGTCCCCTTGCCACACCAGTGAATGTGAATGATTGTCCTGATCAGATGGCAGATTACTGGTCCATGGGGACAGTAATCCATTCTCCTATGGAATTCCATTCTCCTATGGAATTTTGCTCTTCTGAAGAGACCCAAATAGGGTATGGCTTCTTTTCTTGTCTGAGCCTGGTTGTGTTCTTGTCGTGCCTGGATGCGTTTTACCATTTAGTGTGTATTTGAAGAGCCAAGGGAAGAACAAATTTCATTTACTGAAACTGGCAGAGTGGAGGGCAGAAACATATTGGTCTTCCATTAGGTAACGGAGCTACTGCGATAGCCAACCTGGAGAGCTCTGTCTTACTTCCAGAGTTCTCACGATGTGAGATAATAAATGTCCTTAACATTTAAGACAATTTGAATGGGAGCCACAAGTATCCTAAGTCACCTCCTGTCCAAGAACTGATAATGCTTAGCCAAACCCACCTTTCCTTACAGCAATAGAAACAGAGGAATGAATGGTCAATGTTATCCATAGAAGCCTGTGTTAGATTTTGGATCAGGGTCCATTTTTACGTAACACATTCGACAATTTGAATCCACTGAAACTCCTCTTAGAAAGCGATCGTTGTCTTAGTGGGAACAATAGTTTGATAAGCGTTCGAGGTCACGGCAGAGAATGTGAAGCATTTGAACTTGAGCGGAACAGAGAAGAGGGTGCTGTTTGTTGCTTAGGAGGGTATGAGGCAGTAGAATAAGAGAGGAAAAGGGAGAAAGGGAGCGAGAAGATGGCTGAAAACTAGGAAGGAACTGCACGGTGTGACACCTTCGGCTGGACGGTCCCCACGTCGCCCTACTCCGGTACAGTGTGCAAAAGCCACAAAAGGCTAATGAAAGTGGACCCCTTGTAGGAACCAGTGGCAGTGATGACTGTGGTCTCTAGGGAATATAGGGTGACAGCACGCGAGAAAGCACGCGTATGAAGACAGACGGAATCACAAGTGGTTCCCCGCCAATTTCCCCCAAGTCGCGAAGAGACACTGGGTTCTCATTAGACTTTCGTGTTGCTGCCTCAGCACTAGGGAGCCCCAGGTTATATCTGGGTCACATGACTAGTCACGTTACCATTCCTAACACCTGTGCCTGTACCACAAATCACCCTGGGCTCTGTGGCCCAACCGCTCCCAAACTTTGGACCCCCGGTGCCTCAGTGATCTCAGCGTGGAGCACCTCCCCTTTATGTCAGTCCGCCCCACTCTGTGACCGATGCAACCGTGCTCACCAGCCCCTTTTGGCAAAGCACGGCCTTCTGACGGACCTTCGCTCTTTCCACCACTCCTGTAGTTTTTCCTTTTTTGCTTCCGTGGCATGGTAGGTCCTGGACTTCTCAGCGTGCTAGGGGTTGGAACATAGCCGTTCCGAAGGAAATGCTCTCCCAGCAGAATTCCCCAGCATGGGCATTCAGACCTGCCATTTGCATAAGCAAGCAGTCATTTGTACAGATGAAATGAACAGTTGCATATGTGCAGATAGGTCCTAATAGGTACCGTATGCTTCAATTATCCATTTTCCCAGCCCCCTGGACTGATTGGTTATTAATGCAACAGATGGAGCAATTCAGCACTAGCAAACTCCCCAAATGCCACCCTTCCCTCTTCCCAGACCCACAAGCTTCTCCTGGCATCCTCCACTTCTTTGTCACTGTAGAATGAATGCCGCTGAGCAGTATCCAACACACGCCCTTAGTTCCGCTGACGGTTAAATTGCCTTTTTTTTTTTAATGAGGGTGCCACTCGGGAAACCCAACAGGCCTTCACTGTCAAGGAGACTCGTGACTGATGAAAGCTGGGGTTCTAAACCGCATCTTGTGTGGGGCACCTGGGTGGCTCAGTCGGTTAAGCGTCCGACTCTTGGCTTTGGCTCAAGTCACGATCTCTCAATTTGTGAGTTGGAGCCCTGTATTGGGCTCTGCGTTGACAGCAAGGAGCCTGCTTGGGATTCTCTCTCTCTCTATCTCCCTGCCCCTACCCTGCTCTCTCTCTCTCTCCCTCTCTCTCAAAACAAATGAATAAACTTAAATAAATAAATTACATCCCGTGCAAAAGCTGGCCTGTTTGGAGTTCTGTCAGCTAAAAGTCTTTGACGTGTCTCAAGTTCAGGGAGAGGGAGAATTGAGGTTTGCTAAGATAACCCAGAGTTCTGACGAGATTCTGGGTTCCTCGTTTGCCATCACAGACATACTGATGACATCCATTACACTCCCTTCAGTCCATCAAAGACTCAGAGACCTGATTCAGGGGTGGAGGCAAACGGGAAATCGTATAAGCCAGGAGTTTGCGAGCTGATTTCCTTGAAAGCCTGAGGGTCCACAGAGATACCTGTGAGCGGGAGAAGTCTGAGCAGGAGGGACCCTGCCCTTCACAGCCCTACCTTTAACCAGACCTGCTCTGTTTTCCCTTTGAGGGCTTTACCATTTTTTTGCGCGTATTCATACGAATAGAAGATTCCACGGTCAAAGTCCGTTGAAAAACCAAACAGGTTATTGGTTCCGGATCTGGCCTTCTAAAATCTTTTCAGTTCTTGATGTGATGGGGGTAGAAGAGATGGTAAGACAGAAGCTATTTTTGAGTATTTTACAAAGCTTAATGACGCTTCTCCATTTACCGAATGCTCCCCGAAATGTCAAGCAGTGATCTCATCCACCCCCATCGCCATCCACCACCTTCACAGCTGTGACTCACAGGCTTCTGCCTCCTGCACAGACCCCTTTTCCAGAATCCAGGTCTGCATCAAAGCTTGTCCAAACTGCATCTCATTCTGTCGCTCTTAAGGCATTCCCACTTGGCTCGTCCCAACCCGAAGGCATGACCTCCTCCCTGTGACTCCCTGCTCCCACAAACGGATTCCTTTCCTGGCATTCTTCTCTCAGCACGAGGCAATTTCCTCTGCTGAGCCCCAAATGATGGAACCCTACAAACCTCCCTTTCTGTGTGTATCTAGACCGTCCCCAGGTCCTGTTGACTCTCCCTTCCTAACATCTTCACGAAACACCTACGCCCTCCATCCCTTTGGACTGCATCCTACTCCAAAACTCCCTCAAAGAGGCAACAGTAAGTTTCTTACCTGGTCTCTGCTTCCATTCTCTTTCATCGGCTCCAAACTCCTCCCACAATGCACATTGCATTGAAACTTTTAGCAGGATGAATCCGACCATGTCACTCCTCCTCTTAAATCACGGCTACGGTGTCATATCTTATGATGAACAGCACAGTCCTTAACAGGGCCAAGGCCTCACTGTATGGCCCTTTGCTCCTGTGTTCTAGGTGCTCTGATTTTTTTTTTTTTACATCAATTCCCTGTCCACATCCGGCTCCCTTCCACCACAGGGCCTTTGTCCATGCTGTTCCCTCTGCCTGAAATAGTTTTTCCCCCCTTCTTTCTGTAATCAACTCCTACCCATCCTTCAGAGCCCAGCTCAAGCTCTATTACCCTTAGCACTCGTTCTCTGGTTTCTCGTCCCTCTTGATTTCTATGTCCCTCCTGGGCAGCACTTGTGACAATACGGCTTGTGGATCATTTGGCGATTATCTAACTCTGTTCTAGATGCAAAGATCCAGGGGAGCAGGGGCCACGTCTGCTTTTGGTCATCCTAGTAACTTCAGCTTCCAGCAGAAAGCCAACCCAGAGTGGAAGAAAGGCAAGAAGGGAGGAAGCTGTTTTTGCCCCAGGCTAGAAACAGCTTGCGTTCTGTGGTGTCGCGTTGTTTACTTTATGCTAATGAGAAGCTCCAAAAACATCTCTGCTTAAAAATGAATAAGTGAGGGAGTGATTACTCTTGCTGAGTAGTTTTCTTTGGCAGGGCAGAATCTTTTAAAAAAAAATTTTTTTAACGTTTATTTATTTTTGAGACAGAGAGAGACAGAGCATGAACGGGGAGGGTCAGCGAGAGGGAGACACAGAATCCGAAACAGGCTCCAGGCTCTGAGCAGTCAGCACAGAGCCTGACGCGGGGCTCGAACTCACGGACCGCGAGATCATGACCTGAACCGAAGTCGGCCGCCTAACCGACTGAGCCACCCAGGTGCCCCAGGGCAGAATCTTTTAAAATGATTGGGGGGGGGGGGGAAATAGAAGGGATGCTTGATGAAGAAATCAGAAACACTTCTGCCACCTAATCCCTTTATTTCTCTACATTAACCAAACATTTATTGCTCGTTTAGGCTTTTACCTACATTATCTCATGTGATCCTCTGAGCACCTTCACAGGTAGCTGTATTTTCCTTTGTGTCTTTGACAAAAGAGGAAACTGAAGCCCAGAGAAAGTAAGTAATGTGCTCAAAGGCACCCAGCGAGAAGGTGACAAAGCCAGGACTCGAACCCATGTCAGTGTCTCCTGAACGCCTTTCTCCATTTCACACTGGCAGCACCCGCCCCCCAACACACTACGGTTGAAGAAACTGAAGAGGACAGAAGCTACTTGCCCCAAGTCATGTAGCGAGTGAATGACAGAAAAGGGCAG
Organism: Puma concolor; assembly: GCF_028749965.1. Lineage (NCBI taxonomy): Eukaryota > Metazoa > Chordata > Mammalia > Carnivora > Felidae > Puma > Puma concolor. The sequence continues at coordinate 64,678,152 of NC_141667.1, read as the reverse complement.
GACAGAACCCTAACGCCCCTACTACTCTGTTCTTTCCATAATCAATGCATGTTTTACTATAGTCAAGCCTCACAAAAGTATGGAAACCATCAGCAATGTAGTGAAGATGTACGCCAGACTGAGGACATCCAGTTAAAAATAGGTCCCCTAGAAAAACAGAGCCTGAAGGAAAGCTGCATGCTAATATTCCATGAGGGGCCAAGGGGCGACAACGTCAGAGAAGCACAATGTGAGTGCAAGAAAGTGAGGTAGGGAAAGACAGAAAGCCAATACAAGCTGCTTAAGTACGCTCATTACCATTTCTTGATCACTTGGAACATCCCGGAAGGCTGTACGGACCCATCTGGGTCTCAGAAGTTTCTGTCAGCTTTGGGAGGGTGACCTAATTCAACTGCCGATCTCCAACCCCAATTGGGCTCGAACTCTCCACTTTTCAATGGTGTCACCTGACCTCGGCAGCCCCTGTGAGCTGGGCTGCTGGCCCTGGGGTGCTCCCAGCTGCGATGGGCACTGTGGAGGGCAGGATGGGAGAACAGTGACACCATGGCCAGCTTAGATGCCGAGTCCCCTAGCATTGCAGCCGGGCTTTACAAATATGGAAACAGTGCTAAGTGTCGCTGAGGCAACAGCAGCGGAGACCCAAGCCAAGTGACCCAGCCTGGAGGCAGGTGGGGCCTTGGTCGGGAATGCTTCCTGGGAGGGTTGATTTTATGTGTCAACTTGACGAGGCCAAGGGATGCCCAGATAGCTGGAAAGACATTATTCCTGGGTGTCTGTAAGGCTGTTTCAGGACAAGGTTGGCACTGAGTTGGTAGCCTGAGTAAAGAGTGAGCTCTCCCTCACCGATGTGCATGGGAGTCATCCAGTTCGTCGAGGGTCCGACTAGAACGTTAGGTGAAGGGAGGGCAAATTTGCTCTCTTCCTGAGCTGGGGCATCCATCCGTCTCCTCCAGCCTTCAGACATCAGTGCTCCGGGCTTGCAGATCTTCAGACTCAGACTGGAACGTTCCATCATCACTGGCTTCCCTGGACCTCCAGCTTGCAGATGACAGATGATAGAACTTCTCAGCCTCCATAACTGCATGAGTCAGCCCCTCATAGAAAAATCTCTTTCTGTCTATCTACATCTACCCTATTGGTTCTGTTTCTCTGGAGAACCCTGACTGACACACCTCATATGATATAATTATTCACTTCTCAGTTCTGATATAATGGCAGGCATGGGAAAGAGCACAGATTTCTTGGTGAGGTTTCAAATCCTGGCTCCTACCTCATCAGATGTCTGAGACTCCTCCTTTATCTGCAGAATGGGGACAATTGTTGTATCCGTGGCACCGGATGGTGGGAAGACCGTTTTTCAAGTTTTTTGGGGGAGCAGTAGGCAGACAAGAATGCATGGGCAATTTTAGAAGGTGGGGGGAGCAGTTTAAAGTAGCTACTACATATATGAAATATCCTTGAAATCAGGGTCATCATTAAAAATGAAGATAAAGGGCAGGGTGGGGCGGTGGTGCCTGGGTGGCTCAGTCAGTTGAACGTCTGACTTTGGCTCAGGTCATGATCTCCCAGTTGGTGAGTTCGAGTCCCGCGTCGGGCTCTGTGCTGACAGCTCGGAGCCTGGAGCCTGCTTCGGAATCTGTGACTCCCTCTCTCTCTGCTCTTCTCCCGCTCATGCTCTGTCGCCATCTCTCAAAAAATAAACGTTTAAAAAAATTTTTTTAATTAAAGAGAAATGAACATAAAGGGGGCGTCTGGGTGGCTCAGTTGGTTAAGTGTCTTACTTCAGCTCAGGTCATGATCTCGCAGTTCATGAGTTCGAGCCCCACATCGGGCTCTCTGCTGTCAGTGCAGAGCCTGCTTGAGATCTTCTGTGTCCCTCTCTCTCTGCCCCTCCCCTGCTTATGTGCTCTTTCTCAACAGTAGATAAACATTTCTAAAACTGAACATAAAATGTGCATTCCAGTCTGTAATATATCATGTTTATTTTAATCATTGAAATTTTCCCTCGACGTAATTTTAAAAACCTCAAAGCTTCAGGAAGAGCTTTATCCTCCAAATGTATATAGCCATCCTCTAAAACACCATCAGAATCCCCGTATGGGTGCCTAAGCATCCCACTTTAAAAAGCATAATTCAGGACAAGAGACAATGACAGAAACAGCTACTATTGATTGATTCCACCTTCGGTGTTCAACTTGCATTTTCTCATTTGACCATTTCCAATACATTACGAGGTAGGAATTATTTCTTCTGTCTTGCAGGTGAGGATGTCAAGCCTCCGGGAGATTAAATGCCTGACCCAAATGGACACAGCGTGGAACAGCTAAGTGAGAAATTGAATCCATATGCAAAAGTCAGATTTACTCACCAGGTTATATGGCTTCCCCGATGCATGTCAGGTGCCTGGCCCAGTGTCTGCCCAATTCTCATTGTCGCTACCCTGTGGTGTGCGGTAGTCAGCCAGCATCCCCAGGAATGGGTATCAGAAAGCCGTGCCCTCCGGACTATGAGCAGGGCTCTCATCAGGCAGAGACATGACTAGGATAATTTTGCCTCTTGCTCATCAGTTGAGACTAAATCTCTGTCTTTCTCTCTGCCTCCTTTTGGATCAGACAGCTGTAGATCTGTCCATCCATCCACCCAACCACTTGTCAGCAGAAGGCACCTGCTCTGGGCCAGCCAATACCTGTCCCTTGACTTCCACCAGCCGGAGACTGAGGACGGTGCTACACTGCCTCTAGCACTAGCCTCATCGAGGCCACCCTGAGAACAAACGAAGCCACTCAGCCTGTGACACAGCCCTGAAGTTATCACCTTCCCTCCCCCCGTCCCCAACCTGCTCCATTCATAGCCTGCGTAGTGGTCTCGCCACCTAGAGTGATTAGTTCTGGTGTGGACACAAGCAAACATCCTGAGAAGTTCGCCACACGCTGCATCTCAGCCGATGCGGCGAAGGTCCTCTTTCTATCCTGGTGAAGAAGGACGGTGTAATTGGACGAGCGCCATTTTGCAGCCCCTGATGAAAGAATGGATTTTGTCGTTAATGATGGGAGGACGTGAACCTCAGGAAAAGAGACAGTACGGTCGGATCTGAGCTGCGTCCTGCCCACAGTTCAGCCTACACCGTCGGGCTGCCAAAGCAGCAAATCTAGACCTGTGGAGCGTCCAGGGCCAGCCACCAACTTACAGGAAATACAGAGGACAAAGGAACTTGTTAAATGCTACCAAGGGAATGCAGCTAGCAAAGTCCAGCCTGTGGGAAACTCAAGAGGGCAAGTGACTCAGTTCCTTCGGCGACAATAAATTGCAGGATGATGGAGACGGAATCTACAGTTTAAAAAGAGTCTTAGGGCGCAACTAACTGATCAGAGTGGGTTTTACTTGGACCCCAATTCAAACAAATAAGCTATAAGACAACTGGGAGGTATAAACACTGACTAGGTGATTAATGATGTGAAGAAGTCACTATTGACTGTTTGGGGCTATGATGATGGTATTGTGATTTTATCTCAGACGGGGAGCTTTTGTCCTAGAAACAGAGAGGGGGATGGCGGTTGCCAGGGGCTGGGGAAGGGGGAAATGGGAAGGTATTGGCCAAAGGGTGCAAATTTTCATTTACGCCCAGTGAATAGTTAACAATACCGTCCTGTGTACTTGGAATTGCCAAGAGGGTAGATTTTAAATCTTCTCACTACACACACACACACACACACACACACACACACACCACACACAAATGGTGAACATGGAGAGGTGGTCGATGTGTTAATTAGCTGGATCGTGGTGATCATTCACAATGTATATGTATCTCAAAACATCAAGGTGGATGGCTTACCCATCTACAAGTTTTACATGTCAGTGACATCTCAATAAAGCTGTTAAAATACAACAGGAGTTTTTGCTTTTCAAGATGCACGCTGAAATATTTGCAGATGAAATGATAGGATGTTTGGGATTCAATTCAAAATCATCCAAGCAGATGGGAGGGGGGTGTGGATGACAAAAGGTTATTCACGGATGACAATTGTCAGAGTTGGATGATGGCTGTATTGGGGTGTGATATCCTATTCTCTCTAGCTCTTTATGTGTCTTTTAAATACACTGTAATTTTTTAAAGCTTTGAAAAATAAGGGGCACCCGGCTGGCTCAGTCAGTGAAGCGTCTGACTCTTGCTTTGGGCTCAGGTCATGATCTCACGGTTCGTGAGTTCGAGCCCTGCATTGGGCTCTGCGCTGACATCACGGGGCCTGCTGGGATTCTCTCGCTCCCTCTCTCTGCCCCTCCCCTGCTCATGCTCACGCTCTCTCTCAAAATAAGTAAATAAACTTAAAAAAAAAAAAAAACACCAACTTTGAATAATAACGTCTTCAGCAAGAATCACTAACAAATACTTTGTCAGCACCTACTCTGTGTTGTGCACTAGTCTAGGTACTTGAAACACATCAGCAACAAAACAAAGATTCCTGCCTTCCTGGAGCTCACGTTCATCGGGGGGGGGAGGGGGGTGGAGACAGACTATGAATAATAAACATAATAAATAATCAAATGATGTATTATGTTAAAGTGCTATAGCAGAAACCGTGAACGGACTAAGAAGGGTTGGGAGTTGGAGAGGGGGGTGGGTTGTCATTTTGAACTGAGCAGTAGGGCCACTTCTGAGAAAACCTGCCATCGTTGAGGGACTTAGTCAGTGTGCATCAGGAGGAAGAGTGTGCCTGGGAGAGGTGATGGCCAGCGGGAAGGCAAGAGGCAGGGGAGTGCCTGCGAAGTTTGAGCAACAGAAAGGAGACCGGCACGGCTGGAGTGAAGTGAGTTTGAAAAGGTATAGGTCAGAGAGGTGTGGGGACAGGAAAAGATCATGCAAGGTCCGTGTAAGGAGTTTGGCTTTTACCCTGAACTTGATGGGGAGTAATGCAGAGCCCTGAGCAGGAGAGGCCCGTGATGGGACTACCTTTAAAGAGCCACCTTGGCCGCCACACTGAGAATAGACGGTAGGGGTCAGAGGCGGTAGCCGGAAGCCCACTTAGGAGGCTCTTACCACCAGGGATGGTGGCTCAGACCAGGGTGATGGTGGTGGAGGTGGGCAGAAATGCTTGCATACTGGATACGTTTTGAAAATGGAGCAGCCAAGAATGCACGCAGAGCGAAAGAAAGGAGTCTGGGATGACTCCCGACAGGAGTCTGGATGACCGCAGCAAATAGATGAAGTTCTATGTCATGGCGTCTCACTCAGGGGAATTGACATAGAACGTGTACTTCACATACAGAGAGTCCAGACTAAGCCATCCGGGGCCAGGGTGGTGGCTGCACCTTGGCCTTGGGCCCAGACTATTTCCAGCTTCCTTCTCCACCAACCCCCAGGAATTGTGCCCGGCCTCATGGCCCAAGATGGAATTCTATCCATCATCATACCCATATTCCAAACAGCAGGATGTGGAAGGAGGGAAACCCGGGGGGGGTGGGGTGGCAAATGGGCCAGCGATATTTTATTTTATTTTATTAAAAAAAATTTTTTTAACGTTTATTTATTTTTGAGACAGAGAGAGACAGAGCATGAACAGGGGAGGGGCAGAGAGAGAGGGAGACACAGAATCCGAAACAGGCTCCAGGCTCTGAGCTGTCAGCACAGAGCCGGATGCGGGGCTCGAACTCACGGACCGTGAGATCAGGACCTGAGCCGAAGTCGGACGCTTAACCGACCGAGCCACCCAGGCGCCCCCACTCTGTCATCTGTTGCATAAGCTTCTCCCAGGCTTGGAATGTCCTCATCCTTACTCCTCATATGGCACACTCCTATTTATGACTCTATCCCCAGTCCAAAAGGCCCCATTTTAGGAATGCCGTCCTTAACTTTGTCGGAGTGCTACTAGGAATCCACTTTCTTCACTTACTGGGATAGTTATGTGCCAATGACTAAAGTCTGGGCAAACCGCATCATCTCATTGAAACTTTGTGGCCACGTGGCTCTTCTGCGGAGGAGATCACACCCATTTTACAGAGCAGGACAATGAAGCCCAGAGAGGTGAATGGCAGAGTTTATACTGGACTTCAAAACGCTTGATCTTTCCGTTAGTCCCCAGTCCCAGGACACAAGACCTCCATGGGCCGCTGCAGTGAGAAAGCCTGGCCACACAGACCTCACCCCTGGGGACCAGTGATCGGATTGGCACAGACCTCAGAGCAGTGGGCTCAAGATCCCCTGCCTGCTGCAGAATGAGTCTGTACCTCACTCTTCCCTGAGTACTAGGTCTAATAATTCCCTTCCGTCTGCCCAGCACACAATTAGCATTCAGAAAGTGTTTCTTACATTTCAACGGTTTCCAAATATTTAAATGTCCGCATGTGTAAGAATTAAATAAATGGTAGCTATTGTTATCATGGTAATGACTATTATTATTACAATTATTTTGCTGTCATGGGTACGAAATTTATGTGGTTGCCCGGCTCTTAATCCATATATTTGTGAAACAAGTCAACAGAGTGAAAACCCACCAAAGACAACCCAAACAGAGAAAGGTCTTTGGAAAGTGGCCACCATAAGACGCAGTGTTTTCCTGGGGGCTGGCCACCCTGTCACAGCTAAATGGGCTTTCATTTCTCAGCGCGCGGAGCCCACAGTGTAATCCAGGCACGTTTGATAAAACTTCTGTCTTCTTTCCAAAGCCTTAAATCAAAGAGAAATTTGCTTGCAGCATCGACTCTGAGTCTTAAAAAAAGCAGCCCATTAGCATCAACAATGGGATTAATTAGGCTTCCCTGGAAACTATTCAAACAAAGGATTGCGCAGGAATCCAGGAAGGTCAGGCTTTTCCTTCTTTTCTGTGGCAGTTATCACCTGCATGCAGGCCCACTCTGTGACAGCCCGCTGCTCTGAGATCTGCGTCATCCCGGATCACTGGTTTCCAGGGGTGGGGTCTATGTGGCCAGGCTTTCTCACTGGGGTAGCAGACAGAGGTCCTGTGCCCTAGGACGGGGAGGGGCGTGGCCAATGGAAAGATCAATGGCTTTGAGGCCCACTGTAAGCTCTGCCTTTCTCCTCGCAGGGCTTCATTGTCCTGCTCTGTAAAATGGGTGTGATATTCCCCACAGAAGAGGAGGGTTGCCCTAAAAGCTGAAAGAAGTAACGTGATTTTCTCAAACTTCAGTCATGGGCACGTAGCTGTCCCAGTCTCCCCAAAATGCTGTACCTCTTTCGACGTTACTTGCTTCCTGTTTATTTTCTTTCAATCGATATATTTTAGAAGAAGAGTCTCTAGCCTTATTCTTTTCTTATTTTTTAGTTTCATGGTTTTTATTTATTTTTTTTATTTTATTTATTTATTTTTTTTAAGATGAAATTGATTGTCAAACTGTTTCCATACACGATGGCCTTGTTTTCAGAAGACAACAGAGGATTTTGAACTGACACAACCAAAAACTATTAAAGGGAAAATGTTTCATTTTGAGCTAAGCTTGGCTGGGGGGAGGGGGGGGTGCGGGTCGTAATGTTCGCTGCACAAGAGGAAAATCCCCCTTAGGGCACAGCTGGGTGGGTCTTTGTATACTTTTTGGCAATTCTCCCTCCGATCTCCCTCCGCAGCCCATTTCCTCCCACCCAGAGTCTCCCCAGTGGCTCCAGGCAGAGCACTTTCCTTTCCTCACTGGGGTAAAAGTTCCTTACTGCCTGGTAAGCCGATGTTCGTATACACTGAAAGGGTGAAGTGGAGAGAGACCCATCGTCCCCTGCCTGGATCCCAACACATCATGGAAGACCCTGGAACGTACACCACGGCTATGGGTTGGACACGTGTGCTCTGTCCCATGACTCCAAGTGTCCTGAGGGAAACCTACTGATCTCTTTTTCCCAGTGTTGTTCCAGGGGGACAGATATTCCTATATGTAGCCTACTGGAACCCTTATTTTCTTTTTCAAACTAACGTATCATCAGTTTTAGCTTTTTTTTTCGATGCACATGACAGAAAAATCCTTCCTGGATGCATTAAAGTAAACAAGAGGAATTTACCGGCTCATATAACTAAATAGCCCGGAAGGCTTCAGGCAAGGCTTAATCCGGAGTCAAAATTATGTGACTAGAACGAGCTTCTCTGCCCGCTTATTAGCTTTGTTTTCTTCACCGTGGCTTCCTTCTCTGCAAGCTGTCCTCCCGTTGTCATGAATAACTAATGTGAGCTCACGGGGCTCAGGTATCTAAATACAAGCCCACAGAAATATGTAAACCTCGCTGAGGTAGCCTTCTTAGCAAATCGTGGAATCTGTTCTGATTGGAAATTTAAGGGCACACGCTGACGCCCGAATCAATCAACTGCTGTCACCAGGGGTTATAGCTCTTTGATTACTCAGCCCTGGGTCAGTCAGCTCCTCCAGAAAGACCCAGGCGGAAGGCAGTGTGCAGGAGGTGGCCCGACAGAGGGAAACTAAGGAGTGGTTTACAAGAAGAATGAATGGATGTTGGGCAGAAAACACACATGTGCGGGCTTGTCAGTATTATGTTCCGCTGCTTCAAATAGAAAAGCGAAAGATGAAAAAGCCTTTGCAAGATAGGAATACAGTTGTCTCTCGCATGAAAGAGAGATATGGGTTGGGTTTTGCACCACTGATGTCATCAAGAACTTCCACGTAGCTTCTATTCTGCAAGTTGTATCCCGGTCCTAGCCGGATGCTGTAGGTATAACCTGTCATCCCCAGTTGGCAGTCAGAGGAAGCAGACAGAGTGTATTTGTTGCGGGGTGGGGGGGGGGGACAGGAGGCAGACGGGCGCCCTCCCTGCCGAGTTAACCACCACTCACATCTCATGACCGGACCTAGTGCCACGGTACGGAAGGAAGGCTGGATGAGGAAACCCTCACTTCCTCTGAGACGGGGGATGAATCAGAACCACTCACGTCTGGTGTCCAACCTTGAGTGGGGGCTCCATAAATGTCTGTTGATGACTGCCGCGGCGAAGGCACTTTTGAGGTGGAGGGCATAAGAGAGTAGGTGGCGGTGGCTGTCACCTGAATGCGAATGGATGCCTACATTATAGATGCTCCTGAGTAATTCGGAAATCAGAAATCATGTCTCAGGATGGATCCAGCTGCTTAATACTGAGCTCAGCGCTCTCCTGCCACAAAATCAGATCACAAGCCGGCAGGCATCTCTGACGCTCAGGACCTTCAGATGTGATGATTTCCCATCAAACCCGCCAGTCGTTCCCCAGCTTCCCTTCTTGGCTTCCTCTAAATGGACCTTTAAGCTGAGACCCTACTGGTGGCCACTCGAATTTGCCCTCTATGTGTTTATTTGCATGGCTCAGTGTTTTTAAGTATTTTTACCTTGCATGTCTTTGGACGGCGCCTGCCCCCATGAGCTGTTGGTCCCCGTGGCCTTCCCAGGGGCTGGCAGGTCCCGCACAGACTACCTGCCTGGCATCTGCAGGTCCTTGCTTTCCGTGGATTTTAATTTTGATACGACTTTTAATTTTTTTTTTTTAACATTTATTTATTTTTGAGACAGAGAGAGACAGAGCATGAATGGGGGAGGGTCAGAGAGAGAGGGAGACACAGAATCTGAAGCAGGCTCCAGGCTCTGAGCGGTCAGCACGGAGCCCGACGCGGCGCTCGAACTCACGGACCACGAGATCATGACCTGAGCCGAAGTCGGACGCTTAACCGCTTAACCGGACCAAGCCACCCAGGCGCCCCTGGGGTTTTAAAGCAAAGGGAGCTTAGAGCTTTGTCTGAGGCCCAGAAGGACACTACGTTTCTCTGCATAATCAAGCCAGAGGAATGAGGAGCTTTCCCTGGGCAGCCAGAAAAGCAGGGAAAAGGGTCCGGGGAGAAGGAAAGCCCCAACCACATGGGAGCAGGCTGGGCTGTGGGGAGAACATGGCCCCAGGAGAACCTCGGTGGAATACAGCTGGAAGGTTTAAGAACAGTGATTGGAATAACTTGTTTTCCTGCTCTGAGCTCTAACGCCTTTGTGACAACTCCCCCGGCCCCAGACAAACAGGTTCAAGACAAATCTGTTAACACCCCGCAGTCGGTATTACAGGGGCTGGAGGTGGGAAGGAAGGGCAGAGAGGGCGGCAGCCTCGGGCAGAGAAGCAAATGGGGGTCACTAATCGTGTTGGGGGCAGGACAGGTGCAAGGGACATCAAGAAGATGGAAGACGGCCACCGGGAATTCTCAAGGGGAGGCCTCACAGCATGTGATGGGGACTCAGGCCAATTTCTGGGCCATTAAGTGTGGCCCCAGAAGACCGGGGCCAGCTGGGTTCCTGGTTCTTGGGTGGAAACCTGGGAAGGGGGGCGGCACTCTGCTGAGCCCTCCAGCCCTGCTCAGCCTGGGAGGCTCAGAAGCTGTGCACACACTGCCCGGCGCTCAGGGTCCCGGCTGCTGGCTTCTTCCTCCACGAGGCGGAGATAACCAGACGTCGCTGCCAGGGCATCCCCAGGCTGCTTTCTGTCCTGGTCTCTGGCACTGCCGTGTCATGTAGCTCTTTCCAGCGGCTCAGCCTGACCTAATAGGCCCGGCCTGCCGCCGCCTCCTGGAGAGAGTCTTTGAGGGACCACAGAAGAGGGGCTAGCCGTGGGGTCCGGTCCAGTGTGGATGCCGCCCTCCCTCCCTCCCCCAACTTGGGCCTGACCTGGGCACTCGCATCACCTGTCACAGCCCCGGATGGGGTTCCGTGATGCCTGGGGAATCACGGTTTCTTCATCTGGAAGGGGTGGGTGGGGATGCCCGCTCGGAGGGAGGAGGTGAAGTGCTGATTCAGGGGCGGGCGCCTTAGGTGCTGCTGTGGGGCGCCAGGTGGGCTTTCTGCCATCAGCAGGACCCCAGCCTGTGACCGTCACGCAGCCCTGTGCCCAGCCCCGACAAGCCGCAGCTGCCTGGAGTTGGGAATGATGTCAGAGCCCGGCCAGCCGACCCTGCTTGAAGACAGGCCCCGGTGTGGGATACCCAGCGCCATCAGCAAAGCAGCCCACCCCCCCCGGGGGGGGCGAGGCTGGGACATAAAGTCTCTGAGAACACCGAGCCCCACCCTCAGCCCAGCTGTCCCTCCTGGCTCAGTGAGTGAGGCCCCCATACCTGTCATACTGGGGACAAGCCTGACCCCATTGCTCCTGCCTCCCACTGGCATGGCCTCAGTTTTCCAGACAGGAGGCCCCAGCCCACCCCATCAGCGAGGCCCCAGGCCGGTGCCCCCAAGCAGGAGCTTGGGAACAAAAGAGAGGGGTCTGGGGCAATCTCTGACTCGGCCCCACCCCGCCCAGCTAGGGGAACTCAAGCAGTCCCCTCCTCTTTCTGAGGCTCCCTTTGCTCATCAGAAAAATAGACGTGCTATCTAACAAGGCAGGAGAATTCAGTGAACTCCTCTTCTTCCCCAGGCATCAAGAAACCCCTCCAGGGCTGCGAGATGATCCAGTCCCTGTCAGCTGCATACGCCCTAACAAATAATGTAACGATCTCAGTTACTCCCCGGAGAAGGCCAGGCCCCCTCGCCAATCCTTGTGAGTTGGGCCTGGGGAGAAGAGTGGGTCCCCCCCACCCCTGAGAACCCCAGAGTGGACTGTGGGTCCCAAGGTGAGAGAGATTTGGTACCCAATTAATGGCTACAGGGGCTCTGCTCTCTCAGCTAAGTTTGGAAGGACATCGGCATCCTAGCTGGGCCGCCAGGGGACGGCCCTGGGGACGTCGCCAGGGGACGAGGCGGTAGGAGCTGAGGTTAGGGTTTAGGGGGCAGGTTGTGTCTACCTTGCAGAGTGGTTAAGAGGACGATGGCGTTAGAGCGGGACCAACGTGGCTCAGCTCTGCTCCTGATTGGCTGCGTGCCCCTATGCCTCCCCCACATTGACAGGCTTGTGATGGGCAAAGAAAGTCTGCAATGCACCCCAGACTCACACAGGGACTGGCTCCTGGTAAGTCCTAAGAAAGCCGCAGTTTCTTTCATCAGATGAACTTTGTAAAGAAGGACAGAAAACCCCACCCCAAACTGACTTGAAAACTACCAGATGAGGGGCCCCTGGGGGGTGCAGTCGGTTAAGCGTCCGACTCTTGATCTCCGCTCAGGTCATGATCTCACAGTTGGTGAATTCGAGCCGCCTGCCGGGCTCCGCCCTGATGGTGCTGAGCCTGCTTAGAATTCTGTCTCTCCTTCTCTCTGCCCCTCCCTGGCCTGTGCTCATTTGCTCTCTAAATAAATAAATGAATAAATCAGACTTAAAAGAACAAAACTACCAAAATGAAAAAAAAGGGGGGGAATTTATTGGTCTTATAATTAAAAAGTCAGGGGTTAACAGCTTCAGGGTCTACTTGATCCAGGGGCTCAGATACCCACAGGCTATGCTCCAGCGGGTCCCTCCCTTGGCTCCGTATCTCAAAGTCTCTCCACCCCAGCAGCAAGTTGTGTAAGGCAGCTTCTGGGCTAGTTGCTCACACCCTCCCATTTCTAGGACCAACAGGAAAGGCGGAAATGCTTCTCTGGAGGCCACAAGCACAGCCCCTGGGTTTGCTCTGACCCTATTTGATTATCTTGCCCCAAGGCCCGTGCCCAATCCTTGAGCGGGTCACCGTGCCTGGGAGGGCCTGGGGGATGGACTTTGCTGACTGGCCCTGAAGAGCTCCACTTCTGAGACTGAAAACGAGCCTCCGCACTCCTCGTGGGGTCGGGACCGGTCCTCAAATTAGAATCAGGAACTGATACCGTAAGTAAGGAACATGGATATCAAGCAGGCATGTAATGACTCGTTACTCCACAACTGAATCACCTAAATATATCTGTCTTCCGGAGCCAGATCCCTATGTGGCCTTGACATCAGGAAGGTTCTTCTGTCCCCCTAGAGACTTGGCCTCACTCTGGAGGGGCAGGAGGGCTTTGTCCCTGTACCTCAGGCCCCTGGCAAGTCTTCACCCCCATTATAAACCAAGCACCCCATCAAGGGGTGGAATCATAGCTAATGAAACAGGAGGAAGTCTGCTGTGTTCATCACGAAAATGGCCCCATTCTTGGGGGAGCCCGAACCGAGTTTGTCTTTGTAACCACAGAAATCCAATTATCTTCTCTCCAGAAAGTGCGCATGTGGAGACCACTTTCTCTAATTAATTGGTTCTATTGCCTATGATGGGCCTTTTGGGGGGCCTGAGATGAGAGTTCTGTCTGGGAGGCTGCTCAGGGATGCGAGGCCAAGGAGGCCCAAGGCCTCGCATTAGCTGAGCTCAGCGAAGCAGCAATCCCAGGTCAGCATTGCCGGAGACGCCCTCCTGCTCTCCGCCCTAAAACGTGTGTCGCTGGCACTCAGGGGAGGGGACCCCGTCTTCCCTTTTTTCCTCGCTTTGTCCTAAGACCCGGAAAAATGTCTCCCGTCTGGAGTTGACAGGCTGGTTATAAAGGCTACGTCACTTGCCTATCGCCATTGCCCGGCTCACCCATACGCTTCCTCATTTGTCCCTTCTGCTCCTCCCTAACCCCAGCTAAGTCTCTTTCGGGGACGACTTCACAAGGGCTCGCTGAGTAGCCCAGACTGGCTGTGGCAGCTGCCCGGATCCTGCCGACCAGTTGGGCGCGGGCATGGCCGTTGAAATATGAATAATGGCCCCCAAAGAAATCCACATCCTTATCCCCAGAACCTGTGGATGTTACCCTGTACGGACATCAGGGAGACTGGGTTCAGCTCCCGACACTCGGCAAAGAGGGCCACACGCAGCGGAAGATAAAGCAGGAGGCCCGTTATACGTAGTCGTGACTTCCAGAATCTCCTCCGCTCAGCCAAACGCCCTGGATCAAAAGTGAATAAGGATCCTGACGCTCACTGACCACCTGCTAAACGGCAGGTGCCACGTGCTTTATGTGCCAGACCTCACTAAATCTTCACAATAAACCTAAAAGGGAAGGACTACTATTTTCCCCATTTTAGAAATGAGGAAATAATAGACTGAGATCACCTGGCTAGTCAGGGGCAGGACCATGTAGTTCTTTCTCATTCCAAAGCTTCCCCATGTGCTGCCCTGCCCCGTCCTACCACAGTCCCTTGGACCTTGCCGGCCAGCTTGCTTTTGAGTGGACAGTGGACTTCACAGCCACATCCTCGCTAGTTTGCAGGTGGAGAGGAGGCCGTAAGGACCGGAGAAACCAGCGGATGAAGGCGGTAGGCTATTTGGCCGGGAACCCGCAGACTTTCTAAAGCTGGGCTTGCTAATCGGGGCCTTCCAACTGCCAACTGCTGGCCAAATTGGGCCCAGAGATGCACTATTTCTTCCCATGTAGTATCAGTGCTCCCCACGCTTGCCTGCTCCTTTGTCTTTTTAATTGGAAAGGCTGCCTTTCCTTCTCTTCTTTTTTCTCGCGTTCGCATCCCTGAAATCGAGACGCGTGTTGACGTCACTGTCGGTGAGGCATAAGCTGTGACGCATCGCAGCCGGCACCTGTTCCATCAAGACTCGCAGAGTGGGTGTTAGCGGCCTGCAGGAGAAATCCTGGAGGCCTCAGTAGAGCAGGCACAGAGGGTGACAGCGCGTGGCAGAACGCAGATGACCGCGATGCTAGCCGAGAAGCAATAGAAAGCAGGCGGACGCTAAATGGGAAGACGTTTCGGAAGAGCACTCACCGATTAATCTTGCGTGTGATCGCCTTTTCACGCATACACAAGCTTGGTATGTGATAGAAATTCTGTGTCTAGATAAGTCAAAAGTAGCTCTTCCTATGTGTATGAATCTTTGGCGATGAGGAAGCCCTGTGTCAGAGTTTTTAACTGGTAAAATGTTCTTTCTTGATGGTGCATGACACAATGACGCAGTTTATAATAGATGACATGCTCACTTTGATGAGGTGCGGTATTTGCTTCCCCCCCCCCGCCCCCCTCCACACACGCAAAAGCTATCTCTTGAGCTCCCATCCAAAAACTTAGAAAGTCTGGTAATACAAGGCCTTTACTTCTGCATGACAACCGTTGGCTAGAGGCCTGAGAGGCTGTTGCTCCTTTTGAATGGGGCGTATTGCACTCCAGTTTGCCACAGTCCCCACCGCTCCCTACTGACTTACCCTAGGCCCTCTTCGGTCATTCTCGCTATTATCTGGCCTCTGTGGGTACTTGCGGCTGCTCCCCCTGAAAAGTTCAGTTCAGTCTCATCTGGTTGGGAAAGCAGACAAGATCCAGTTATGGCCCCAGCAGCAAAACATTAGCCTCTGATTATTTCTTTAGATGTGCTCCGGGGGAGGAGGGGAGATGTGTTCAGACCCAAGAGCGGCTTCAGAGCAACAACACTTGGGACTCTCTCCCCCTCTCTCTCTCTGTAAATAAATAAATAAATAAATAAACATTTAGAAAAAAACGAAAGAAAAAAGAAAAAAAAAAAAAGAGTGCCCGTTGGAAGGATACGTTTTTGGCCGTACACTTGGTATACGTATATATCCCAGTGTATCCATTTCATGGTTAGCCCACTGACTGGCCTCCCAGTCAGCTGATCAGACGGCAATCGCCAACCACTAAATGCCCATCACACCTGTCCTGTGAGTGTCACAGAGACATCCAGGTGTGGCTGAAACCGAGCTGGAGGACGACTCAACCCAGGCTCAAGCTGAAATCCCTGCTTCCTATGCATCTATTCCTTCATGTGCGAATTCCTGCCGAGTTGCTCCAGTCAGGCAGCCGGCTGGGCAGTGGGATGTAAAAACGAAATGTGTGGTCTCCAGAGCAGAAGCAGGCACAGAAAACATAATGCGTGGAGTAAGCGTCCTAAGACAAGGGGAGGAGTGACAGGAAAAGTAAGGGTGATTATTTCTACCTGGGGACGTCACAGAGAATCTACCAGCAAGTTATTTCCAAAGCTGAATACCGGTCTGAGGGACAAGCGGGGGAAGGCGTTCTAGACTGCGGAGGCAGAAAGTAATCTAGCACTCCAAGAGAAGGGCCAGCGTGAGGATGACACTGGGCGGCTGGCGAGTCTTGGAGGTTGGAGTCTGGGCCTTGTCCTGCCTGCCAAAAAGAGGTTTTTAATCGTCAGGGTGGAGGGACATGAAGAGAGACAAACTGAGAGGGAGGGTAGGTGGGCCGAGGGGACAGAGTGAAGGTACAAGACAGGAGGCTGATAAAACAGTGAGAAGAGTGAGGTAGTAACGGGAAAGATGGCCAAAAGGGAACACATTTAAGGGTATTAGTCTCTACCTTAATTGAAGCCTTTGGATCAGATTATAATTAGAGAGTGTTTTAAATACAGTAACCCTTGCTGTGCGAACTGATAAACCCCCAAACCTCAGTGGCTTAAATTTATCTCTTGCTTATATAAAATCCATTGGTGGCTGTACTCCATGTAATCATTCAGGGACCCGGGCTCTCCTTTTTGAGGCTCTGCGGTCCCCAAGGCCCTCAGAGTCCTAGGCAAGCAGGTGAACAGGAAAAGCAAGAAAGGGTGTCCCTGTGCGAGGCGTTTCCTGGGCCAGGCATCCCAGATGTAGCCATACGGCTTCCAACCGCATCCCTTGGCTAGAAGTTGGGGACCACAGCTAGCTGCACGGGAGTCTGGGAAATACGTCCAAGCTGCGTGTCCGGCAGTGGGGGGACAGAAACCCAGAGCACTGCCACTTTCTCCGAAGATGAGGAAGAAAACTCTCTATTAATTCCCCAGTTTCGATATTGAGCGACCACACAGACGGTGATTCCATGAGCCCACGAGAAGGCGACTTGAGAGAAAGATGGACGGCCAGGGTGACCCAGGACTCGTGGATGTTTGGGTAGAACTGGATATACAGGTCCTTAGTTCAAGGTCAACCTGAGCCAAAGACGGAGGTTTTGTGAGACTCCAAGAGAAGTTCAAGCCTTACTGGTCTCTGCTCTCAGTCTTGAGAGGCACCGATCCAAGGGTGGTCTTCAGACAAAATGGAGCACACCCAATCTGGTCTCCTCATCGCTGTGCTCTTTGCAATTGTCCCAGCCAAACAGAAGCGTCCAGAAGGAATGCCAACTGTTACCACAGCGTGAGCAAGTCTCATTTATCTCAGAATTCTCCGAGGGGAGAGAACAAGGAGGGCCTCCAGTCCAGAAATGGGACCACCCTCCTTCCTTTTTCTATGTATTTTCTCATTTTCTTCTTCATAAAGCAGTGGTGCCTAGGGGAGTCCATGGGGCTCCCTGGACCTCCCCGGTTCCCTGAGTTCATTAAACTCACGATGAACAGAAGAGACGCCAGGAGCTGCAGCTTGGTAAAGAAGCAAACAGGTTGGATCTCACCCTGGAGAACAAAGGGAAGCCCAGGACTCCCGGCAGGTGGGGCCTGTGAGGTGCACGTCCACACCCCTCAGAGGAGACCCCAAGTGGAGACACAGATGTCACAGGTCGGGGTCATACTTCCTTCATGATTTGCATGGTGATGCCCTCTCCCCGCAACGGTCCAATCGGTCGCATTGAAGACAAGGGTCCCCGTTGTCCCTTTGGGCAGTTCTGCCCAAATCCTGTGTTTCAAATCGGCCAGCCTGCGGAGCACGCGCTCTCCTGCGGGTGGGGCTCATGCAGACAGTGACAAGTAAGAGGCACATGCCCTCAAGGCATCTGCAGTCTCCGTAGGGAGGCCCAGGCCCAGGCGAGGAAGGTGAGGATAAGGAGGGGGCAACAGAGAGGCCATCCCCGTTCAGGGTGAGAGCAGACGTTCTGCTGGGCCACGTAGCCTTGGGACGGAGGTCCAGGAACGCTTCAGTCCAGCCCTGCTGTCACCTCCGCCCCTCCAGGGTCCTACACCAAGAGAGCTAAGCAGGAAGCGACAAGCACTTAACTGGGCAACTGATACCGACAGCCTCCTCTACCCACCTTTCATGAAAGCAGAGCTTTCTGGAGACACCTGGGCCGAATCATGCAGCATGGTCGGAGGCCTCCAGAAGCCTCTTCCCTGACAGACTCCGCTGTTTCTAAATCTAACTCTCGGAGCAGAGCAAACTGGGGCTGATCCGCAGAAAGAATGACGGCGTGAGGGCAGAAAGCCAGAGAGCACAGCGCCCAGCACGCTGATCTTGGAGGAGGCGCAGTGCCGCTCGGCCCCGTGGAGGGCCTGCCTCCCAAGGACCAGAAACTGCACCTCTGGGACCCGCAGCCTGGAGGGAGATCCGAGAGGCAAGTCAAGCTCCAGATGCTGTGCTAGAGAGCTTCTACTCCGTTCCGTGGGTGCCGGGGAGCCACCTCAGAGGCTTACTGGGAGCAAAGCTGTGTTGTCCCACCAGTGACCCGAGGTACAGAGGATGGGACAGGCTGCAGGAGCGCTGGCTGGCGAGCAGGAGGCCAGAAGCAGGGCCCTGGCAGTGGGGACAGAGGAGGGTTGGCCAGTGTGAGGAGCCCTTGCCAGGCGAGGTGACTGATAAGGTGGCAAGTAGAGGGAATGCCGGGGACAAAGCGGGGATCTGGGGCTACAGGGGGAGGCCGGGATGGTAACACATGAAGACAGGCATCAGGGTGAAGGAAGCGGGACTTGGGGGAGAGAGAGAGGATGAGCAGACATGTTTGGAATCACCCAACACCTGCTCAACGGGGACCACGGTTCCTCAGCTCCAGGACACGAGTGCCGTCACACGGCATCATCTCTGGAACTGGAATGCGTTTTACGCGTGGTGTGTCCAGGAAGCCACGTGTCATCGTTTTCTTGGCCGCATTCTCTCTTTCTTAGAGAAACATGTTTTCACAGCCCGTGGTGTCTCAGATTTTCTGGAACAGAATGATGAGCTAGGGGGACGGCTGGGGGAGTCTGGAACACCTACGGATGGGTGATAGCTAAGGGGTGCGAGGTTTCTTTTGGGGGTGATTAAAATGTTCTAGAATTAATGGCGGTGAGTTTGGTAAAAGCCCCTGAATTTTACACTCCAAATGGGCGAACTGTATTCTCAATAAACTGTTCTAAAAAAAACCCTAGGGGCGCCTGGGTGGCGCAGTCGGTTAAGCGTCCAACTTCAGCCAGGTCACGATCTCGCGGTCCGTGAGTTCGAGCCCCGCGTCGGGCTCTGGGCTGATGGCTCAGAGCCTGGAGCCTGTTTCCGATTCTGTGTCTCCCTCTCTCTCTGCCCCTCCCCCGTTCATGCTCTGTCTCTCTCTGTCCCAAAAATAAATAAATGTTGAAAAAAAAAAAATTAAAAAAAATAAAAAAATAAAAAAAATAAAAAAACCCTAAAACGCTCTGCCTCTGTTTTATTTATTTATTTTTTTTGACGTTTATTTATTTTTGAGACAGAGAGAGACAGAGCATGAACAGGGGAGGGGCAGAGAGAGAGGGAGACACAGAATCCGAAACAGGCTCCAGGCTCCGAGCCGTCAGCATAGAGCCCGACGCGGGGCTCGAACTCACAGACCGCGAGATCACGACCTGAGCCGAAGTCGGACGCTTAACCGACCGAGCCACCCAGGCGCCCCTCTGCCTCTGTTTTAGAATGCTCCCCTTTCTTTCCACCTGGCAAGTAAGTCTTGTAAAATGGTAGCTGTTTGCTGGACCCGTGGACTTGGGGCACAGGGGAGGCGTCCAGAGCCAGGGTGGACCTGAAGGTCTCTGTGCAGAGTGCTGGTGAGGTGATGAGGGAGGCCTTCCGGGAGGAGGGGACCTGTCTCTCTGGCTCATGCTCACCCCGCCTCCCCATGCCACAATTCCCGTCCATCTGGGGAGCTGTGAGTGGGATGCAGTGGAGGACGAACTGAAAAGTGTCACAGAGGGAGAAGACCTGTTTTTTTTTTTTTTTTTAACGTTTATTTATTTTTGGGACAGAGACAGAGCATGAACGGGGGAGGGGCAGAGAGAGAGGGAGACACAGAATCTGAACCAGGCTCCAGGCTCTGAGCAGTCAGCCCAGAGCCCGACGTGGGGCTCGAACTCACGGACCGCGAGATCGTGACCTGGCTGAAGTCGGACGCTTAACCGACTGCGCCACCCAGGTGCCCCGAGAAGACCTGTTTTTGCAACGCTTCCGGTTCAGAAGGTCTGTCCAGGGGTCAAGCCCTCTGGCCGTATTGAGGCCACACTGCGTGAAGGTTTGCTGATGCGGCTGTGGGTCTGAATCCTGGATCTCCACCTTCTGTGTGACTTTGGGTTACTTAGCCTCTTTGTGCCTCAGTCTTCCCATCTGTAGAACGGGAATAGGGATCTTGTCGGAAAAGGGTTTTGGTTTTTTTTTTTTTTCATTTTTTCATTTTTTTTTTTTTTTTTTTTTTTTGGTCCTACAGTAAACATCTTTTATTTGTATCGGGGTCATCGGTATGTTTTTTAAATGCTTAAAGCAAAATTTCTCTTTTTCTTTTCGTTTTTTTTTTTTATTAAATATGAAAAATATCGTCAAATTGGTTTCCATACAACACCGAGTGCTGAAGAGGTTTTTGCAAGCAAAGCCAAGACTGGGACAAGAAGGCATAGAATCGAAGAAGGCACACACTCTCGCTATGTACGCAGTGAGCGCTCTTTGGATTTGGTGTCCTAGGCCCTTCACCGGCCCCGCCCTAGTCTCTCTGTCCTGCTTATGAAGACGAATTGAGGAAGAGCTTTGCACAGGGCCTGGCAAACAGGGAGCTCTCATTAAAGGTCGGCCCACCCGGCAATTGTCATGAAGGAAATCTCTTAAAATTCTGAGGGTTGCGCTTTCTTTGCATTGCATTATCTTCCAAGCTACCCGTCATTCCGAAGGGAAATCAGAAAAT
The DNA here is from genome assembly GCF_028749965.1 of Puma concolor. Lineage (NCBI taxonomy): Eukaryota > Metazoa > Chordata > Mammalia > Carnivora > Felidae > Puma > Puma concolor. The sequence continues at coordinate 64,657,526 of NC_141667.1, read as the reverse complement.
CAGTCCGGGTGGCCTGGGTTATGGTGATCACTGCACCGCTCTGTGTTACTCGCCCCTGCAGGGACGGCAGGAAGGGTGGGGGCTGGGCGGGTGCCAGCTTCAGAGATGACTCCACCCACCTGCTTTTCTTCTCACCTCCCAACACCCATCCTCCCTTCGCCTCCACAGCCCGACCCATCTCTTCCCTCCACCCCTCCCCCCTGTAGGGATATAACATTCTCTGATATATTTACACATTTGAAGGCGGGGGGGGGGGGGGGGGTGTGCGGCAATGATCAAACTGGAGCCAAAATGCCTTGGGGAGAGAAGCAAACACTCCAGCAATTAACAGCCTGAGAATCACAGCTCTGCTGGCAGTCCACACCCCTTGCAAGCCTGCGATCTGGGGGGCTGTCTTTGCTTTGCCATTGCCGAGAACACAGAGGGAAATCATTCTGGTTCTTTCCTCCCCTCCTCCCCTCACCCTTCCCTCATCCCGTCTTAGCATCATTTTCATATTTCATGTATTTGTTCATTCATTCCATTTCCATTCTTCCATTCTTTTTTTTTCAAGTTTTTTTATTTATTTTGAGAGAGAGAGAGAGAGAGAGCGCGCGCGCACGCATGTGAGTGAGCAGGGGAGGGGCAGAGAGAGAGAATCCCAAGCAGGCTCCACGCTGTCAGCCCAGAGCACAGCATGGGGCTGGAACTCACAAACTGCGAGATCATGACTTGAACTGAAATCGACAGTCGGACGTTCAACCAGCTGAGCCACCCAGGCGCCCCTCTTCCGTTCTTTTTGCAACAAGCACGTTGCATTCGTTATTTCATTGAAGTCTCCCAGTTGTCTGCCAAGGTGGACGTTAGCCTCGCTTTACAGGTAAGGAGACTGAGGTTTGGCGATGAATAATAGGCAATTCCCCACTCTAAGAGATCCGAACTTTCAAAGGGGAGATGAACACACTAATATCCTCGAGTAGACATGAAGGAAAGAATGGCGTTGTCCATTCAGGCTTTTATTAGTATCCCAACTTAATGGATAAGGAAATAGAGCCCCAGGAGATTTTATGAGAATTACCTTTGGTCACCAAGCAGGGAGTTGGAGTTGGAGTAGATCCAGGATCTGGGTAGGTTTCTTGAGATGGTAAGAGACCATGATGGTATCTTCTCTACTGGGAATACTGACTGGACTTTGGACACAGTGTTGTCACGACTACTCCAAGAGTCCAAGATGAGTAACGTGGTCCCTCTCGCCTGCTGGTCGCTGACCACAAGAGCACAGAACAGCCGTCTGTGTATTGCTCTGTCTGCCCATCTACGTGCCCCTCTGCTGGGAACAGAGCCTCTCTATTTAGGAAGACCCCTTCCCCTGGGCTCAGTCCATTGGCTTTGGGAGCAGCCAGCTCTTCTCCCGGCTCAGGGATGGATGTATGACCAGATGTGGGCCACCAATCACCCTACCTCTTGGCCCCATGATTGGCCCGGGGAGGGACATGCAACCCGCCAGAATCAATGAACTGCAATTTTGTGACCTTTCTGAGGCATTCCTGCGGTAGCTTCTCACCACAAGAGGAAAGGGGCTGAGATCGCAGTTCCTGAGGTGGGAGGCATCACGAGGGACGGGGCTGCACGCTGTTAACACCACATGACCCTGGAAATGCCCTTTGCAGAAGCCAAGAAATTCCCTTTACTGCCCCGTGGCAGCTGGGGGCCTGTCCTTTGAAACAGTCTTGACAAGCGCAGATAGATCAGGTACCCAAAGTTGTGACAGGTATCAGACCCCAGCAGGACAGATCAAAGGGTGTGGTTGCTCGGAGAAGGAAGGAGTAGAGAGCTGTCCAGGATTGGAAGATATGACGTGGACCCTGAAGACAGGAGGAGTGTGCCGTGTCGGTGGCCAGAGTAGATGTGAAAAGCAAATCCCAGGGCGCCTGGGTGGCTGAGTCAGTTAAGCGTCCGACTTCGGCTTAGGTCACGATCTCGCGGTCCGTGAGTTTGAGCCCCGCGTCGGGCTCTGTGCTGATGGCTCAGAGCCTGGAGCCTGCTTCCGATTCTGTGTCTCCTTCTCTGTCTGCCCCTCCCCCGCTCATGCTCTGTCTCTCTCTCTCAAAAAATTAAATAAATAAACATTAAAAAAAGAAAAGCAAATCCCATTCCCACAGTGCGGCCCCTGTGGGGTTTTTCTGCCTCACCTCACCCCTCCCAGCCGCTCCAGGCTCCATCAGTTAAAAGCCATTGTGCGGGCTGTCCCATCCTGCAGAGACCCCTTGCCTGATTCTCTTACCATCCCAGCTCAAACCCTTTTCCAGGGCCAGAGTATCCGTCCAGCACAGGCGGCATGGTGCCCTGAAACTATCGTATACTCACAAAATGTTTTCAATTCTGTATAGTATATATACACGATGGAATATTATTCAGCCGTAAAAAAGAAGGACATTTGCATTTGTGACCATGTGAATCGATCTGAAGGGGGTTAAGCTACATGAAATAAGCCAGACAGAGGAAGACAAATACTATACGGTGTCACTTATATTTGCAATCCAAAACAATAAAAATTAAAAAAAAAAGCCAGCTTCATGGAAACAGAAAATAGAATGGTGGTTGCCAGGAACCAGGAGAAAATGGGGAGATTCAGGTCACAAGGTACCAAACGTTCGGTTGTAAGAAGAATAAGTTCTGAGGGTCTAATGTGCTGCATGGTGGTTATAGTTAACAATATGGTTTGCAGAGTTGAAAATTGCTGAGAGTAGGTCTCAAGTTTTCTGAACACACACACACACACACACACACTCACAAAGTTGACTACTTGAGGTGATGGATATGTCATCTTTCTTGATCTTGGTCATAGTTCCATATATATATATATATATATATATATATATACACATACATACATAAACATATACATATATATATCAAACATAAACATATACAATTATATTTGTCAATTACTCCTCAATAAAGTCAGGAGGGAAAGTTTTTATTTTACTTTATTTTATTGTATTGTATTTATTTTAGAGTGAGATAGAAAAAGAAGCAAGTGTGCGCAATCAGGAGACGGGCAGAGAGAGAAAGAGAAAGAGAGAGAGAAAGAGAGAGGATCTCAAGCTCGGCACAGAGCTGGACTCAGGACTCGATCCCACGAATGGTGAGATCATGACCTGAGCCGAAATCAAAGAGTTGGACGCTCAGCCGATGGAGCCACCCAGGTGCCCTGCTTTATTTTGAAATAAGAAAACAAATGATACGATAATAATGAATATATATAATTATGAATCCATTCTGAATTATATCGATTTTTTATCAGATTACCACCACAGTCATAAAAATATTTAAAAAAAAAATTTTTTTTTTCAACGTTTATTTATTTTTGGGACAGAGAGAGACAGAGCATGAACGGGGGAGGGGCAGAGAGAGAGGGAGACACAGAATCGGAAACAGGCTCCAGGCTCTGAGCCATCAGCCCAGAGCCTGACGCGGGGCTCGAACTCACGGACCACAAGATCGTGACCTGGCTGGAGTCGGACGCTTAACCGACTGCGCCACCCAGGCGCCCCCCATAAAAACATTTTAATCTCTATCCATGTTTTGATGGAGGAAGGGCCCCCGGAAGGCGGAAGTGCCTAGGGCCCATGAAAGTCACAATGGGACTCTCTCCGTTTTCCCCAGGGAAGCCTTCCCTGATGCCCCAGGCTGCAGAAGACTTCTCCAACCCTGTCTGGGTATTTATCATTTATTTTTATAAAGTAAAAATTTTAATGTTTCCATTTATTTTTATAATTGCTTGCCATTGCCCCCGCCGGACTACATACTTGGTGATTGTAAGCCTCTTTGTACCCTGATGTGGTTGAATGAATGGATGCATTTTGTCCTGAAAAAAGGCCTGTGCTGCTCCCGCAGCTTTTTGTCCTTTAAGCACCAACGTGTCCTCGTAGCCTCTGGCCTGGGGGACTGCAGCTTCCAGTCCTGTCACCCTAGGCAGGAACTGACTTGTCAGGAAAGTCACAGCAGCTGCTGCTTGTGTATGGAAAGAGACCCTGTGTCAGTTGCAATTCTCGTTCTTTCTTTCTTTCTGTCTTCGTACCATCGAGGCCTTTGGGATGAGAGTGTAACTTTTGGCAGATTTCTCTACATTTGGGAATAGCATTTGCATGGGGTTCACCCTCACTCACTTCCTGAAGCTGACACCTTCAAGGCTCATCACCCGGAAACTGGCTTAACCCCGGAGTTCTTTTTTCTTGGCGCTCATTTGTGAAGTCTTTGTAACTTTGGTTGATTTGTCCATCCACTCATGTATTCAACTGATACATATCAATTAGCACCAATTCTGTGGGTGCAGTAGGCTTTACGCAAGATGGACGGTACTGATTGGAACAGAGCAAGGACCACACAAATGTCCTTCTCTCCCAGGCCCCTCCCTCTCACTGGCCGTGGAGAATTTCTGCTGACAACCACCTCCCTCCATCACGTGTATTCGTCACTGCCACTCTCTCCCTTTCCTCCTGAGCTGCTCTGAAAACGCAAAAATCTTCTCCCTCCGGTAAGCAGAATAATTCACTTCTCTCCAGCCCTTGCTTCATCTAACAGGACTCATTCCACTTCTCTCCAGCTTCATTTACCCGGACCCATTCTTTTCCCTTGTTTTCCTTTTCGTTCTCCTTGGAAAGGATGTGTGAATATAAACAGAAAACAAAGTTCTGTTGTATAGTTATTTGTAGTCTCAGAACTTCATTTTAATATCCTCCTTATGGATCTTTGCTTTTGAAGAGAAATGCTATAGGAAAGAGAAATTTGTCCGTGACTTTATCTGCGTATATCTTGGGATCTTAAAACCAATAATGAGTGATTATCAAAGGAAAAAGTGTCCTTCCCCTTTTCTAGAGGTTTTGGACCGTTGGATTTGGGAGAGTGTTGGCGGGGAGGAGAATAACCATTAACAATAGATATGAGTTCCTTGCCTAACTGAATTGTTCGGTGTCACCTTCAGGAGAGGCATGATCCAGCCACTCTAATAATGTAGCCTAACATCTTACATTTCTGCCTTCCCAGAATGGTTTCAGTCACATAGGCTCAGGACTGCACGTTGCCTGCCAGCAATTTCCCGGGTCATGTGTTTCCATATTCGAATCCAGTAGTTAAGAAAGAAAATCTGCCTTACTAATGAATCTGAGCCAATGACCTAAAGGTAAGCCATGTTGGCTCTGATTGGCCTGTGTTAGGTTGTAGGTCTGTCCTTGAACCTATCACCGTGGCCAGACTCAAGCCAATAAGAGCTGAACCTTAGAGCCGTGGGTGGAGTCAATCTCACCTAAATTTCAACAGCCAGGAAATGTAGGTGTACCTGGGAAAGGGGATCGGATACTGGAGATTCATCCAATCTATGGGTCTCCACAGAAGATGTGTCTTTGGAATGCATCACACATGGAATTACATGGCCAAAGTCACAGAGGTGAGAAAGCAGAAATCCCGAGGTAAAGGAGGGTTTGGATAATTTGTCTTCTTTCCCAATCCCCTGACTTTTCAGCTCAGTCCCTCCAGTACTCCAAACCCCCAGCCTTCCATCCCACAGGGCCTACAGTCTTATCAACTTGTCATTGTCCCTTACCCCTCCACCTCCCCTCTTCCCTTTGCCTAAATGTCATGGTTAATCATGACCCCCCTTCCTTTACAACATCCTCGACCCCCTTGCTTTGAGATCCGTGGTTCACTTCCGGGTTGTTGCAGCTTGAAGATTACCCAGAAGGCAAAAATCTGCCTGGATTTCATCATGTGGCTGACTCCATAGTAAAGGCATTTGTTGGCTTGACGAGTATACCTGTTTCCTATTACTTCTGACATCAACGACCACAACCTCAGTGGCTCAAAACCATCTAACTTTGTTCTCTTACAGTTACAGAAGTATGAGTTCAGTCTCACTGGGCTAAAAGTCAAAATGCCAGCAGAACCTGGTCCTTCCGGAGGGTCTAAGGGGAGAAGCTGGTTCCTGACTTTTCGGCCTGTAGGGGCCACCTGCGTTTCTCAGCGGCTGCCTTCTGGCCGCATCTTCAAAGCACGTCGCTCGGGTCTCCGTTTCTAGCTTCAGCAGGGTTTCTCCTCTGACCAATTCCTCCTGCGCCCCTTTTATAAGGAGCACGTCAGGCTCCTAGCATCACCTCCCGTCTCAAGATCCCTCCCTTCTGCACATCTGCAACACCCTTTTGTCATATAAGGTAATAATCACAGGTTTCAGAGATCAGAGTGTGAACATCTCTGAGGCTGTTGGGGGGGGGGCATTTGTCAACCTGCCACGAGGGCCAAACAATCACTAATATTCTTATGGATCAGGAAGTTGCTTTCTAGTCCTCATGCAGTTGCTGGGAAGGCAGATGGTCTGGCCAGCCCCCGGGCTGGGGTCTGCATGGCTGGTTGCTGGACCCTAGGTGGGTTCGAAGGAAAGCCCACGCAGCCTAGCGCTTAGGGAAAATGAAGGAAATCTGGCTTTGGCATGCAGCCTTCAGTCCAGATCAGCTAGGTTACACTGATGGCCTTCACAGTGCCCCAAATCTCAGAGATTCAAGACAACAATGCTTTTGGCCAAGTCCAGTGGGATCCGGGCATCTTTCTAGGGGCACTGATCTGCAACTCAGCCGTTCTCGCTTCTTTGAGCTGTGGCTTCCCCATCCTAACGCGAGGTCCCCTCCACGTCTGCTATGTGCCAAGAAGAAAGAGACCGAGAAGGACTTTTCAGTATGTTGGCCCAGAAGTGGTACTGTCACTTCCATTTAAGTTTCTCTGGCTAGGGGCGCCTGGGTGGCTCCGTCGGTTAAGCGTCCGACTTCAGCCAGGTCACGATCTCGCGGTCCGTGAGTTCGAGCCCCGCGTCGGGCTCTGGGCTGGTGGCTCGGAGCCCGGAGCCTGTTTCCGATTCTGTGTCTCCCTCTCTCTCTGCCCCTCCCCCGTTCGTGCTCTGTCTCTCTCTGTCCCAAAAATAAATAAACGTTGAAAAAAAATAAATAAATAAAATAAAATAAAAATAAAAAAAAAAGAAAGGGAAGCAGAGCCGACATTGGTGAGTGCCGGCCACCATGCCAAGGGTGCTGGTCAGTGGACAGGTATTTATGGGAGGCGAATCTGGGCAAGAAGCTGAGATGTCCCGAGGGCACTCTAAGAGCAGGTGTAGGTACCCCGCGTTCTCCTGCTCCTCCCCCAACGACCCATTGTTTTGACATCCGCCAGGAATGCCGAACTTAGACCCAGGAGGGAGAAAGAGAATTTGCCTTTATCTTCAGATTTCACAGTTCTAATTAAGCTCCTGCCTTCCTCTGCCAGGGACATGAGCACAAATCAGAATTATCTAAAGAACTCAAAGAGGAATTTAGCCTTCAGACTCTAAATGTGTAGCGTTCTTGGATTCCCACTTCAACAAGGCAGAGATGATTAAAAAAAAATGAATTTTGCTTTATGTCAGAAAGTTCAAAACAAGTGAATTCACAGAGAAAGCTCTTGGCAAAGGCTCCAGACTCGGAATTAGACAGACCTAGGGTAGAGGATTTTAGCTCTTACCCTGCCACTGTGGAATCTCTGTAAGATGAGCTACCCCCACCCCCCCACCCCCCCGGTCTATATTATGAAGCGATAACACAGGTCCTGCAGGGGTGTGAAGACTGGATGAAATGCGCACGTCCCCCTGGCCCCTGCCTGCACCGCTTAAGGTATATTCCATCTCTCCTCCCTCTTCGGAGAGTTACCAGCCGACGGAGATTGTATTGGTGATACACCAGACACGTGGGTAGGACACGATGGAACTTGGCAGAATCATATGCCGAAGGATTAACTGAGATTTTTCTTGTCCTTGCATTTCCTTGCAGCCCTGGTCCCGACTCAATCCAAACAGCCCAGGTGGGGGGGGGGGGCGCCCTGTGCTCCCCACCTCCGAGAAGGAATGCCAAGCAGAAGCCTTTCGGTTTTAGAACTTGAGGCCTTACGGGGAACGTGCAAAACTTCCAGGCCACACAATAAACGCAGGAGAATACATCGGTATAGACGAACTCGACCCCCACCAGCAAAGCCAGACCCATATTGTCCAGGGGGTGGAAGGAGGGGTGGGGGCAGAAGAGAGGAGAGGTTAGAAGTCAGGGGGTCCCTTAGAGGGCTTGCTGTGGGTTCTCTCCAGAGAGGACAGAAAGTAGAATCCCCAAATCTGATAGCGGTGGGTGCCCTGACCGATCTTCCAGGTAGAGCCCTGGGACGTGATGACCCCCGGGGCTGGGAAGCGATGTGGTGTATTCTCAGGGGTGGCTGTGAGTAGCTCAGAGATGCGTAGAGCTTTTCATCGAGAGTGGTGGATGACGGTGGCCTCAGTCTTCCCCCTCGCTACCTCCACCATAGGCCAGGCTTGCAAGATGGCACCCATTGTACCCTGCTGATTTGTAGGTGGCAGGGCACCAAAGAAGGGCTTTGGTGGTGGGAGGGCGTATCCAGTGGCAAGAAGGGCTGGGGACGGGTCCGCTTCTTCCAGGGCAGCCGCGGGGCCGCGTGGCAGGCGGCATAGACAGTCGTCCATTTCCACTGCGTGAGTCCTAGGGCGGTCAGAATTTCTGCTGGCTGTGTTGTGCCTGGATGTGAGGCACCTAACTCGGTTCTCAGGTCTTCCTAGAGATCGTGTGCAAGGGTACCCCTTCTGATAAATCCCGCTCGGCTTGAACTGCTAGAGTGGATTCTGTCCCGGGGGGCAACTGGGACCCTGACTGGCACCATGACTAAGCGGGAGCTCATGTGACCGATAGTGGGAACAAGGTCGTCCCAGTAAGTGCCAGCAGAGGCTAACGGGAGGACCAGAGGAGCACTTCGTTGTCACACCGTTCCCCCTCTCCACTGTGACGTGACTCCAGGGCAAGGAACGGCCGCTGCCTTACCTGTGGTCGCCTTTCCCCCACCCGTCAGACTGGTAACTCCAAGGAGACAGCAAATGGTCACACACGATTACAGGAAGCCGTGTTCAGCTACTGCTCCATCAGTGGTCTGAGACTTAGACCCCAAAATGATGCTTGGGTTCCCAAAGAACAGGCTAAGTAAAGATTTCTAAATCTCTGCCTCACACCCTTAAGGTGGCGTCTATTAAACACAAAAACAAAGCAAAACACAGAACATAAAAGGTAATGGTGAAAAATGGGGAGAAACTGGAATCTTCGTGCATCGTTGGGAGGACCATAAAATGGTCCAGCTGCTGTGGACTTCGGCGTCGCCATTCCTCGAACAATTAAAGATAGAACCACCATATGGTCCAGCAACCCCACTTCTGGGTATGTGCCCAAAAGAATTAAAAGCAGGATTTTATTTTTTTTTTTAATTTTTTTTTCTTCAACGTTTTTTATTTATTTTTGGGACAGAGAGAGAGCATGAACGGGGGAGGGGCAGAGAGAGAGGGAGACACAGAATCGGAAACAGGCTCCAGGCTCTGAGCCACCAGCCCAGAGCCCAACGCGGGGCTCGAACTCACGGACTGCGAGATCGTGACCTGGCTGAAGTCGGACGCTTAACCGACTGCGCCACCCAGGCGCCCCTAAAAGCAGGATTTTAAAGAGATGTTCGTACACCCCATGTGCATAGCAGCGTTACGCACAACGGCCAAGAGGTCAAAGCCGCCCGAGCGTCCGGTGACAGAGGACTAGCTAAAGAAAAGGTGGCAGATATGTGCAAAAATGGAATATTATTTAGCATCGAAAAAAAAAAAAGAAAGAAGGCATTCTGCCACCTGCCACAGCTTGGATGAACCTTGAGGATGTTATGCTGAGTGAAACAAGCCAGACACAAAGAGGCAGATGTGGTATGATGGTTCTTGGAAGAGAGAGAGAAGCCACACTCAGAGAGGCAGGAAGCACAGCAGTGGTTTCCAGGGCAGGGGGGGTGAGACTGGGGAGATGTTGAACGGGCACAGTTTCCGTTTTACAAGGTGGAGAGTGTTCTGGGGACGGGTGCGGGTGACAGCTGCCTGCACAGCAGTGTGAATACACTTAATAACCAGTGAACTGGGTACTGAAAAATAGTGAAGATGCTAAGCGTTATGTTACGTGTATTTCCCCACAAATAAAACCGAAAGAAGAAAAGGTTATCTGAACTGTTCGTCGAGAGTGGCTAGCTATGGGGCGCCTGGGTGGCTCAGTTGATTAAGCATCGGACTCTCCTTTTTAATGTTTATTTTTGAGAGAGAGAGAGAGAGAGCGCACAGGATGGGCAGAGAGAGAGACACACACACACAGAATCGGAAGCAGGCTCCAGGCTCTGAGCAAGCGGTCAGCACAGAGCCTGATGTGGGGCTCGAACCCACAAACTGTGAGATCATGACCTGAGCCGAAGTCAGACGCTTAACCAGCTGAGCCACCCAGGCGCCCCACATCTGACATCTTGATGATGGCTCGGGTCATGATCTCACAGTTCGTGAATTCAAGGCCCCGGGTCGGGCTCTGCACTGAGCATAGAGCCTGCTTGGGATTCCCTCTCTCTCTCTGTCCCCCTCTTGCTCACACACACACTCTCTCTTTCTCTCTCTCTCTCTCTCAAAATAAATAAATATTCAAAAAGCGAGACAGAGAGAGTAGCTAGCTAGAATCCAAGAGTATTGGCACTGACCAAGGCATCAGAGGTCACCTCTATCCCCAGAGGGGAGATCTGAGGCGCAGAGAAGGGAGGGGACAGACATTATCGTTCAGGCCTGTGCTCCTTCTCCTCTCCCTCTCTCGCCCCTGCAGTGTGACAGACACCCGGGGGACTGACATGCTGTCCCCACCCTGCGATGCTCTCTTCTGCCTTGCCAGGCTCTGCTCTGGCCCCTGGCTGCTGGGTACTTGACGATGACTCAAGGACCAAGCCAGAACTGGAAGCAGCAGGCCCAGGCTCTAATTAGATCTTCTCAGTCCTGAAAGGGTGGGTCGGAGCCCTGTTCTTCAGACGGTCACCTGCGAAGACACGCCATCGTGCAAATGAAACAGCCACCTCTACCGAGCTCTCACTGCGTGCCAGATCTGTAGGCCCCGTCACCTTTACTCCCACCCTCCCCTGTGAAGCAGATGCTGTTATTACGTCATTCCAGAAGCACGGAGCAACTCATCCAAAGCCTCACGGCGGGCGTGGAACACGGCCGGGTACTCTGCGGGGTCAGAGCGACTGTTAGAATGTTAGAGTCAGAGTATCCTTAGAGATCACTGTAACCACTCTTCTCCCCGTTTGAGGCCAAGAAAGGTTGAGAGGCCTCCAATTTATGGCGGAAGTGAGAGAGAACCCAGGCATCAGACCATCCGCTCAGCTGAATGGCCTTGGCCTTAGATATATAAGACACTGGGAAAATCTCCTTGGTGGCTCAAGTCAGTTCCTTCTTAGGATCCAAACTGAGGTCTTCTGGATCCTTCTTAGGATCCAAACTGAGGTCTTCTGCCAAGGAATACCCTCAAATCTCTCAGACTTGCCTCAAGCCGCTGACAATAGCTAAGTACTTACAGTCATGTGCGAAGAAGGGCTCATTACCTCCATTTTGCAGATGTGGCAACAGGTTTCTGAGAGGTGACCCCTCCCCCCTTGCCCAGGACACCAGCCAGTGGATGCGTGTATTATTTTGCTAGGGCGGCTGTAGCAAAGTACCAGAGACTTGGTGGCTGAAAACAACAGAAATTTATCTTATTTATAGTTCTGGAGGTTATAAGTCCAGAATCAAGATGTAGGCAGGTTGTTTCTTCCTGAGGTTTATGACGGAAAATCCATTCCAGACTTCTCTCCTCGGCTTTATAGATGGCTGTCTTCCCTCTGCACATACCTCTGGGTCCAAGTTTCCCCTTTTATAAGGACACCAGGCATGTTGAATGAGGGTCCACACCGATGGCCCCGTTTTAATGGAATCACCTCTTTAAAAACCCTATCTCCAAATACAGTCCCATTCTGAGATACTGGAGGTTATATGAATTTGAGGAAAACACAATTCAACCCCTAACGGTGAGAACGCTTTGGAGGCCAGGTACGGGAACTGTGAAAGCCTGGGCTCTCTCCTCCACCACCTACAGCCTCCATGCCAAAGTCAAGGCCAGTGGTTGATCTCCCACGAAGCTTTCACCGATGAGTTATGAGCAGAACCTGACCGCTCTTCCCAGAAGCACAGAAAAGGCAACCATCCAAATGGGTGACACCCCATCTACTTCTGCAGCTCCTCTCAAACCTCGCCATCAAGTAACAGAGAGATCCACAGAGAAAGGAGCTCAGATAATTCTAAAAAAAAAAAAAAAAAAAAAAAAAAAGGCGAAAACATTCTGGATCTTACTTGTGGTAAAAGACAGAAAAAGCTCGACAAGCTATTTTCACCAAACAAATCAAAAAAAATCAAGAAGCTAGAAGTTAGATAATACCCAGTGCTGGTGATGCTGGGGGGAGACAGACACACACGTGTATCGCTGGTGGGAGTATATAACGGTGCACCCTCCAGGGAGTGACTTTTGGCTCTACCTGCTGAAATCACAAATTCATGCTCCAAACGTATCCAGAAATTACACTTGTAAGGTTCTATCTACAGCTCTGCCACCGCACTTACACGAAACAAAACGGGTACACGGTGTTGGATTTCAGCATCGTGCTAGCAGAAGGTTCCCCCAACCTAAGTGCCCATTAAGAGGATACCGTTTAAATCAATTGTGGTTACAGCCGTACAATGGACTACAACTCTAAAGGAGAATAAGCAAATTATTTATGAACTGACGTGAACAAAAAAAGTAGAAGAGGAAAGCCACAGCGTAGGAGAGGATGCAAAATATGCTATCATTTGTGTGCAAACCTAATATATATTTATATGTTTGCACGCACACAGAGCACGGGTGGGTTGTCACACACAAAAAGCCAGTGTGAGTTGTTACTTTCTGGGAAGGAAGCGGGATGGCTGGGGAGGGGGAGGGGGGCAGGGAACGGGCCTGAAAGGCACATTTTAAATCCGTTCTGCAGGCAAGAATTAGTTATCTTAAAACATATGCAATCACAAAGAAATGTCTTACCATCAAACTATGGGCCCCATTTGGTGGCTTATTCCTCCAGGCAAGACTTGAGCCTTTAATAGTTTCCCAAATAAATTCAATTAATTTTTATTCGCATTTAATGAACCCAAATTAAACCGGTACCGGCATGGGGAGAGAGAGGGGGGAAAGCTTAGTACAAAGAAGCCACACAGATCAAAAGTCATTCCCGGCTTGCTTTCCTTTTCCCAGCCCTCTCCCTGCAGGAGGCAGAGTTAACCCTTCCCTCTCCAGCACACCGCAATCTGGACCATAGAGAGTGACAGCCATTCGTCAGCGGGTCTCAGAGGCAATGTGGCTCTCAGACAGGCTTTGGCACTGGACAAACACGGCTTGGAATCCTGGTCTGGTTGTGCCCAAGCTGTGTGCCTCTGGGGGTCTGCCCGCCTCTCTGTTGCTCCCTTTCCTACGTGGTGGGGAGGGGGACATCATCGCTTGCTTTCTATGCTTGTTGTCAGGTGGAGTCAGGGAAGGGCCAAGCACAAGGCCAGCCACCAACTGGGCCTTCTGTCAGGACCATTTCTACTCAAAGTTTTCACCTGCTCTGACCACCAGTGCTGTGCCAGGTGCTGGGAGACACCAGAGCAAGGCGAGTCCTGGCTGTCACAGAGCTTGCATTTGAGACCCTTGGTGGCTAACCTTACCGCCATCATTGCTTTCGTGTGCACGCACAGCCTCTGCGGCACTCCATTTCCTGCTCTGGCCTTTCTACTGACTCTCTGATGTCAGCACAGGCTCTGGACCTGGCACAGGGTCCCCGCTCAGAAAGGCCTGCTGAGAACAGCGGTAAGAAGCACATGGGACACCTGCTTCCCCCTTGGCCCTCCTCTCCAGGTTGCAAAACGACACAGCAGAACGGAACCCCAGCAAGCTCCCTTCACACCCCATCGGGCAGCTGGAGCCCTGAGAGGTCTGCGGTCATGATTTCTTGGTAAGTGCTGGCGTAGACTCCTCAGATGGAGAAAACTGGCTTCTCAGCCCATGAGCCTCCCGTAAGAGAAGCCAAAGGAGCCCCCCCGGCTTCAGAGCGCCATGGGAGGTCCTGCACCATCCACCATCAGTGCTCTGATGGAGGTGGCCCTCACAGAAGGGGCCAGGTAGCCAGCTTGGGTGGTGCAGGCAGGACACCACATTCCTGAGGCCAAAAAGAAAAGAGAAGGTTGGGTCCATGAGGACACATTCTCTGCGTGGTTATTTTGGGGCTTTTGGCATTTGTAAAAAATCTCCAAAGTCTATAATTCCGTAATTAAGAGTTCCCTCCCACACGTTACGACGTCTCTAAGACAATGCAGACAGAACGGAGACGCTGGGCCCAGTTAGAGGCTCGGTAGACATCAGGAGGAGTGGTTTGAGTACTGAGCAAACCCCTGTCGGCCCTTCCATATCTATCCACATGGGGCTGCGGGGGTCGTAGTCGCGGAACTGGCTGGCGGATCTGCAGAGACTCGGGCCAGAATAATGAAAGCTTTCATATTAATGCAGCTCGTATTTACGTGAAAGAAAGAAAAGTGACCATGAGACAGATTGGGAGAAGAAACCTACATTTTGGGCACCTATCATTTGTCAGGTGCTTTAAAAGCATCCCTCTCATTGATGCAAAATCACGCTCTCATTTTAGACTTGGGGATGCCAAAGCTTGGAAAAATAGAGCAAATGAGCCCAGTTCCACAGGGAGGAATGGAGGTCGCAGCCGAAGGGCCATATCAGCTGCGGAAGCCCAGGCTCATCTCAGGGGGACACGGGCAGCTGTGTTCCCTCTGTGCATTCAGACCCCACTGAGGGGTTTGCCTCCTACTGACGAGGACACGGAGTTCTGATGTCCTGGTGGCTCTGAAATCGCTTGTTTTTTTTTTGCCTATTCTCTTCCTCCTCCTCTTCCTCCTCCTTCTCCTCCTCCTCCTTGTTCTTCTTCTCCTTCTTTTCTTCTCCTCCTTCTCCTTCTCCTCCTCCTCCTTCTCCTTCTTCTTCTTCTTCTTCTCCTTTTCTTCTTCTTCTTCTTCTTCTTTTTCAAGATTTTATTATTAAGTAATCTCTACACCCAACATGGGACTCGAACCCACAGCCCCGAGATCAAGACTTGCATGTTCTACTGACTGAACCAGCCAGGAACCTCTATTCTTGGATGATAAAGTGCATCTGGCCTGGCAGGCTGTGTCATCCAAGAGGGACAGGACACTCTCTTGTGCCGGGGCCCTGAACCAGGCATCGAGGAGGCAGAGATGAAGAAGCAGCAGCCTCGGCCCTCAATGGACTGGGCGGGTGGACCGAATTGGTCTCGGAGCCAAGAAGACCCGGGTCTGATGCCCACCTTGGGCACCAGCAGCCATGTGACCCTGGGCCAACCCCCTTATTCCTTCATGCCCACGTTGCCTACAGACATCAGGTATAATAATATCCTGTAAGGTTGCTTCAAGGGTTAAATGAGATGGTGTACTTAGAGTTCTGGCATACCGTGAGTGCTTAATCTTAATCTTACCATATGGCCGGTGACCAGTCTTACTGTTAAAAAGATATGCTTGCCCAGCCTCCCAACAGTGTCGAACTTTAGAAAATACACTGTGTTATAGGGGAACAGAAATTCAGATTCTGGGCTGGTGACACCCAGGGGTAAGACATTCAACCCAGAGGCCGGGTGGGAAGGAAGAGGGGAGAAATCAGATTATTCCTGTTCTCCCGAATTCATGTGCTGGAACCTCACTCCCAATGTGATGGTTGTAGCGGGTGGAGCTTTGGGAGGTGATGGACGGCAGAGCCCTCCGGAACAGGGTTAGTTCCATTAGGAAATTATAAGCCACCCGGTCTATGGTCTCTGGTACAGCAGCTGGAACGGAGACAAGTCTCAACATGTCTTTACTATTTATTTGATTTGACCAATTTGTCTGGAAGCTTGGGATCTGGCGTGTTACGTCGCTTGAAGCTCATGATCATCAGTGAGGTGGGAATCGTTTTCTTGTCCATTTGACAGGTGGAGGGACTGAGGCTCGGACACGTAAAAGTCACTCAGCCGTCAGCGGCACAATTGTTCAGTGATGCATTTGCCCATTCGATCAACAAATACTGAGCGGGGCCCCTCCTGTGTGCCAGGCTCTGTGCTAATGGCCGGTGTGCCAAACTCTCTTTATTACAAGACAGACCCAGCGCCTGCCCTCAGGATGCTTACAGCCTAGTGAGGGAGCCAGACGTGTATGGAATACTCATGGAGGATCACATAGTTGCAAACTGTGAGAAGTACCCTAAAAAGCAAAGCAGATGTTGGCACTCATCAGAACAGAATTGGAGTCACCAGGGAAAGGGGCCGGGTGGGGAGATACTTCCAAAGAGGAGGGAACCCTGGCACAAGGTCTTATCTGATCAAGAATGAATCTCTTGGGGACGTCTGGGGAGCTCAGTCGGTGAAGCGTTCCACTCTTGACTTCGGCTCAGATCATGATCTCTGGTTTCATGAGATCGAGCCCCACGTCGGGCTCTGCGCTGGGCGTGGAGCCTGCTGGGGATTCTCTCTTTCTCTCTCTCTCTCTATGCCCCTCCCCTGCTTGTGCGCGCGCACACGTGCTCGCTTTTGAGAAAAGGAAAAGAATGAATCTTCTGGTTCCCAAGGTGGAACTGATGGCCTCCCAGCCGCCTGTAAGATCTCATACAGCCTCCCAGCCGCCTCAGACTTCCTGGGGAGGAAGATGGGGGTTCCTAGCCGCAGAGGTGAGTCTCTCCGTCTGCAGGCAGCAAGATGTCTCGCGGCAGCCAGAGTCCCTTGGGGGGACAGGTTTTCCACGTCAGCAAAGAGGTGTGGAGGCCACATTAAGGGGGGTGCGTCTAATTGCTTTAGGCCACGCATGAGTGATGCCATCAGCCAGTGAACATTCTGAGATTTTCACAGAGGCTAGGCGGCGATGAGAGCACGAATGACCTTTCACCCTCGTAAAAACACACGTCAAAAGTCAGTCAACCCCAGCCCCGTGGCCATAGGCAAACAGCTGGAGGTGCCTCAGCACCTGAGTTCTGTTGGTTTCAACTACTTTAGAAGCCTGGCAACTAGAGAAAGAAGGTATCATTTACTTGGGGTGGCTCCCAAAGCAAGGAGAGGGTTCCTGAATTCTTGTACCAAGAGGACCAGCGCGGGAGATACCCGAGCTATCTCAGACCGAAAGTCAGGTTCAGGTAGAATCAGGAGACACCAGCAGGAGCTGGCCATGCAGTGAATGGAAGATTCTGATCTTTACCCTAAAACTGCTGGGGCGACTGAAGGCATTTAAGGGGAAGTGGCATGGTCCGGTGCCTGCTTTGAGAAGAGATCTCTGCAGCTCTGGGAAGTCGTACCGGGCAGGGGTGTGTGGGGAGCAGAATGTGGGCGCAGGAAGAGGGCACTGGCGGTGAAATGAAGGATCTATGGGAGCGGGGGTGGAAAACACCACGGGCAGGCCACAGGATCTGGCCCACTTCCTCTCCCAAGCCGGCCGCGCAGAGCCACATTTTCTCATAGGGTCCAAGTATCCGGGCAAAGCATCTCAACTGCTGGGAACAGGACCGAGAGCTTTGTCTGAACACTGGGCACTGACTAGAGGAGCTGATGACCGTGAACAGATTTTGAAATCTAAGTGTCTCCAAGATGAAACAGGCCGGAAGCAGAGATGTGGGGGTGGGTGGGGGGCAGGGAGGGAGCCTGCAAGAGGGGCCAAAGATGAGTGTGTTTCCCTCTGTGCATTATAAACCTCAAGCAGTAGAGTGGAAGTAATAATCAAACTCGGGTTTTATAATCAGAGCGCCCCCTTCTTTCTTCTGTTATGGAGGTGCCTGCCCCCCCCCCCGTCATACAATTTGATGTGAACATCCCTTAACTGATCACCAGACAGCTCATCACGAGAGAACAGAGGACACATGTATCCAATTCTTGGCTTTTGAATTTCTAAATAACAAATAATCTATAAAATAAAGAGGAACGGTCAGGGCCCGTTGCCCCCCTCCCGAAGCTTCCACACCAGTGGCGGGAGGTGACAGGCAAGGAAAACAAAGGACACAGGTTGAAAGAGAGATGAGGACAGGAAGGCCAACCCAGGGGTCGCTGGCAGAAGCTGGGTCGGCCTGGGAGGCCACCTACTTGCACTCCCCTGGGGCTTGCTCTGCACGACAGCCTGCCCAGTTTCTGGAGCACTGGGCACCATTGGATGTCACCATCAAGAAGCTGCTCATGAGACCGAAAAGTGCCCGTCACCCGCAGCCCTCACAGCGCCCATGAACACCTGCGTCGGCCCCCACCCGACTCGCCTGGGCAGGCCACTACCCCCGCGACCTCCTGGACCCCCCTGAGCACCCCACCCAAGATGAAGGAGGTTGTGCTAAGGACCCAAAAGTCCCTCCTTCCATGCACGGAACGATCAGGGGCCTCCTCTCCACACAGAACTGACTTCCTAACTTATCGGGCTTGGGGGCTTGGGGGTTTTTTGCATCGTGGAGTCAAATTACATCTGTTGACCTGAGACGGGGCCTTTCCCCCCTGCTTCACAACACACCTTAGAGGTCTTTCCTTGTCGGGACACAGAAGAGTACTTTGTTCTTTTTAACAGCCGCAAAAGAATTCGTAACATGGAAACAGCGAAAGTTGTGAGCACCCTCTACGGTGAACATTGCTTTGTTTCTGTTCCCCACTGTTATAAAACGGATGCATGAACTTGTGCCTTCCTGTGTGTGTGTGTGTGTGTGTGTGTGTGTGTGTGTGTCTTTGTGCTTTTCGAGTGTGGAATTTCCGCATCAAATTTTGATAACTTCTGGCCTTTCGCCTTACAGAAAGGCAGCATTATTAGATCCCCATGTTGTAAATGACTGGACAGAAACTTAGAGGGAAAGAGACGTGGCCCAGATACCCGACTGCTGGAGCGGAAGAGGCAGGATGTGAATCCAGGTCCGCAACTCCCAGCCCCAGGGAGCAGGTACACAGCAGCCTAGGCTGGAAGAAGTCTCTACTGCCGGGACAAAGTGGGGGCTGTGATGGGTTTGGAGGCACCGAGCATCTTATGGGCCCAGCCAGGTGTGTTCCCGGGCCCAAAGGAACCTGTGCCACTTGTGTTCCTGTGTTCAGCCCTGTCTCTGCCCCAGCCCGAGGGTCACCACCAGCTTCCTGAGGGTAGTCCCTGCCCCAGAGGCGGGAACTGCCAGATCAACCCATCGGCCTGGAGTCAAGGTTACCAAACAAAACCAATGTGCCGCTGGGCCCCCCTGACGGACGGATGGCTGAGCCTGTCTTTCTCTTCCAAGCCCCGTGGCGGATCTTTCTGGGCGGCAGATGTGTTGGGGGCAAAGTGGCTCCCGCGGCACTCAGCAAATTCTCCGACCCAGCCCCAAACACAATCCCCGTTCGTGAAGGTCTAATGAATGTCCCGCTCGGGTTTACTTGGAGGCCTCAGTTAATAAAGAGCGAGCCATGACAGATCTTGGGGCTTTATTCCATTTCTCCTTCTGAAGTTGGGAAAAGGGCAATTTCTTTCTCCAAACCGTATTATTTAAGGGCAGTATTTCGAGCGAGAGGGTCAGAGATCAAGAGAAGTTCAGCGCTAATTGGCAAGCAGTCTGAGTAATTTCATTAATCTCCCTTCCCCTCAGTAGGCCAGGCATGCAGCCCGTTCCTGGAACCGGTGGTTAATTCACTGTAGTCCACACAGACTTCCATCACTCCTACTCATTTATCAAGCCAGTGGCAGGTGTTTACCTGCCTTTCTCTCCTAGAACGCAAGCTGCTGACCGTCCCTGGATGCCGGCACCGCGTCACATTCCCGGCCCCCCTGTGCCCTACACAAGGTCAAACACGGAGTAGGTGTTCCATGACCGTCTGGAGCATGGAGGCCGGGTTCATTCATTCACTTGATAAATACTCCACAGCTACGACGTGCCGTGCTCTGTGCTACACTTGAGTTTGCCTGATTGGGTGGCCAGTTCCTAAGCAAACTACCACATCTGATGGCACAAAGCAAGAGCCCTGGACTAAAAGCCAGAGATACGGGTTCGGCCTTGACCAACTCCCTTTCTTGGGTGTTAGCTTCCTGCGCTATGCGAGGAGGGGTCCTGGAGGGCCGCCTTGTCCCTCCAATGAGCCAGCTTTGAGGAGGAATTGATCATCTTTATCGGAGTGCGTCGTTCTTTAAAGAAACAGATGTGCCGCTCACTGAGTACCAGATGTTAGACAAAAGCGATCAGTCCTGGGGAAATTAACCGTTTGTCTACGCTGTTCACCGATGGAAGGCGTGGATCAGTATTGCTGGGTAAGCCTGCGGCAAATGGCAGAGGCTGAGGCCACGACGGGGCGGGCAGGAAGGTCTGTGGCCCCGGACTCAGGTAGACCGGGGCTTGAAGCCTTGAGCGACTGCTTCCTAGCTGTGGCCTCTCTTGGCAACTAGAGAGAATCTTAAGTAGATTCCATGCTCGGCAGGGAGCCCAACTCCGGGCTTGGTCCCACGACCCTGCTGTCATGACCTGAGCCCAAATCAAGAGTTGGACGCTCAACTGACCGAGCCACCCGGCTGCCCCTCTATCATAACACCTCTACGTGGAGACCTTGGGCAAATCATTCATCGTCAGTTTTTTCATGTAAATAATAAGTTATTATTTAGGGCTTTTAAAAAATATTTTATAATTCTATTATTTATTAAATTATATAAATTCTTTATTAAGAGAATAATTTTATTATTTTATAATAAACTCTCAGTCAATGGCAGCTATTAACACGTAATGCCCTGGTACACGGTAAGTGGTAAATAGAGCCCTTGGTGGGGGAGGGGGGGTTCATTTGAACAGTAGACTTTGGTGCTCCCAGTGGCTCAGGAAGAGTCCGTGGGAGCATAACAGTGCTGTTCAGCTCTGTAGGCGTGGGTGTGTGGCAACGTGCAGTGAGCGAGGGTCAGTCCGACTCTTAGCGGGCTGGGGGTGGGGGGGACCCTGGCTTTAGACTTGGGCAGGACCATCCCACTCAGCAGTAGAGTCAGAATCAAGACCCTTCCGGGACCCTAAGGGTCAGAGAAGACCATTTGTATTCAGGTGGGGTTCAAGAACCCCAGCTCCTTGCTCTGAATCTGCTATTTAAGGCAGGGACCCAAGAGGAGCCACTGTGACCCACAAATAGTATTTCAAGGTTTATAATGTGGCTTATGATGCTTAGGGATGTGTTTTGGTTCTGTGTGTGTGTGTGTGTGTGTGTGTGTGTGTGTGAGGAAAATCAACTAATAGCATGTCAACCTAGCACCCAGATGTTTCCGACCTGCACTTGCTGCCCTCGTGGTGATTATTGTCCCAGGTGGGGAAAGGAAGTCTCCTGTCCCCATTATATTAATGCCAACAAGAGACTGGATTCGTTCCAGCTTTGGCTTTCCACGCTTTCCCTCGGGAAATCACGTATGACATTTCCCTCTGAGCAGGCAGAAGCTGTTTTCCCACCTTCAGCACTGAAAGGCCATCCGCCAGCGGGAGCCCCTCTGTGGCAGGGGTCCTGCAGGGCCTGCTGACTCGCAGAGGTTCCACAAGCACAACAGGGAACGAGAAGGGGGGCAGGAGGGGCTGGGAGCCCCCCAGGCGGCCTCCTTCTCCACCCATGATGCTGCAACGTGTCCTGGCCACGGTGGCATCTCAGCAAGTTCTTGCACACGGTGGCATCTCAGCAAGTTCTTGCACAATGGTTTGAAAACTCTGGATTCATTCTGCCTGGAAACGTGCACACCCCTAGCCTGGTCTTGCCCCCCTACCAGCGGACTGGCTTCTGCCTTCAAAGCAGGAGGGAGCAGGCCCAGCTCTCCGACCCCCTTCCTCCCCCTTGGACTTGTGGATCTCTCAGAAATATTAATGGCCATCACAAATCTCTGCCACTTAAACAAAGAGAGAACAGCAATGGAGTGCCTGGGGGGCTCAGTCGGTTAAACGTCAGAATCTGGGTTTCGGCTCAGGTCATGATCTCGTGGTTCGGGGGTTCGAGCCCCGCGTCGGGCTTGCTGCTGTCAGCGTGGAACCTGCTTCGGGTCCTCCGCCCCCTCTCTCTGCCCCTCCCCTGCTCACGTGTGCGCCCTCTATCTCAAGATAAGTACACAACAAACTTTAAATAACAGAACAGCGTAGACAGACATACAGGAAGAGACAACCGCGGTCCAGGGTGGCTTTGGTCAACCAGGAGGAACTAGCCCTCCCCTTCGTCTTGCCATCATCACAGCATTCTCTGGGGCCTGTGATCTAGGCTTGGAGGCCAGCTGAGAAGGGTCCCTGTCAATGCTCTGACAAAGGTCAAGGACATACAGGACTGTTGCCTAGGCCCCCGGGGCTCCCACGGTTCATCTGATTCCACATTTTTGGTTTGGGTGAAGTAGAAGGGTATCACCAGGCAAGTCCAAGTGACGAGGGAAACAAAGGCAAGAAAAATGCGGTTTAAATTAAATTCCCATTCAGCCTGCAGCCCATTGATAGATGTCAGAGACCCGCAGCCTGTTAAGTCTCCCCAAGAAGTTTATGGCTGCCTTAATGCCTTAATGCCAAGCAACCTTGGGGCATCTGGGTGGTTCAGTCAGTTAAGTGGTTAAGCGTCCAACTTCGGCTCAGGTCATGATCTCATGATTCATGAGTTCGGGCCCCGCGTCAGGCTCTGTGCTGACAGTTCAGAGCCTGGAAACCGCTTCAGATTCTGTGTGCCCCTCTCTCTCTGCCCCTCTCCAGCTCACGCTCTGTCTCTCCCTCTCTCTCTCTCTCTCTCTCAAATATAAACAAACATTAAAAAAATAATAGTAACAAAAGCAACCTCATCTTGACAGTAGATAAATCTTCAGGGTCCTGTGAGACTGTGCTTTCAGCATCCAGAAACTCCTTAAAAACGAACTTTATCTCTACTCCCCCCCACCCCCCCAGCCTCAAAGTATATAATCAGTCACTCCTGGAAACCCCAGTGCAGCTCTTTCTGCCCACGGGTCCTGTCCCTGTGCTTTAATAAAATCATCTTTTTGCAGCAAAGATGTCTCAAGAATTCCCTCTTAGCCGTTTGCTCGCGTGCCCCATTTCACGTGCCGTCACAAGCGTGTGACACAGTTGTCCCTCCAATCGCTGGCCTGCCGCTGCGGAGGGGAAGCTGACTGCGTCTAGAGCTGGGGTTGGCTGCGGCCCCTGCTCCAACACTGGACCCAGAAGGCAAAGCACGGGGTTAATAGAAGGACAGATGTTTTAAAAGAACCATACAGCTTTGATCTTGACCTTTTAGGGAAGCAACTGAGACCACGCCCATTTTCCTTGCGATAAAAAGCCCCCTTCTAAAACCAAGAGCACGGTGGGTACGTTCATTTCTTAGGGCGGCTGTAAAAAATGACTATAGACCTGGCTGCTTCAAACTCAAATTTATTGTCTCAGCGTTCTGGAAGTCAGAAGTCCAAAGTCAGGGTTCCGGGGCTAACCTCAAGGTGTTGGCAGGGCTGGCTCATCTAGAGGCTCTGGGGGTGAATCCGTTCCCCTCTCTTCAGGCTTCTAGAAACCACTCTCATTCCTCAGCTTGTGGCCACGTCGCTCCAGTCTGCCTCTGTCACCACACCCCCGTGGGTCCTCCCAGGAGTTACCCTGGGCCCACCGGGATAACCCAAGGTCCCCTGGGGAAATGGAAGTGAAAACACCCCACGGTATATGATGGGGTTCGGGACATGCTACCACAAAGTATGGCACCTTTGAATATTGAATGTCTTAAGTTGAAGGAGTTTGAGAGAATGGCGGAAGCAGGAAGCTCACTCTGACATCCCCGACCCCCTGCCCTTCTTCCCTGAAACAGTCATGAAACTCCCACGGGAGAGGCGGACTCCCTGCTCCAGGAGGAAAGAGGACACACGCCCACCTCCAGAAACAGGGGACTTGGGGCCGAGAAATCTCAACGCTCATCTTCCCTAGCTCCTTCCTCACCATCCACTCCTCTAGCCCAAACCCCTTGGTCTTGTCGATTCTTCAGTTGTGCCTTGGTCCAAAAGGCTCTGGTCACGTCTCCAAGTGTCCGTCCTCTTACGAAGGCTCCCGTGTCCATGTGCACGTTCAACACGGTTCGTCTGCTTTTCTCCCGTTGATCTGTGTTTGCCAGCTTACTTTTCAGGGACGCTAAGAGGGTCAAGGAGAACGTCTTCCTCCCCTGCACCGTCTGATACGGGCAGCGTCAGGTCAGGTCAACCAGGTAGATCAGGGCCCGTCTGGCGGCTGATACTTTCGGGCTCTGCGAGTGAATCGTAGGCACAAGGGACAACGGCGTGGTGGGGCCTACGGTGTGGTAGGCTTGGGGGTTTCAGGGAGCTAATCCACTCGCCCCCCACACACCCGGCCCTCCAGGTTGCATGCAAATAAGACGGGGCGACATGTGGAAGCATTTCATGACCCGCAAGGCCCTGTGCAAATGGCGGAGACCTGTGGAACCTGGGGCTTCCTCCCCCACCCATGGGCCCACGGCCCCTCTTCTTCGCTCTGGTTTCCATCAGTGCAACAGAGGCAATAATCTTGAAGTGACCTCAGGAGGTTGGTGAGGGACAAAGGGAGCAAAGTGACAGGGCTGTGGGAAAAAAAAAAAAAATTCGTTAAATGCCAACACGTCATCTCACGGTCACTCTCCAGGTTAAAAGCCTCCGGTCACTGCCATCGCTCTACAACAGAAGCCAAAATCCCTCCTGCGGGGACCCCAGGACCCAGCTCAGGCCCTTGCCACTCGGCTGGAACTATCTGACTCCTCCCACTCCCTCCCTCACCACCCCCCAAGGCCTCCTTCTCACATGCCCCCCTTCTCTCTGTTCCCTCAATACCCCAACCCGCCCGCCTTAGGCTAGAATTTATAAAGATTTCCAGTACACACGACCTCATTGTTTCTTTCCGTGGTGCTCCCACATGTGAGCTGACATTTCCTCATATTACTTTATTTTTTTATTTAAAATTTTTTTTAACGTTTATTTATTTTTGAGACAGAGAGAGACAGAGCATGAACGGGGGAGGGGCAGAGAGAGAGGGAGACACAGAATCGGAAGCAGGCTCCAGGCTCTGAGCTGTCAGCACAGAGCCCGATGCGGGGCTCGAACTCACGGAGCGCGAGATCGTGACCTGAGCTGAAGTCGGATGCTCAACCGACTGAGCCACCCAGGCGCCCCTGATATTTCCTCATTTTAACGGAGGCACAGAGAGGCTCAGACTTGCCTGAAGGCACACAGCTCAGTCATGGTGGCCCCAGGCTCCTAGGGAAAACTATGTAAATACCCTACTCCGGGCCCCTGTCTCTAAGAACACTGATATCGGTCTTTTGTTCCACAAAACTTTTCTTATTAACACACTCCCTTGGTCCTTCCACATTCGGTGGAACCAAATCCTGTGCTGGGTGTCTAGACTCAGGCACTGCCCTGTGGTATTCTCGGCTGGACGGGGGAAGCGAACTCTGAGGCGCACCTCGTTGTCACGGTTGCTACTGGTGTTCCGTTCTGTTCTAGCAAACCCACCCTCCTTCCTTTGGTCTCTGCCCTCGATTTCCCGTTGAGAAATCTCCCTGGGGTAGGCATGTGTCCTTTGCCTGGCC
Organism: Puma concolor; assembly: GCF_028749965.1. NCBI lineage: Eukaryota > Metazoa > Chordata > Mammalia > Carnivora > Felidae > Puma > Puma concolor. The sequence continues at coordinate 64,631,996 of NC_141667.1, read as the reverse complement.
GGTTCCAGGCATGGTGACTGAGTCTGCTGAGGCACCTGACCCAAGCCAGGACGGCAAGCACACAGTGCTTGGGAATTTTCTGGAAGGTTTAGGAAAAAGAGTTTTCTTTTCCCAAAGGCACTGCTTATCTGATGAAATATAAGCTTAAGGTCGCTGATGGTTGTGTGAGAATGGGCCCAACACGATGAAGCGATTTCTCATCCGTTTCCCATCAGTACCTGGATCGAGCCATGCCTGAAGGTACAACTTTCTTGTTAAGGCCAGTCAGAGCTGGGCTTCTGATGCTGGCAACTGAAAGAATCCTGGCGAATACAAGATGTGTGAATCATTACCATCCCGTGCAGTAGGAACACACAGCACCAAGGCTCACCATTTGGTGGCCAGGGAAAGTCTCTTGAAGAGGGGACATTTGAGATGGAACTTGAAGGAAGGGTAGGCGTTCTTGGGCAGAGCTCTAGGCGATGGGAATAGTATGCACAACATTATGGTCATGGGATCGGGCAGGCCCAGTGTTGCTGGACCACAGAACGAGAGGGTAGCGTGGGGAAGGGCAGAGAGGGGATCTGGAGCCCCCTCACAAAGGGCTTGGAATGCCACCCCAGACTTTGAACTTTATTCTGGGGGCAGTAAGTTCTCATCTAAGAACGTTCAAAAGGGGAGGCTGGGTTTCTGAATGAGCAAACTGTTCAGAAACGCTCCCGGAACAGGGGACCCTGGCCTCCTCCTTCCCGGAATCCTGTCATCTCTTCTGTGGGTGGATTAGCCACCCCCGGGCCCACTGCACTTCAACAGCTGAACGGCGTAATTAAGCCATGCTGGGCATAATTCCAGAAGGGACCCAGCCAAGGCCAACGAAAACTGTGATTCTCTTAGAGTCTCAGATTTCTTTCAGACTCAGAAATTCTGCTTTTTCTCATGTTCGCCTCAGAAACAAACCACAGTCAGCCTGTAAGTGCGCTGGGCGTGTCGTGCGGTGTGGGGTTCTCAGGGGCTACAATGACTTCTCTGGTAGCTTCCTTGCAGGATGCCGCCTGAATGCTTTAAAGAGAGGGTGCCTCCCCCCTCCCCCAGCTGTCCCCTCTTTCCAAAGGAAGACTCTGGACAGAGGACGAAGTAGGCAGTGGGCAGGAATGGGGAGGAGGGCTCGGGCCAGATTCCCCTCAAGGCCAACGATGTCTTCCTTAGCATCTTAATGGTGCATGATGGGCAGAGAGAATGAGGGTTCAGCCTCCTGATCTGCCCTTGGGTCAAAGGCCTGGGCTAGCCTTGGCTTCTATGGGTGGAGGAGACTACCAGTGGGGAGAGTCCCCCTGGATCCTCTGAGGGTGTCAGGATAACCTCAGCCTCTTTGAGCATGAATGTCCGCAAAGAGATGCCTGGGAGTTACTTGGCGGGGTCATGATGGCAAAGCCGGAAGCAGGGTGATAATGCAATGCTACCCCGATCCCCCACCTACCTGCTGTTGTCCACCCTTGCTCCCACCGTGCAGGTCCACTGCCCCCTTCACCAGCTCGCTGTGCTGCTCTCTGCGCCTGCCAGGGCCCACAGGCTGGCTGGGGGCCCAAGCAGCCACTGAGCTTGCGAAGGAAATTACCCAGGATGCTGGGGCTGGATGTAGCCCCGGGGGCTTGGAGATGGTGCAGGAGGGTCGGGGGAAGATTCCAATCCAATCTGTCAAACCTGGCTACGCTACTGTTTCTCAGCTTCCTGTTCTCTCTGCCCCAGACCATTCCCTCCCAGAAATCATCCATACACTTCCTCCTCCTCTCCTGCCCCTCTCCTTCCCCATTCCCCATCCTCCCCATTCCTTCCCTTTCTCATTCCTTTTCCCTCCCTTCCTCCTCCTCCTTCTCCCCTTCATTCCTCCTGCTCCACTTCCTCTATTCTCCTTCTCTTTCAGATCATGACGCAAATGTTCCCTTCTCGGTAAAATGACCACCCTATTCAAAAATGAACACCCCCCCCAACCAAAAAAATGGACACCCCCTTCACTCACACACACACACACGCACGCACACACAAGCATGCACACGCTCCCAAGAACTCTCTATCACTGCCTTTCCTGCTTTAGTTTTCTTCTTGGCACTTATTGGCAATATATAGACACACATATATCATGTATATTTCATGACAAATATAATGTATATTTCTAGCCCCTTTAGGGAATACTCTGTGTGCAGATTGTTCCCCTAACAACCTCAAGAGGTAGCTACCGTGACTGCATTAGCTGTCCACTGCTACATCCCGAATTATTTACAAGTCTGTAGGGCAGAGGTCGGGCCCAGCCTAGCTGGAGATTCTGCTCGGGGTCTCCGTGTAAGCTGGGGTCTGATCAGAGGCCTGTGGCTGTTAAGGCAATTCATTTCCTTGTGACCGTGGGACCAAGGTCCCCATTTCCTTGCTGGCCATTGGCTGGAGGCTGCTCTCAGCTCCTAGGGGCCATTCTCACATCCTTGCCACGTGACCCTCCACAGACGCTCTCACAACACGAACATAAACATTGTCAAACTCACTCATGAATGCTACCCACTCCCCCCAACTCCCAGGACACAGATTCTGTGGGGGCAAAGATTTGTGTTGGTTTTGTTCGCTGCCATATTCCCTAGCACTTAAAACAGCACCTGATACGTAGTAGAAGCTTAACACATGCTGATTGAATAAATGGCCGCAGGGATAAAGAATGTAGGCTCTAGTGACAGGCGGGGTTCAAGTTCTAGCCAAAGCGTTTACTAGTTGCCTGGCGAGGGTCAGCATGCTTAGCCTCTCTGGGCTCAGCTTTCCCATCTATAGAACAGGGGCAGTTGTAATAACAGTCCTTTCCCCCCAGAATTGGTGAGAGGATTTGAGCACGTGACAGGCGCCTTACCCCAAGTGAGCATCGAGTAAGTGTTAACCACTGTTGTTATGATTTCCTTCTAGAGTGTTGGATAACTGGCCGTTCTCTTATCGGAGCTCTCAACATGTAGATAAGGAAAGCAGTACTTCAGAAAGGTCCAGAAGTTTGCTGAAGGTGGGTGAGTGCCCCAGAGAACTTGAACCCAGGACTGTGTTGCTCAGGGAAAGACACCAAGAAGTAGGGACAGTAGGGAGGTAGGGTGTGAGGGGCAATGGGAAACAGCGAGGCTGTCGCAAGAGACTGGGGAGGAGAGGTGACCTGGGTCCCACAGGCATGGTTCAGGGGATCATGTAGGACCCAAGCTTGGAAGGTGGGCTCTTCCCTCACATCCTCAGTGGGAGAAAGTACACACCAGAATGTCCTTGCACAATTGTCTACACGTGTAACTAACTGCACCAATTCTGCTTCCATGCACTGTGTGAACGTCTGTCTCTGCCTGTCCAGTGTCCACTCCCTTCTCCTCCAGTCCCAGGGCCCTGATTTCACTTTGGAAACCAGCCCTGCCCCGTCCTCAGTCCGTGTGGTTCTTGTGACACTGACCACACCTCTCTGCTCTAAGAGTGGACCTTGACAATGATTGGGTCAAAGACAGGTATGTGATCCAGCCAGTGCAGTGAAAGTCAGTCCTGGGGCTTTTGGCTTGGAGTTTTGAAAAACAGGCTCTCTTAGGGTTGCTAAGCCAACAGGATGTGAGCAGGAGATGTGCAGGGTCCCCATATGGAAAGAATGTAAATGGGAAACCAAAAAAAGCTAAGACAGAAGAAAAACAATAGGGAGACAAGAAGAGAAAGGACAAGTAGGAGAAAGGAAACAACTTGGTGATAGCCTTTGAGTCCCTGGATCCAGCTGTGCCTGAAGCTAGCCCTACCCCTGTGCTTTTCATTGCGTAAGTCAATACATTTCTTCTTTGCTACATCCGTTGGCATTGAGCTGCTATCACTTACTGCCAAGAACCTTCTGATGAATGCACCTTCTCCTCACCCTGACTTAGCTATTGAGCAGCTTGTAGTGTTTCAGAGGTTTAAGAAGACTAGGGAGAAGAAAACTACCATCTCACCTTTCCCAAACCCTAGGAGCGAGAAATTATCATCCCAACATTACCGATGGAGGGACTGAGGCTCAGGAAAGTGATTTCCAGAGCCAGGCTGCAAAGCAGAGCTTCAAATCCTGCACTTTTCCTCTTTCCAATGCAGGCTTCCATGGATTAGGGAGGAAGAGCCTTTATTTATTTTTTTTTTAATTTTTTTTTTCAACGTTTATTTTTGAGACAGAGAGAGACAGAGCATGAACGGGGGAGGGGCAGAGAGAGAGGGAGACACAGAATCGGAAACAGTCCCCAGGCTCCGAGCCATCAGCCCAGAGCCCGACGCGGGGCTCGAACTCACGGACCGCGAGATCGTGACCTGGCTGAAGTCGGACGCTTAACCGACTGCGCCACCCAGGCGCCCCGGGAGGAAGAGCCTTTAAAAGATGGACTTCAAAGGCTGGTCATAAAGAATGTACGTGGTCCTATTAGGCCAAGACTGAGTAGGAAGGGAGATCTAAGCAGAGGGAGCAACATAAGCCAAGCTCAGAAGCAGGGCCACTGAGAGATGTTTTAGAAAACAGCATGGAGTCCAAATGGACTGGAGGCTGGAGCTCACCTAGGGACCAGGCGGGAGAAGAGATCTGAGAGACGGGCAGTGACCTCATTGTAGAGGCCTGGAATGTTACCTTAAAGCATTTGATTGTAAGATTGTAAAGAAAAACATATCCATACATCTGACAACTGATGGGCTGGAAAGAGGAAACAGAGAGACCTCAGGTTTGGAGTTATTTACAGGAAACACAATGAGGTTTTTCAGACATCAGGAAGTCAGGTACGATCAGGCAGCAAAGACGGTGATCTCCGTACCCCCCACCCCCACCCGCCGGCAGGGCTAAGAGTCTGGGAGTCAGACTGTCAGGCTAGTTGTGGGATGGGTAGCTGGTGAACAGCTGGACCCAGGAAGGAAGGTCAAGGGCCATGGAGACAGTCCCGGGAGACCAATGACATAAACGTGTTCTCATGACCCCTCCCCCATCCCACGTCACTGGCAGACTGAAGAAGACAGGATCGAGAGAGGAACCCGGGGGTACCCTGTCCTCAGGGTCAGGTAGCAGGGAAAGGCTCCAGCCCTCCCACTAGTGAGCACATCTCAATTCCGGTCCTACTGTGTGGTGTCCTCCCAGCTGTATGATTCTGGACAAGTCACTTCCCCTCTGTGAGTCTCAGTTTCCTCCTCTGCAAAATGGGAATCAGAGCCGCCACCTCCAAGGGTTGCTCTAAAAAGAGACGAGCACCGAGTGCCTTCACAGCTCTTCGAAGAGAGTTCCTCTTTCACCATTGTCCCTGAGGAAGGAAGGAATGTTTATTCAGGGTCTGAAATTTACCTGCAGACTTAGTCTGTCCGGAACAGCATTTTTATGGCCTCATTCCTCTTGCCGCCAGGACAGGAAAGGCATTTTATGGTGCAAGAACATTTGTGCTCAGTTCTTTTAAATCTTCCTTGCAACGCTCTGCACAAAATCACTCAGACCGTAAACAGAATGGGACAAATGACTGAGGTGATTTCCTCTGATACCCTGGGCCTCCCACCTACCTCTGCACGGTGTTCACATTTCTCTGACAGCCCATGGAGTACTGTTTCTGGAAGCCCGAAGTCCTGGATGGTCCATCCCATGGGGACTGATGCATATCTGGTAAGAAAAAAAAAATCACCAATAATTTGCACAGAGTTTGTTTCTTTTGTCTTTTATTTTATTTTAAGATTTATTTATTTTTGAGAGACAGAGAGAGGCAGAGCACAAGCAGGGGAGGGGCAGAGAGAGAGGGAGACATGGAATCCGAAGCCGGCTCCAGGCTCTGAGCTGTCAGCACAGAGCCCGACGAGGGGCTCGAACCCATGAACCGCAAGATCATGACCTGAGCTGAAGTCAGACACTTCCCCCAGGCCCCCCGCACAGGGTTTGTTTCTGACCAAATAGTTATCGGTCAGTGTGGCTTTAACCTTCCAAGGAGCTGCTGTATGTGGCCAGCTCTGCCCACTTAATATGTCAATTTCAAAATACGTTTCTTATTGTCGTTGCGATTTAAGCCCTAAAGCAGGAGTCACAAATTCCAATTTCCGCGGCGACCACGTGGAGAAGTGAACAGTGAAGCTTGCTGGGTGTGTAGACGATAGGGCAGAGTGGGGCCTCTGGTGAAGTACTGAGCCCAGGCCTCCCTAAAGGGCGCGGCTGCCCTTTGGCATCACCTTATCGCCACGTGCAAAAGTACTTCCAGCGTCGCCAGGGTGTTCCAGTTTTCCAGAGAAACTCGAAACCGGTGTTTTCACTTGACTAAGTGCTGCTCGGTTCTGTGTCAGGTTAAATTCATGCTTATAACAGCCCTAGGAAGTGACTGCTATCATTAAGCCCATTGGACAGGTAAGGAAACTGAGGCTTAAAGAAGTGAAGGGACTGGACTCGCCCACCGGGAAGCAGAGGGACCAGGATTCAAACCTAGGATGTCTGGTTAAAGGGGGGGGGGGGTGCTCTCAGCCACCACATTTGACAGACTCCCAGGACCAAGGCCTAAGCCAAAGGAGACCGGAATAGTCCTGGGAGGCCTGCAGAAGAGCAGCAGTGTGGCTCTGATGTCAGCAGATCTGTGTTTGAGTCCCCGGGGTGGGGCCTCGAGCCAGTCACTACACCTCTCTGATGTTCAGGGGTCTCCTCTAAGAGATGGGAAAACGCTGTCAATGCTGTTTGAGAGATTCAGCCAGTCAGGGCGCACCTAGTCCCGTTTCTGGAACACAGGACGCCCCCAGAAAAGGGCAGCCGTCGTCACACATCGTGAGAATGTAGCCATCCGGCCTGTGAGACTTAAGTAAGTCCTTCCTTCCCAGGTAGGAAGTCGGCTTTCAGATCTTTCACTAAGAGCCACCCCGATCTTTTACAGCCTTGGAAGGACGTTAGATAGAGCCTCTGCCGCGCGGGGATCGTCTGTCAGCCGTGAAAGGTCTTTCTTTCCTCCTGACTTCGTGCTTGAAGGACGGACAGCTGGCGAGGAGCTGGGTCTGTCAGATGTAAGCCGTTCAAGTGAAAGCCTTGTCTACCCTAAACCCGAATCCCTCGTCCTCATCCGGGGATGCCTGCGCCAGGGAGCTACCGAAAGGAAATTCGCAGAACGCGTTTTCTTTCCATCCTATAGCTGTTTCCTTTTGGCTTCCGTCGGAGTTGGCAGCATCGCCTCGGGTTTCTGGGCCAGAATCGTAGAGCAGTTATCACGCACGAGCATACACATATACGGCTTTAGCTGCTGGATCGTTTTAACCACTCTGCTTGTAAGTGTCCCCTCCTCTTAACTCTGTACCACCTGCTCCCTTCCCACCCACAAGTAAGCTCTGAGTCCAGCTGAGTTCAATGGACGCTCCGAGCACCTATCCAAACGGGGTCTCTGGGTGGCACAGGCAATTTCAGGGGCGTCTCTCAACAAGCCCGCCCTTGAGGAGTGACCAGTTGTGGGGGGAGGGGGGCAGGTCAGATCCGGTCACTCCTCTGCTTGAAACCTCCCAGCGTGTAATGGAGGCAGCTGACTGTGAACCAAGCCAGTTTCTTGGTTTTGCGGGCACACAACTGAACCACATTTCCCAGCCTCCTTTGCAATTAGGTATTACTTTGTGCTAAGTGCTGAACTGCATCCCAGAAAAATTCATATGTGGAAGTCTTAACTCCCAGTATCTCGGAGTGTGACCTTATTTGGAACTAGGGTCTTTACAGGGGCGCCTGGGTGGCTCAGTCGGTTGAGCGTCTGACTTCAGCTCAGGTCATGATCTCGTGGTTTGTGAGTTCGAGCCCCGAGTTGGGTGCTGTGCTGACGGCTCAGGGCCTGGAGCCTGTTTCGGATTCTGTGTCTCCCTCTGTCTCTGCCCCTCCCCCGTTCATGTGGCGTCTCTCTCTTTCTCTCTCTCTTAAAACGAAATAAACATTAAAAAAAATTTTTTTTTAAGGAAATAGGGTCCTTACCGATGTAAGTAGTTAAAATGATGAAGTCAGACTGAAGTAGGGTGGGTCCCTAATCCGATCTGACAGGTGTCCTTATGAAAAGGGGAAATTTGGACACATCACACTTGGGGAGAAGGCCACATAGAGATGAGGGCAGGGACTGGGTGGTGCTTCCACAGGGAAGGCAATGTCAAGGATGCCGGTGAACCACCGGAAGCTAGGAAACAGGAGCTGTGGCCCACAAATCATGGAACATGGACAGGGGCATGGAAGACATCCTCCATCAGAGCCTGAGGAAGACCCAACATGGCAGCCCCTTGGCCTTGGACTTCCAGGCTCTTCCTTCTTCTTCTTCTTCTTCTTTTAATTTTTTAATGTTTATTTTTGAGAGAGAGAGAGAGAGACAGACAGACAGAGCGTGAGTGGGGAAGGGGCAGAGAGCGAGGGAGACACCGAATCCGAAGCAGGCTCCAGGCTCCGAGCTGTCAGCACAGAGCCCAACGTGGGGCTCGAGCTCATGAACCGCGAGGTCACGACCTGAGCTGAAGTCAGGTGCTTAACCGACTGAGCCACCCAGGCGCCCCCAAAATATCTTGTACTTTGGATTCTATCCCATACTACGTATTTTTAAATGTGGATCTCAGGACACCCGGGTGGCTCAATCGGTTGGGCGTCCTACTTCGGCTCAGGTCATGATCTCCCGGTTCGTGGATTCCAGCCCCGTGGCGGACTCTGTGCTGACAGCTGGGAGCCGGGAGCCTGCTTCGGATTCTGTGTCTCCCTCTGTCTCTGCCCCTCCCCTGCTCACGCTCTGTCTCTCTCTCTCTTTCAGAAATGAATAAACATTTAAAAATATAAAAATAAACTGCTGATCTCTTATGCTAAATGGATTTCATGGTACCTGTTGGGTTGTGACCTAGAACTTGAACATCTCTGCTGCAGGGCATGCCATTCAGAGCCAGGGAGGGGGCCGTTGAGAGGACGGAGCAGGAGAGGGAGGGCAGGGCAGCCAGCGTCGCAGCAGAGGGCAGCGGCCCAGGCCAGGGGGGCTCTGCACAGGGCAGTGGTTATAGCAGGTGGGATGGCGGGTGAGATCCCATAAGCAGATGGGTGCTTGGGGATTGGCAGGAACCCAAGTACAGGAGACGGCACTAGTTTTTTCCAAGGGCTTGGCGGAGCACTGAGGAGTGAGTCCCAGACCAGGGTGGGGGCCTTGCTGGCTGATGCTTGGACAGCTTATTTGGAGAGGAGGGTCTTCAGAGGGGCTGGGAGTTAGAGCCAGAGGGGCACGGAGAAAGGAGGGTGTCCGGGGGGTGTGGGCGCATACAAACCTCAAGAGTGGCCAGGAGGCCTCAGTGCCACCATCAGCACCACGGGCAAACCCAAACAGGGCTGCGTGTGTGAGTGGGTGAGCGAGGTGTGCATGAGCGTGAGTATGTATGTGCAAGAGCGCTGTGAGAGTTGTATGCGAGCGTGTAGGAGTGCGCACGTATGAACGTGTGTGTGTGCGTGAGCGTGCATGAGAGAGTGTGAGAGTGTATGAAAATGTGCGTGAGAGACGGAGTGCTGGCATGCAGGGGTCCCCTCCGGTCACAGGGTGTCAGCCTCGGGTCTCCCCTCTTTGCCCCTCGGGTGGAGGCCTAACCCAGGGTGTAGAGTCAGACAGAACCCTCAGTCACATCCGGACTGCTCCTGCTCCCAGGTTCCGTGAGCCAAATTGCTTCTCTGGGCCTCAGTTCCCACCCCTGTAAAGTGGGTATAGAAAACCCATCCCTGGGGCTCCTGGGTGGCTCAGTCGGTTAAGCATCCGACTTCGGCTCAGGTCATGATCTCGCGGTCCGCGAGTTTGAGCCCCGCATCGGGCTCTGTGCTGACAGCTCAGAGCCTGGAGCCTGCTTCAGATTCTGTGTCCCCCTCTCTCTCTGCCCCTCCCCCGTTCATGCTCTGTCTCTCTCTGTCTCAAAAATAAATAAACTTTAAAAAAAAAAAAAAAAAAAAAAGAAAAGAAAGAAAACCCATCCCTGCCAGGTGGTTTTGTGAGGCCTTTCAAGGTGACATGTGGAGACTTCCCGGCACGGGACTCGCATCCTAGATGCAAAGCATAATCGCTCATTTCAGGTGGCGGAGCGTTCTGGGCTTTACTTCATCTCCCCTGGGAACTTCTGGTCACATACCCGAGGCAATTTGCCTCCTTCTAAACCTCTCTCACTGTGGAGGCTGCTGCTTTATTTGCTACCTTGTAAGCCTCTCTCTGCTCTCCCTGTGGCCTCCACCTCCCTACCCTGGAGACTGATGGATCCCTGAGCGACCGGGACTAAGGGCTCACCTCTGCGTTCCTGAGCAAGGCTTCTCTAAGCCTTCCCGTCTGTATCTGTGCAATGGGCGCACGACTCAACCCTCCCTTTGCGGGGCTGTTTTGAAAAGCTGATGAATTACACATTTGAAAGGGCTTTGTCAACTGCGAAGACGCTTAGGTGGTGATGAGATAATCGGCGATCGTGGGGATGTTGGCATCTCAGACAAGCCCCTGGCAAAGTCCCCGTGGAGAGCTGGGAGCCTAGACCAATCCGGGTCTGCTCAGGATGCCGGGTGTGGGTGCAGGCTGCCAGAGGCTGTACAGAGAATTCCTTCCTTCCTCCCCTCCTCCCTGCTCCTCCCCCATCTCCTGCTTATATTTGGGTTTGGATGTGATTCAAAGGAAGGGGAGCCGAGATGGCTCCGAAGAGGGTCCTGGGTCCTCCCAGACTACAGCTTGGGCCTCCTAGTACCTCCTCTGCCCCCCGGGGGCCCCGTGGAAAGACCTAAAGCATCATCTCCACCGCCCCCACCCCCAATCTTCACAGCCAGCCCTGCTTCCTGGGCAACAGGGATAAATGTGCAGCCTTCAAGGGCTGGAATTCTCGGGTTCTCGCTGGCACCCGGTTCCCATGGCAACCCGAAGCTCTCCTTTGCCACCCTCAGGAATGCGATTAGGCTGCGAGGGGGAGCAGCAAACAAAGGGAGACATGTCAGGCTGCCACTGAGTCTGCGAGGGCCCTGCTGCTGAGCACAAGCCCTTTGTGTAACAGGGGCGTTTTCTTCCCTCGCAAAGAAAACACACACACCGTTTCATGACATCAAATCCACGAAGGCTTTGCTTTTCTAAGGGGAAAAGGCAACAAAACTAATAAAACGTCCCTCACGGCCTAGGCGGAGAATTGGAAAATGTATACCGATGCTCGAACCACAACGACAGGCAGTAACAGTAAGGATTTCACGTTCAACCCACCGAACCGCCTCTTGGCAGATGGGGAAACTGAGCTCAAGACAAGCAAACAGCCCCGTAAGGGGCGGGGCAGGGATGCAGGCCCCGTCTGGGGAGGGGCCCTGCTCAGCACTAGACGACTCGCCGGAACAAGCCCTCCTGGGCAACAGCGATTATGTCATCAGCATCTGTTTTAGGAGCCAGGGGGCTGTGGCGGAAGGGAAGGGCTGGAGGATGCCTTCTTTGCTCTCCACCCCCAGGGCTGCTGATGCAAACCTGGCATTAGCCCAGATTCCAGATGTCTCTGGAGTCCACTTTCCTGCCCTCTTCCAGCTGGGCCACTTGAGTGCTTTGGTCAACCTAACTTCCGCCTCTTCATCCCGATCCCCCCTTCCCCGAGGCCTCAGAATCTACGCAAACACGCTCAGGCCTTGAACTCCCACCTCTGTCCGGACAGCACAAGATGAAATCCAATCTCCTTAGCGTCAGCCTGTGGGTCCAGTATCAGCCCTCCGAAATGAGCCCAATGCTCCAGCCAGACTGACTCCGTCTGGCTGACCAAACAGTCCCTGTTCCTTTTGACCTCTTTTCCCCTACGTACGTTGACTCCTCTGCCTGGAACAGTACCCTTCCCTGTGAACCGCATGAACTCCTGTTTGAATATGCAGTTTCAGCCTGTGTCATCTCCCCCCCGGAAGGTCTTTCCTAATTTCTGGTCTCTTCCACCTCCATGCAGACTGAAGTCCATCCCCCCCCCCTCCCCCCCCACACTGAGCCCTTAAAATATTTAGACTTCTAGCACTTTCTTGGCTTGCTGAGATTACCTACTCAGATATCTACCCCCTTCCCCCTGGACTGTGAACACTTCGAGGACAGGGACTACAGCCGGTGCGTGACTGTGATCTCAGCACGCGGGACCTGCTCAGGGATTTTTAAGTGGCTCACTGGCTCGTGCACACACAAACACACAGACGGACGGTGGAAAGAGGCGAGTGTGCAGATGTGACTAAAACGTGTTTTGAACTAAACCAGCAAGAGGCGGTCCTGGAATGAGCTACTTTCCCGTATGAGACTCTCTTTGGAGTTGTTGGAACACGATTTGCGTGACATAAACAAGTCTGATCTAATGTTGGACCAATGGCCAGGCTCCCGGCATGGTTATCCAGTCAGGCTCAAAAATTAGCAGGATTAGTCTTATCTTGTTTGGGATCATTGACATCTCTGGCCAGTCCACCCACTTAAAGAAAAATCTATGGCTAAAGCACTTTTATTAAGAACCACAAATGATGGGGCGCCTGGGTGGCTCAGTCGGTTGGGCGGCTGACTTCGGCTCAGGTCACGATCTCGTGGTCCGGGAGTTCGAGCCCTGCGTCGGGCTCTGGGCTGACGGCTCAGAGCCTGGAGCCTGCTTCCGATTCTGTGTCTCCCTCTCTCTCTGCCCCTCCCCCGTTCATGCTCTGTCTCTCTCTGTCTCAAAAATGAATAAAACGTTAAAAAAATATATTAAAAAAAAAAAAGAACCACAAATGTTGACAAGAAAAGCTTGCATCTAAAAAAGGCAGAAAAGAACAAAATAACCCACTCTCTAAACTGGATAAAGCAATTAAGAAAGATGACGGCAGAAATTAATAAAATAGAATACAAGCAAAACAAGCTCAGTAGATTTGATCAATACAACCCAACACCATCTTTTGAAAAGACCAATATAGTAGACAAATTTCTGGCAACTCTTATCGAGAAAATCGGAGAGAAGATATTACAAAATATCTTTGGAAATGAAAGAAGTCAAAGAACTATAAATGAGAGTGATCATAAAAATGCATTTAAGAATGCTAGGAAGGGGAGCTCGGGTGGCTCAGTTGGTTGAGTGTCTGACTTCGGCTCGGGTCACGATTCGTGATTCATGAGTTCAAGCCCCGCGTCGGGCTCTGGGCTGACAGCTCGGAGCCTGGAGCCTGCTTCCGATTCTGTGTCTCCCTCTCTCTGCCTCTGCCCCACTCATGCTTTCTCTCTCTCTCTCTTTCAAAAATAAACATTAAAAAAAATGAATACTCGGGGCGCCTGGGTGGCGCAGTCGGTTAAGCGTCCGACTTCAGCCAGGTCACGATCTCGCGGTCCGTGAGTTCGAGCCCCGCGTCGGGCTCTGGGCTGATGGCTCAGAGCCTGGAGCCTGTTTCCGATTCTGTGTCTCCCTCTCTCTCTGCCCCTCCCCCGTTCATGCTCTGTCTCTCTCTGTCCCAAAAATAAATAAACGTTGAAAAAAAAAATTTTTTTAAAAAATAAAAAAAAAAGAAGATAAACTCAAGTGGTTTATGATGAGTATTGCCAAATTTTCAAAAAAACAAAAATTATCTATGATATATAAACTGTTCCAAAACATAGACTAAGATAGAAATTATTTCTCCTTAGTCTCTGAGCAAATCCTGACAATATTAAAAAAAGAAATTGTAGGCCATGCTGAATACATATAGACGTGCTGAATGAAATATTAACAAATCAAATCTAGTATATTAGTATCATAATTCCAAGGATATTTTTACTATTCGGTACTTATTCAATGCTAGAAAAATCTGTTAATATATTTTACCAGTTTAACAGATAAGAGGAGAAAAGCATACATGACTATTTTAATAGGTGCCACAAAAGCACGACAAAATTAAATACCTGTTTCTGCTGAAATAAAACAATAACGGAACAGTTGATATTTAACAAACATCAAAATTCTAAACAAAGAAAATTGTCATTATGTGTAGGCAATATTATTATCTCCCTAGAAAATTAGCTAACAAAATGAGAGAACTAACAAGACGCATCAATGAAGGGGGAGTAGGTAGAGATTAGGCAACACTTAAAAATTAAGAATTTCCTTTACTTACATAAAAATCAACTCTAAAGTGTAACTAAGGTTTCCATTCGTAACAAAAAACAAAAAAAAATATACATACAACATCCAAGAATAAACCTGACAAGACTGTGCAAAACCCACATGAAGAAAATTATTAACCCTACTTAAATGAATGCTAGCAACCGCGAAATGTCTTATATGATGGAGATTCATGCCATAATCCTGGACGGCAGACAAATGATAAGATGTCTTTTCTCTCCACATAATCTTCGGATGTAATGTAATCTCAATCATAAATTCAGCCTGATGTTTAATGAAACTTGGGAAGTAGATTCTGAACTTGACATCAAAACTGTCATAAGAATTCTAAGGAACCTTTCAAAAAGAACAATGAGATAGAACTTTTGCCAAACCACATATTAAAATATACTGTAAAGCTACAGTAGTTAAAACAATGAGTTCGGCACCTCTGAAATAGACAACCCATTACTACAACAAAATAGAGAATATGAAAACCAACCAATAGAGCCTCTAGAATTTATTTCATGATAACACGTGGACGACTCAATAAACAAGAGGTCTTTCTCCGTAGGTGAAAGGGAGGATGGTATTTAAAAATTTATGGGAGGTAATCATTAAAAAATAATGAAAAACTGGGGCGCCTGGGTGGCGCAGTCGGTTAAGCGTCCGACTTCAGCCAGGTCACGATCTCGCGGTCCGGGAGTTCGAGCCCCGCGTCAGGCTCTGGGCTGATGGCTCAGAGCCTGGAGCCTGTTTCCGATTCTGTGTCTCCCTCTCTCTCTGCCCCTTCCCCGTTCATGCTCTGTCTGTCTCTGTCCCCAAAATAAATTAAAAAAATAATAAATAAATAAAAAAAATAATGAAAAACATACTCACAAACATGGAAGATTTCCGATACATATTGTAAAGTGAAACAAGGTAAGTCATGGAACAATATGCCTAGTGTAATTCCATTTCTGATTTAAGGTGCAGGACATTTTGGAACATAAAGGCACAGCAGGGTTCAGAAGATGGATGTGAGCCTGTTCACAGTGGATACTCCAGGGGAGGAAATTAGAACGGGGAGGGCGGGTGAGAAAATTTCCCATTTTGTTCTGTATTCTAGATTACTTTCATCTTTCATGCTGAAAATGTGTTTGTGCGTTTCTTGATTTTATGCATTCAATAATAATTGGTCAGGAAAAAAAAAGGAAGAATTCCATCGTCCACCATAGAAAAGACCTTGGATGCCAGCAAAATAGATGTGGAGCTATGGGGAGTTAAACAAGCTGTCCCCACCCCTGCCTGTCTGTTGTCCCCGGGCACAGTCCACTCCCTCAGGAGACAGTTCCAAGTCTCTGTCTGGCCCCCTTGAACTTGGTCCTCACTCCGATGACCCCCGTCTCTGGGATAGCCTTCACCTCTGGGCTCTAGTCTTCTGATATTCCTTAGCTGTATTTACCACTGCTCCTGATTCATCCAGCCCAACTGGGGAATCAGAACACCCCCTCATCTAAAGTGTGTGCAAAGTGCATACCGAGGCCACTGAACCTCAGGCACTACCCCCCCCCCCCCAAGGAAAAGCAAAAAGGCACACAGCAAGCTCTGAGCACCCATTTACTGTGTCCTTCCCGCTCCTCGGTTCTTATGGTGTTATTTTATACATCAAACTCTCTGTCTGCTGCTGGAATGGGGGAGGGCAAGGACCACACTTTGTTCCCTGTCGGTCCTGTCCGCAGCACCGAGAAGGCTGCCTGGCCCCACAGGCACTCAGTAGTCACCGGATGACTATTCCTGGCAAGATGGCAGTTGTGGACACTTCCTTCTGATTTGTGACCTCCCAGGGTCAGGGGCAGACTCCCTTCTCCCTCCTGTGAGACAAGTCTCATTTCTTCTCCCCGGAAGTTTTCAACAATTCAACCACCTTGCTGGTGGGCCTTGGGCCATTTTTCTCCTCTGGGCCCTCAGTTGGCATTTCCTGAATAATGTAATCCGCCAATTGCCATGTCAAGGACAAGTCAGGCCTCTTCCGCCAACACCGTTTGTGGCTTCTGGGACAGCAGTCACGGAATTTGCATTTTTTTCCGCAAGCTTGATCTCATAAATTCCCCCTGCACACCCTTGGCTGAAGATTCGTCAGACTAAAGATTTTCTCTATCTCCGTTCCACAACCAAACTCAAGGAGAATTTCTAATTTCCTACAGAGTTCCAGGGCTCAGGGAGTTTCTTCCCTGGGGTTTGGTCTCACCAAAAGTATTGATTTTGATTTCTTGAGGAAAAGCCACGGTTGCTCCAGCCTTCCCAAAGGTGCTAATGAGAAACGCTTCTGCCAACCTGAGTCACTGTCATTCTGTGTCCCAGCAGGAATTTAGGAGAACTTTGTCACAGGATCTGACCAAATACAGTCGCCCAGGAGGGAGACTGATTAATTGGCCCCCTTTGCACTGAGGTGACAACTCTGGTCAAGGCGGCTTTGAAGCATGGAAAACAAAGTGTGTGTGAGAAGAAGAAAAGAAAAGCAGTCCCTGCGTGATCGGTGGGATCCAGGGAACAAGAACTAACTTTTCCAGGCCTCGGTGTCCTCATCTTTGAAATGGCCATAACCATGCCCTGCGGCTGCAGTTCTGGGATGGTGAGGAGACATGAGCCAGCATGCCCAGCAGAGCCCGGGTGCCCATCAACCGTCCTTTCCCTCTGGACTTCTAGAACCCTGTAACTAATCCCTCCACTAAGGAAACAAGCCTCGCCGACAGTTTTTGGTAATTGTGTGGAAACATCAATGCAAAGGCTCGTTTTGAGCATGGGTTTTGTGCTTAGTACTAGGTCAAAGCAGCTTGGGGATGATAAAGACGTGCTTGGGAGAGTCTATCATTTGCCTGATGATTTAAAAAGGGGAATATTGGGGCGCCTGGGTGGCGCAGTCGGTTAAGTGTCCGACTTCAGCCAGGTCACGATCTCGCGGTCTGTGAGTTCGAGCCCCGCGTCAGGCTCTGGGCTGATGGCTCGGAGCCTGGAGCCTGTTTCCGATTCTGTGTCTCCCTCTCTCTCTCTGCCCCTCCCCCGTTAATGCTCTGTCTCTCTCTGTCCCAAAAATAAATTAAAAAAATAAAAATTAAAAAAAAATAAAAAGGGGAATATTTGCTGGAGATGGACGCCCCAGTCGAGGCCCCAGTTTGGCTTTCAGGCCAAAGCCCTGGGGACAGAGACCAGGGGAGACCAGCACCCAGGCCCACGGCCACCAGCTGTGCCACGTGGACCCTTACTTAGCGCCGCGGAGCCTCCTTCTGTGTCTGTACAATTGGCTCTTTAACATCCACCTTCTGAGGTTGTTGTGGGATTTTACAAAAGCAGACATTTTTTTAACGGTTTTTTTGTTTTTTTTTTTTTTGAGACAGAGAGAGACAGCATGAATGGGGGAGGGTCAGAGAGAGGGAGACACAGAATCTGAAACAGGCTCCAGGCTCTGAGCTGTCAGCACAGAGCCCGATGCGAGGCTCGAACTCACGGACCGCGAGATCATGACCTGAGCTGAGGTTGGCCGCTTAACCGACTGAGCCACCCAGGCGCCCCCTAAAGCAGACGTTAAATGAGGTAGGTAAAACATTTAGTATTGTGCCAGGCATGTCGCCGACACTCCGAAAATGCTTTTTGAATTTTACAACCAGCTAATCAGGGAATAATGAAGTGCGATGCAGCTGATATCCGGTGGAGCTGCCGGAGATGAAAGGGAATGGAAAACGGTTGAGTCACTATGGACAGCAGTTCCCATGTCTTGATTCACTGTGGCTGTGACTGTGGCCCTAGATTCCTTCCCAGCCGGGAGGCAGGGTGCGTGGGTAAGCAGGTGGATGTGTGCTGGGGGCAGGACAGGTTCAAAGTCACCTGCTGGGCGACCCTGGCTATGTCTTCCTAGAAACAGATCTCCTAGATCTCAGTCTTCCATGTCTGTAGGATGGCAGTGATGTCCGTCCCTCCCGCACAGGGTGGAACAGGATGAAACAGTGCAGGCTGCCCGGGACTGGACCATGGTGAGGGACAGCAGATGTGAGCCAGTCCCAATCCCAGGAGAGGCTCCGATCCTGCCTCTCTTTAGGGTCGGGGCTTCCTGGGGTGCTGAGGAGGAGCAGGGGAGAAAGACAGGGAGGGAAGGAAGGGAGAGAGATACAGGACCCTTGCACATGCAGTATGAAAGGGTCTCGGAAGGGAGTCAGCATCACACCAGGAAGAGGGAGAAGGGAAATGAGGTCCTGTGAGCCCCAGAGACCCCTCAGTCCCAGATAAGCCAGGGCAGTTGGTCACCCTAAAAGTGTGACTGAAGGAGCCTGTGTTTTCAGCACAGGGAGAAGCTGGGCCCAGCCAGGAGGATGGTACAGGAGAAAAGGGGGAGCCCTCCGGGGGTCCAGGCACGAGGGCTAAGCCCCAAGGAGAGCGTTTCGCAGATGCCCCAGCCACGGCTCAGAGCAGGAGCTCAACAGAGCAATATTCACCTGTAAGGACACCTTGTCAAGTACCTCCCTTGCCCTACACACCCCCCAGCACCCCACCTGCTGGCCGGCTTGCATGGACATTGTCTCCCCAAATGGTGAGTGCCCTTCATGGCACTGTCAGCACGAGGGGAGGACGCTGGAAAAGCCACTGGCCCTTTAGCCCAACTTGTGAGAGGCTGAAGGGAAACGGACACAGAGAAGAAGGCCAGGCGCTACGATTAGAGGACAGAATGAGGAGGCTGAGGCATGCACCCAGCCCCCAGGCAAGGAGCACTGATGGCTGAAATCCTCAGAGGGGTTCGTAAGAACCTACGTGCGTCTGACAGTTTCACGAATAGGCCTTAATTTCATAAACCGTGATGAGCGGTAATAATCATGATCATAGCTACCATTTCTGAGCATTTGCTGCATGCCGGACGTTGGCGAGTTTTATCATTCTTAGCCCTCCCAGTAGTTCTGCTGTGCGGGCATGATCACCTTGCCCACTGCACGGATTCAGAACCTGAGGCCAGCTTGCTTGCCCAGATCACCTGCTATGTCCCAGGCTCTTCACACGCAAAGAACTTTGAGTAGGGGAGGGGTGTGCCCCCACACGAAGCTCTATTACCTGAAGAAGGTGGGGCACCTGCTGGGGAGAGCAGCACCCGGGTCCACAGCCCAGTGGACCCCGAGCCACAGTGTAACCCAACGCCTGCCTTTAGCACCAAACTGGATTCGGTGAAATCCAATCTAAAATTAAGCCTCGCCTAACCCTTTTTGTGTTTCAGTTATAGTCACTAAACGTGAAAAAAAAACAAACAAAAAAAAAACCCAGCAACGACAAAGAAAACAACCTTCTAGATGTAAAATCATTAGCCACACGTTCCCGGTACTCCAGCCCTCGAAGGCATATTTTCACATTTTGCATCTTCCCAGTTTGGTTAAAATAGTTGTTTCTGACAATGGGTAAAGGGCTTTCCCTCAGCCTAAGAGACCCATTTTTTTTTCCCCTTTGTATCTCCGTGAAAACAGGGTGTGTAATTACAGCAACGTAATTATCAGCTCTTTCAAAAAGTGGGACTGCTTGGGCTGTGTTTATGGTGTCGGACTTGACTGCCCTGAAAACTTAACTTGCACAATATTATAATTATCATAATCAATACTCTCGAAGCACTAAGTGGGGAGGGACCTCTTTCTGGAAGAAAACAAAGCAAACTCTTTCTCAGCCACAAATATGTTGCAGAACGAGAGGCAGCAGCCTAGCGGTCTGGGTCACCCAGATGACAGTTCCAGTCCAGTCCTGTCCTGACTAGCTTTGTGACCTCGGACAAGTCACCTAACATCTGAGTCTCAGTTTCCTCGTCTGTAGAATGGGGATGAAATGGCTTCCCTCCCACCATCCGATGAGGTTGACGACAACAACAAAATAAAAATGCACGGCAAAGCAGGTCCCAGAGAGTCTGGCACAAAATATAGACAGTCACTAAATGGTAGCATGATTTCAATTTCATGCCTTTGTATTTGTATTATTTCATCAAATTAAGATGATAAATTATGCATGCTCTTAGTCCATTGTCAACTCCTCTCCATGTGTTCTCGCTCATTGTCCAGATTGGAAGGTCACCCCCTCAGGCCTGGAAGTCACTCCCCTTGCCTGGGAGAAGCCCAGATCAGAAAGCTCAAAGAGATATGAAAAGACCATCAGCCTAGGCTCCCGGGCCTCAGTTTTCCATCCGTAAAATTGGCCGGTCGTCTCTACCTCACTGGTTTGTCGTGCCTATTGAGGAAAGTATATGAAATGTCCTCCTCGATGCCCAGCACATGGTAACTGTTCCATAAATGAATTTTCTCCCTTCCGGTCCCCACTAAGCCATGCACTGTGCACTTCTAGGAGGGAAGCAGGGGAAGGATCTGTGTTCCCACTGGAGCAGAGAGAGAAACTGGCCTGTGTGAGGTCATTCGGCCAGAGAAGGCTGGAGTCTCTGGTTCCACTCCGGTGCTCTTTCCAATGTTCCACATTGAGCCATCGCATTCATTCACCCAATAAAAGTCTGCTGAGAGCTTCCCCTGGGCCAGGCCGTGGGCTGGGCTACTGCACCAGTCCAGGCTTGATGTAAACAGGGCCTGCCCGAGGCCAGAGCAGGAGAGAAGGAGGGGGGGGGGGGGGGAAATGGGCCATTTCTGTGCCTCTCCACTTCTCTTTTCCTCGTTTATTCCCCTCTTATTTTCTTCTCTCCAGGGATTCGCCACCCACACAGGCAGCCACATTCTGATGAAGTTAATAATCAGGGTGTCAGCTTTAAATACCAGTTAACTCAAGGGAGAGAGCCTACTTGCCAGAAAAAAAAAAAAAATCCAAAAACTTAACAAGAGGAAAATTCCGGTTAAGCTAACCCATTACCACAGTCCATGGTGCCCAAGCTATAGGATATGGTTATATTGCATTCATTCATTCATTCATTCTTTTTTTAAATTTTTTTTAATGTTTATTTATTTCTGAGACAGAGACAGACAGAGCATGAGTGGCGGAGAGGCAGAGAGAGAGGGAGACACAGATTCAGAAGCAGGCTGTAGGCTCTGAGCTGTCAGCCCAGAGCCCGACGCGGGGCTCGAACTCACGGACCGCGAGATCGTGACCTGAGCCGAAGTCGGATGCTCAACCGACTGAGCCACCCAGGCACCCCCATTCATTCTTTTTTTTTTAATATTTTTTATGTTTATTTTTATTTTTGGGGGGGGGGAAGTGGGGAGAGAGGAGAAGAGCGAGGGAGACACAGAATCCGAAGCAGGCTCCAGGCTCCGAGCCGTCAGCGCAGAGCCCGATGCCGGGCTCGAACCCACGGAATGCGAGACCGTGACCTGGGCCAAAAAGTAGGACGCCCAGCCAACTGAGCCACCCAGGCACCCCCATTTATTCATTCTTGAAAAGTATTTACGAGCACCTAGCTATTAGGTGTTAGCATTGTGCTGGGACAGAAGTCAGCAAACTTTTCCCGTACATGGCAAGACCGTGAATAATATTTAAGGCTTTGTGGGTCGTTCGGTTTCTGCTGCAACTGCTCAATGCTAACGTTGTGGCAGAGACAACACATGCACAAACGGGGGTGGCCGTGTTCCGGTGAACCTTTATTTGTAGGAACCGGAGGCAGGCTGGAGAGCGTTCCCTCCTGCTCCGGACATTGGGCCACGATGCCGAAGACCCAGGTACCCTCACGGGGGCCCGGGTGTGGACGTGAAGACCGAAGGTGGTAACACACTGTGAGAAGAAGGAGCACAAAGGAGGCGAGCGTAATAACGAGGACTGGTCCATTATATACGGAGCACCTACCGTGTGCCAGAAACTTTGCCCAACTTACCTCATTTCTTTCCCAACAGCCCCGAGAAGGAGGCGTTTGTCCATGTTCAGCCGCACAAAACGAGGCTCTGATGGGCGGGACCACAGGGCGGTGACCAAGCAGGGGGCCAAGAATTGAAGGCAAACA
Source organism: Puma concolor (assembly GCF_028749965.1). Classification (NCBI taxonomy): domain Eukaryota; kingdom Metazoa; phylum Chordata; class Mammalia; order Carnivora; family Felidae; genus Puma; species Puma concolor. Next base: position 64,610,056 of record NC_141667.1, on the reverse strand, counting down.
CATCTGACTCCCAAGCTGGCACTCCTGGGTGCTGCCTTTCTGTGGAGGGTCCAAGGAGAGAGGAAGCTGCTTGATTTGGGGAGGTCACGGGAAGCTCAGCCGGAGAGGTGATGCTTCACATTTTCAAGGAGTTGTTGAATGTCCCCAGACAGGAGGGCACAGTGGGTAGGGAGAGTGGACAGGGCCTCCACTACTGAGGTATTTTTCTCAATGTCACCTACACGTACCAGGCATCGTTCAAAGAACAATACAGCAGTGAGCCAGACAAAGTCCCTGCCCTCGTGGAGCTAACGTTCTTGTGGGGAGAGACATAAAATGACCAAATAAAAATAAAATAGGTCGCAGGTTGACAAGTGCTTGGAAGGCGAAAGAAAACTGGGAAGGAGGGAGAAAGTAGTCAGGAGAGGGCCTCCACAAAGAGCTGACACTGGAGAGATGAAATAAGAGGATGAGACTCCTAATCCAAGGCAGTGAAAACAACATGTGCAAATGTCCTGAGGTAGAAGCATGCTTGGGTACTTGCGTGGCCAAGAAGGGTCAGAGATGAGCCTGACCTTCACAGCCCAGAGTGTTACCACTAAACAATGCCGCACCCACCTCACAGACCCGGGGACACGCTGGCTGAAATGGACACAGCCAGGAACGGCACGTGGCCCCAACACCTCCATGCCCATCCCTCCACTGCCCACAGGGTGCCGAGAGGGGAGCAGCCTCCACGGAAGCCCACGGAGTACCCTGTGTACCCTGCCTTCAGGGCCGAAGGCCACATGCTGGGCTCCTGTTGAGAGAGAGAGGCCAGGAGCCGGGCACATAACCTACATAGGTCTCTGCAGTCTTAGCACCAGCTGTCACAGGAAGAGGTTAGGGAGGGAAAGGAGACACACACACACACACACACACGCACACACACACATGCACACCCCACTCATCTCCTAGTAAATCCTAACTGGTAAAAGCAAAGTGAGCCAACACTTCCATAAATAAAACATCACGTTCGTCTTCTGTGAAGCCATTCTGACTTCACTCGTCCCCGATACTACAGGCGGATGTGTGTGTAGTGGAAACAACCCGCTAGGTTTACTTCTTCCTTTACTTTAAAAAAAAATGAGCAGAAAGAGTAACCCATTTTTTTTTTCTTACCCATTAAAAATTTAGCCTTCAGAAGTATTTTCACGAAGGTCAGAAATGCATGAGTCAGGTGAAATTAACTGGTTTTTTTATTTCTGCTTTTCACTCTGCCGTGGCACGTTGGCGAGCTTTCTGGGGATGAAATGTAACAGCCTCTGGTCACATTTCCAGCCCACGGCATCGATTATGGGGGAGACCGCTTTCCTGAGGCGGGTGCCAGGTTGGGGTGGGTGGAGAGATGTGGGAGAGGGGGGGTGGTCCAAAGAGGGCCGCATTTTCATCTCAATCATTGACTTTGAGCTTGCCGCCATCCTGTTTCTGGATAAACACGTGTATATGTCACGGAAGTCTGCAAGGAATTTTAAAGAGACAGAAAACGATGTATTCCTTTTGATAGTATCCGGGTGCCAGAAATAAATTTCTGGACCTTGTCTCAAGCGATGGGCCCGGAACGTATCATTACCCTGCAGGGCCCCCGGCTAACGGACTGTGCGCAAGAGAGTGCGTGCGGTGGAATTTGGTCTGAGCTGCGAGAGAAGAATTTAATGCATTCATTATCTCAATTCTTCTGTCTAGGGGAAAAGCAGGCTGTGTAGTGATGCCAAAACCTAGCTGTATCTGCTTGGGAGCCTTTTCTCTTGTATGTGGATCCAAGGAAAGCCGTTGTAGGGGAGACCTGAGCCCGTCACATTTGCTACCTCCGTCCCTTTGTACCTGCGGACGCTTTTCCCTTCGATGTCCTTTCCCTCTACTTGTCCATAAGGAACTTTTTCTTTCCCTTTAAAACGCAGCTCATTAGTCTGTTTAGAGTATGGTGAGTTAATTGCTAGCGGACATCAGTCCTCTGGCTCAGTCGGTTGAGCGTCCAACTTCGGCTCAGGTCACGAACTTGCGGTTCAGGAGTTCGAGCCCCATGTCGGGCTCTGTGCTGACAGCTCGGAGCCTGGAGCCTGCTGCGGGGTCTGTGTCTCCCTCTCTCTGTTCCTCCCCCCGCTTGCACTCTGTCTCTCTCTGTCTAAAAAATAAATAAAGAACGGGGCGCCTGGGTGGCGCAGTCGGTTAAGCGTCCGACTTCAGCCAGGTCACGATCTCGCGGTCCGGGAGTTCGAGCCCCGCGTCAGGCTCTGGGCTGATGGCTCGGAGCCTGGAGCCTGTTTCCGATTCTGTGTCTCCCTCTCTCTCTGCCCGTCCCCCGTTCATGCTCTGTCTCTCTCTGTCCCAAAAATAAATAAAAACGTTGAAAAAAAAAAATTAAAAAAATAAATAAATAAATAAAGACTTAAAAAAAATTAAAAATAAAAGAAACAATAAGCACAGACAAGGGACACAAGACAAAAGGGACTCTCCACTGAAGGTAAAGCCCCCCCCAGGACTCTGGAGGTGGGGCGGGGGGGGGGGTCAAGGCAGCCAGTTTGGGAGGGAGCCAAACCGTAGAAAGGACTAGCACCCCGTGAAATCCTCACGTCTGCAGCTTTGGTCTGAAGACGGGCTGTGAACTTGGAGTGGTCTGAGGTAACCATAGCTCTGATTCAAAGAAGCAAGCAAACAAACAAAAAACACCATCTTCATGGCCTGAGGAACGAGAGGGCAGAACCCAGGGCGGCCACAGCCACCAGGAAGTGAGGGGAGAAAGCTAGAAATGCAGGGAGCCAGGGAAGGGGGGGGGGGGTCCCAGGTTCCGTGTGTAACCGGAACCAACCAAGTGCCCGCCCAACCCCGTGGGAGCACGGGGAAGAGTTGAAGCAGCCCAGATGAGGATCGAATCCTAACCCGAGGATCCAGCAACCTCTGCTCCAGACAAGCCCCTCTCCGAATCCCCCCACACCCCCGTGTGTGTGTGTGTGCACACGTGTATGCACAGGTCAGAGGCCTTGCCTCAGCTTGGCAAGACCAGAGGCACGAGCTGGTGAGGACACCTGCAGCTGCCTGGGCTGGAATCCTCCAGACTCACCAGGGCTGGATGCATAGACCACAAGCCACTCCTGTCGTTCCCTGAGGCAGAGGGGCTGGGCCACTTGTGAGGAGACTCTTGGGGGCCGTCAGAAGCCCACTTAAGGCAGAGCAGGGCCAGGGAACGGACCGATCTCAGCCGCGGAGCAAGGGGAGCGAAGGGACGAGAAGAGTGGACGGGAGTTGAAGCCGTCCCGTGGCCGGAGCGAGCTGCATAGACTTTCTCGTTGTACCCTCACTACGACTGCGGGAGGCGATGCTGTTTTTGTCAATGTCCCCGTGCACAGGTGAGGAGTCCGGGGCTCCGAGAGCTATGTCATGCTTCCCACCAAGTGGCCCAGGTGGGGTCGGGGTGTGCCGAGATGGCACCCACGCCCTCAGTGCTGGCGATAGCCCGAGTCTGTGACCGGGCACAAACTCATCTGTCCTCTCCAGGATGACAGACACATCGGAGCTTTCTCTGCGTGGCCTCGCTACGGAAACGGTGGGAAGAGGCAGTTTGCTCATTCGAGGCCACTCACTGGGCAGTGGTGGAGGGGATTCAAACCCTGCAGCTGGGCTCCCAGGTCCCCCCTCCAGGTGCACACCCCCAACCCCGGGCTCTCTCCCCACGACCACCCAAGTCTCCTCGCCTCCCACAGGATACGGTCAGCCATGACCCCCTCAACCCTCCCACAGGCAGCAGATATGAGCCCCCCAACTGCGCAGACAAGGAAACTGGGGTAAGGGCATCCCCTCTTTCCACACGTAGAACCTTGTCCTGTGCCTTCTCTGCCTCCCTGGGGCAGGGGCGGTGGGGTTGGGGTAGCGGATGCTTGGTTCCAGAACTTTCTGGGGCCTTCAGGCAGCAGCTCCTTTGTCGTCGGTGACCACCTCCTCACCCAGTCTTCCAGGTGAGGCTCAAATGTCACCCCTTTGTCCCACCCCAGAAAGAGCTAGTCAGTCTCTCCTCATGCCCACGGGCCCCCTCCCAGCAGCTCCTCCTGGAGTCACAGCTGGCTCACCCCCTCGAAGGAACTTTGGAGGGAAAGGCCTGCAGGACGGGGGCCATGCGCAGGGCTGGGCTTTACTGGGAGGCAGAATGCCCAGAATGTGGAGACGGAGTAGACGCGGGACGCTGGAGGAGGGAGGCGTGAATGCTCCCAGCTCTCTGCTCTCTGCCAAGGTGCCATTTGCTCAGATGAGATGGAAGAAGGCAGCTGGGACGTCATGGAGGGAGGGGATGATTAGAAGTCCCCTGAAAGCAGGAGCCTAGCATCAGTGCCGACAATCTCACCGCAGAGAGAACTTCACGAGTACTTGAAGCCTTTGGAGGCGGAGTCACGTAACTGTCCTCTTTCTCTTAGGTGCCCGCTCTTACCTTTGGAGGACCCTTATGTAAATGGTGGAAACCCCTGGAAAGAAATGGAAACAGGGCTTATGAGAACCCTCAGCAGGGTTCAAATCGCTGGAAAATCACCCTCCTTTTGATCCCCGCCCATGTCTGATGAGGGCCCAGGAGGGTGGGGAGATGCATATTTAAAGCACCCGGGGTCTTGGGGCGCCTGGGTGGCGCAGTCGGTTAAGCGTCCGACTTCAGCCAGGTCACGATCTCACGGTCCGTGAGTTCGAGCCCCGCGTCGGGCTCTGGGCTGATGGCTCAGAGCCTGGAGCCTGTTTCCGATTCTGTGTCTCCCTCTCTCTCTGCCCCTCGCCCGTTCATGCTCTGTCTCTCTCTGTCCCAAAAATAAATAAAAAACGTTGAAAAAAAAAAATTTAAAGCACCCGGGGTCCTGGGGGAAGCAAACGGCCGGCCTGGACGTCTAATGATGGTCACTTCTAATGATGGTCACTACCCCGGAGCTAACTTCTCCAGGCCCGTCCCCTGGAGGGCCACCAGCTCACCTGGAGGCTCTGCTCGTTTTGAGGCCATTTTCTGCCACTCTTGTCCTACTCTGAGCAGAGGTGGACATTTTCCTCGTTGCTCCTCAGCTCGTTCCTCGGTTACAGCAACTGCCACGGTTAATTGTGCTCACTTCCGGTCAGCCCCCCCAAGGAGGAGGAAGTAGGAGATCAGACAGTCTGGGGCTCCCTTTCCTAATGCTACCGCTCACTATGCATGACCTTGGGCAAGTCCCCTTCCCTCTTTGGGTCTCTGTCCCCAGTGCCGTGAGGTTTCAAGCATGAGAAGAAAATGCACATCCGCTGCCGCTTGTCATCATGATGGGCACGTGCAAACTCCACAGTCAAGATTAGCCGCCCCCCTCCCCCGAGACGATGGCGAGCTCTGTGAGGACAGTGACCCTCTAGCTTGTGCGTTTCGAAGGACCAGGACTGCCACCAGATTGAAGTCTGTTCGTGTCCTGGCTCTGTCCTTTATTAGACAGGTGGCCTTTTTTTTTTTTAATCCTTTATTTATTTATTTATTTAAATATAATTTATTGTCAAGTTGGCTAACATACAGTGTGTAAAGCGTGCTCTTGGTTTTTGGGGTAGATTTCCGTGGCTCATCGCTTGCAGACAACACCCAGTGCTCATCCCGACAAGCGCCCTCCTCAATGCCCATCACCCCTGGTCCCCTCTCCCCCACCCCTCACCAACCCTCAGTTTGTTCTCCGTATTTAAGCGTCTCTTATGGTTTGCCTCCCTCCCTCTCTGTTTGTGACTATTTTTCCCCTTCCCCTCCCCCACGGTCTCCTGTTAAGTTTCCCAAGTTCCACATATGAGTGATAGGTGACCTTAAAGCGGACCATCTGACTTCTCTGAGCCTCAGTTTCTTAATCTGTAAGGCAGTGGCTTCTGTTAAGAAAAATGTGGTTTATAAATGTGAACTGTCTCTTTGTGACCGGCACTTACTATTATAAAAGGCTCTGCTTGTTGAAATCGGCCCCTTAAATTGGAGGGTCTTTGAGATCGGGAACTATTTCTTTCTTGTTCACTAGCATATATCCCCAGGGCTGCCAAATACAATTGCCTAAGTTGTGCACTGCACTATTCCAGAAAAAAAAAAAAAAGCAAAGCAAAGCAAAGCAAAGCAAAGACTGTGATGGGACTCATGCTCCCTGAGGTTATAGAGTACATCAGCCCTGCCAGCATAGTGCCTGACGTTGTCCTAGGTGCTGTAACCAGGACCTATTCCTACTCTCAGAGAGCTTATATCATAGTTGGGAGGGGGGACAGTAAAGACAATAAGGAAGATTCCAATAAATAGGGTGATGTAACAGTTACTAGAAGAGGAAAGTCCTCACGGCTACCATGACACGCGCTGAGGCATGAATGTCAGCTGTGCCAAGACTGGGTGGGGTGTTACAGGAAGAATCCAAAAGCAAGGGCCCTGGGGCAGGCATGAGTGTGCCAAGAAGTAGCTGGAAGGCAAACCATCATGGACAGACAGCTCCTCTAAGTGCTCTGTCTCAGAGCCTGCCGGATGCTTCGCCAGGCTCCAGGCAGCTCCTGCTCCACATTCTGAGAATGCCTGCTCCAGCCCAGGGCTGGCTGAGGCCCCTTCTCGGCTGGGGAGGCCCTGCCCCGCTGCCAGGGTGGCAGGGTCGGAGTGCCCGGAGCCACTGAGGGTGCAGAGGCAAGGACAGCGGCACCAGGCCCATTGACTCATCGTTGCGCAGCGCATTTTGGTTGGGATCCCGCTGAGCACGGTGGGTGGGAGGCGCAGGGTGTTCCCGGTGTCCCCGGGGAGGGCCGGGCCGGATGCGGGGCAAGGCTGCCCTCGCTGTGTTTTGCCCGTAGGCCCTCACCCTGCTATTCTCCACGCTCCTCTGTTCCCACCCTCCATTGGCCTTTTCATTCTCTGGCAGGTGTCGTCTCCGAACGGAAGATGTCCGCGAGCACCGTGGATGTGTGGAAACGTCAGGGCTCATCTTTCTGTGCCACTTCTTTACAAACGCTCTTCAGAGACCCGGAACCTCACAGCAGAGCTGTGAGACCAGATCGACTCGAGCTGGGATCCCGGCGCTGTGAGTTACAAGCTGTGCTGTCTTGGGCAAGTTGCTTCCTGTCTCTGAGCCTCTGGTTCCTTATCTGCAAAATGGGCCACTCGCGAGGCGTGAGTGTTTACCTAGGGACGGAGTCTGGCGCAAAACAGAGGCAGATTAACGTCAATGCTCTGCTTTTTCCCCAAATGAACGTGAGACCAAAGACCCCAGGAATGTCGTTTCACAGATCCAAACGTCTACCTTTCAGACGTGCATTCATTCGGAACCTACGTAGTCGAGTCAGGTGTTAGAGTCGACAAAGTGGGGAGGAAGCTAGGAAATCCCAGGGCCTGCTGGAGAAGAGTCATGCGAGTGACAGAGAGGGGTAAGCAGGGTGACCTGGGAGCAAAAGGGCCCTGCACTTGGCCGTGGGGAAGGCCGCTGGGGAGGGGAGAGGGTTCAAGCTAACACCCGAAGGAGGAAGAACTCCCGAGGTCTGGAGGGGGGATGTCACCTGCTCTGAGGCAACAGAACATGAAGCTTCGAGAAGAGGCACGCACAAAGAAGAAGGAGCAGGAGGCATGAGTGGGCAGGGGAAGCGATGCCGTGGGAGGGCTGGGCCACGTGAGGCCACACACAGCAATACTATTTCATGTCAGGAGTGTGTTGGGGGCCCTGGGCAGCACGGGAGGACCGTAGCAGGAGCACTTGTGATTTCTGGCTGCTTCGCAGAGAAGGAATTGCAGGGACGGTGGATGAAGCAGGGAGTGCTGAAAATAAGTCAGGTGAGAAATCAAAGCTGAATCTCACGTCCTCTCTTGAGCGCTGGAATCAGACGGACCCGGGTTCAAATCTCAGCCCCGCCGCTGAGCATTTGGGTGGATTCGAGCAAGCCGCTCTCCCTCTCTAACTTTTGGGTTTCTCATCTGTAAAGTGGGACTGGTTAGAACCTGCATCCTGGGGCTGTTATACAAATTAAATGAGCTAATTCGTGGACAGAGGCGAGCGTTGGACAAGCATTCGATAAACGGAAACTGTTTCCCGTCGCTGCCTTTTTTGTCCCTACCGTGCACATAAACACCCAATGCCCTGACATACCCTTGGACTTGCGGGTGAGCTCCTCCCCGTTCTTACAGCCAGTTGCAAATTAGCCACCGTCAGCAGCTCTGGGTTGAGGGGTGAGGGGCACAGCGGCCTCAGAGGATTTGTGCCGCAGCTCGGTTGCCTAGCGACAGCATCAGCATCTGCATCATTGCATTGCAACGGATACGCCCAGAATCTGGCTCTAGGCGGGGCCCAGCCCCCAATTCTAGCTCCCTCCTTCTCTCCGCGGAGACCTGCCCCCTCACAATCCCCCCGGGGTCTTCCGGAGCAAGGAGGGGACTTGGAGTTGGCTGTGTGCCAACCGTATGCCAGAACACTCTGCCGTGCGATGCGTGTTCACAGTCTTGAGAGCAATGTTTGTCCCCCACTCACGGCTGAGGACACAGAGGCCCCGAGAGGACTACCATCCAAAGTTCAAGTCTGTGTCCTCAAGATCGTGCCCTTGACTATGTCACAGAGGGACTCCTAGATCCTGCTCGCCACCCTCACCTTTCCACAGGGCTCCAGAGCCAAATGCGCAAGCGTTCCTGGCCCACCCGTACGTGAGCTGTGGGCCCCTCGCTCGGGATGATCAGGGCTGGCCTCCTCATTCTCTCTCATCCAGCTCTTTTTCCTCCTGGGCCTTCTTCTCAGTGATGACACAGATGCCCCCAGGCAGTGTCTAATAAAGGAACTGCCATCCTGGGCCCTTCCCATCACCCCGCCCCCCGACCTCCAGGCCAACGGGTCACAAAATCCCAGCAACCTTTCCCTTCCCTTGCTGTCCTCCCAACTCTTCTGTCCAGCCCAGTCCTGGCCATGGCTTCCTTGTCCCAGTGTAGCCTACACTCCCCCACGCAGTTCCTTCCAAAGGCCCCATGGGACCTCGGCATGGCACTCTTGGCTTTGACCCCTATATGGCTCCACCTACCAAAGCCGAAGCCCAAACTCAGCCAGGGCCTGCAAGGCCTCACACAATCTAGTCCCTGTGTCTGCTGCTCATCACATGCATGCACACACACACACACACACACACACACACATACACTACACCCTCACCCCCAAAGACACATGCACGCACACAGGCACACCCTTCCCTCTTGACTGTGGGTGACGGAGCTTCTCCCCGCTCGCTGGTGACAGATGAGCCGAGCACAGCTGGGCACCTTAGTGACTGCAACCCAGCAGTCTTCCAGGAAAAACACGTCCTGGGTTGTAGGTCAGGGGCAGCCCTTCCCTGATTCTGGACCCTCCAGTCGCGTTCAGATCACTCAATCCTCAATTACCCCAGTGACACCGACCACCAGCGTCACGTTAGTCCTGAAGGGGTGGACGTGACCCGGAGAGGAAGAAGGACCCCAGGCTTGCGGACCGTGATGACTTAGGCTCGCGTCCCAGTGAAGCAACTTAGCCAGTGCTGTGACTGCGGTGGTTTTAAGGCATGGGCACAAATTCTTTGACGGTCCCTCTCAAGCTGGAACCAAATGCCCCTCTTCCAGCACGTGGGCGGGCCCTGGTGACTTGCTCTAAGAAATAGGGGAATAAAAATAAAGGGGAAATGACAAGGCGTGGCTTCTGAGACCAGGTCCTAAGAGGTGCCCCAGCTTTGCCTTGTCCTCTGTCTTGGGTCACTCATTCTGGAGAAAGACCGCTGTCACGTGATGAGGATGCTCGAGTGTCCTAGCACAGGTCCTGTGACGAGGCAATGAGGCCACCTACCAGCAGCCAAGTTTATGAGCCATCGTGGAAGTGGGTCCCCTGCTCCGCCGTTCCCTCAGATGCTGGAAGCACCTGCCAACACCTTGATCGTGGCCTCGGGAGAGACCCGACCTAGAACCAGCCAGCTAATCCAGTCTGGGCTTCCTGCCCCACAGACACTGAGATAGTAGACATTTGCTTTCAGCCATCAAGTCGGGACAAGGGGAGGCAATTTGTCACACAGCGATGGATAACTAATCCAGTATCCTGGAGTCAATCTCTTCACCTCACTCTGCCGCCATTTCCTCAGCTAGAAGATGGTTCGATACCAACAGGTGCATGATGTTGAAAAGATGAAATGAGTTCATGATTAAAAACTGTTTAGCACAAGGCCTGGCATGTACTAAGCATTCAGTACATAGCAGCTATTTATTATTATTATTATTATTTTTATTTTTATTTCTCAGAAAAGGTTTCTTTTTCATTTCCAAAACCTTGAAGTGAGACCCAAACATCAAAGGCTTGCCCCGTACCCGGCTGATTACACCACAAGAAGCTGGATACTGGGATCACTGAAAGTCAATGCCATTGCTTTGTTAGGGAGGCATTTCAGCCTAGTGATTCCCAGCCTTTTCCTTCCAAGTGATACGGTCCAGAATCACAATAATCATAAAGAACGTCAGTAATAATAAGAGGCAGCCACTCTCAGGACCAAGCTCTTATTCTGCTGAGTGCCTAACGTACACAGATCCTCACATGTAGGAATGCTGGGTCCAGTGACAGATAAGGAACCAAAGCCCAGAGGGCAGAGTGCTATGGCCAAGGTCCCCAGCGAGCCAGCAGTGGGGCCAGGACACAAACCTGCTCTGTCTGACATAACAGCCGCTGCGACGAGGAGCTTTGAGAGTGGACACCCTCCTCCCACCTCCCACCTCCCACCTCAGAAGCTTCCAGAAGGGCGAATGCTGGCTGTGGCAGGAGCTGAACGCCTGCCCTAAAGTCAGAGGCACTCCTTTTGGACATCTTGAGAACACTCTCCTACCTGCACTTCAGGGACATGGGGACTCAAGGATCCCCCAGAAGCCAGGGGTCCCGTTTTGCTGTGGGATGCTAGCACATGGGGCGGCTGACAAGCTCCCCGATCCCCACACCGTCCACTGCTCTGTATTTGTGGTAAGGCCTCCCGATCAGAGCAAGCTCAAAGAGCCTGGAGTGAGAGAAAGTGCCACTCAGTTATCTCGGGAGGCACTGGTGCCCACCTCGCTGAGATGTCACCTCGCTGAGATGTCACGATGGTCCGCGGTACTGGGAAGCCAAAGAGGGGCCGCCTCCGTGGCTCTGCTCTCCCGATTCAAAGTACTGCCCCCAACACCCTCCTTGGACACGTCTGTTTGACCAGTTCCTGCGCCAACACCATTCCAGATGTCCCAAGAGGTGGCTGTCTGTGGCTGGGACCCAAATGGTGGCCTCTCAAATGGGTACCAAGACACCCGTCTCTCCTGGCCTTTTGTCCTGGGTCTTATCAGTGCAAGGATGCCAGAAGGTGCTAGACTAACATTCCATTATCTGTGTGAGGACATCAAACTGGAAAATACAAAGGCTTTGGGTTCAGCTGCCAAAATGTGGGCTAATTTTCACAGACGTTCCTCCTAAACCCACAGAAGGCTCAAGTACTGCTCAGGGCAGGCTTGCTTTTTGGTTGATCTCCAGGAGGCAAGGAAGGGGGGCTATGCTTTGAGTGCCTGGTAATACATTCTCGGTGCTGTCTTAGACTGAAAAGATCAGCATCTGAGCAGGGGCACAGGAAGCCACATGTCCCACCTCTTCTGTCTCCTCGCCGAGGAGCTCAGCCTCTCTTTGCATACCTCTCCTGACGGAGAGCTTACCACTTCCCAAGACGGCCCTTTCTGGAACCCAGATTTTGGGATTAGAGCCCTGGGTTGGACATCCAGTTCAGCATATGACCCTGGGAAGGCTGCTTCCCTCCTCTGGGTTTCAGCTTCCTTTTCCATAAATAGGGCTTGTGATCTCACAGGTCTGCGGAGAGATCCAAATATGATATCGGCTGTGGATGTAATTTTGAAATGGCAAGCTGCATGTGGATGGTGAGGGTTATTTTTATCATAATTGCCATTATGATGAGGATGTCACGCTAACCGTTCCGGAGCTTTCTCTGAAATTGAGCCCACATTTGCTCCCCTCCAGCACCTGTGCCTCGGTCTTCCCACCCGGGGGTTAATCACAGTGGTTATGGTGAGAAAGAGAAGGTTCCGTCAGCTTTATTACGACTCAGGTCCAACCTGAGAATTTTCATTCTGGAAAAATATTGAGCAGGAGCGCACTTGGAGTCCATGACTCCCCACTAAGGAACTTGCCACTAGTCACGAGGCCACGTGCATCAGAAAGAGGGACGTGCTCCCATCCTCCCTCCCCATCCTCCTTGTGTCTGTCAGCAAGCATTCCAGTGCCTTCTATGAGGGATACTGAGAAACAACCAGATCTCTCAACACACCCCACCCCTCTACTCTGTCTCCTGCCGAAATATTTCTTTCTCCAGTGCTTATCACCATCAGACGCTTCTCACTCACCCATCTGTCTGCTATCCGTCCTTTCCTGCTAGAACGGGCACCTTGTCTGTCTTGTTCCCACCCGCTTCTCGGTGCCAGCCTGGGGCCTGGGCTATGAGAGATTGAATACACGTCTATTGACTGAATTTATAAATAAATGGTGAGTAAGTGCAGCTTCTTATTTATTTTTTTTTAATTTTTTTTTAATGTTTATTTATTTCTGAGACAGAGAGAGACAGAGCCTGAACAGGGGAGGGGCAGAGAGAGAGGGAGACACAGAATCCGAAGCAGGCTCCAGGCTCTGAGCCGTCAGCACGGAGCCCGACGCGGGGCTCGAACTCACGGACCCCGAGATCGTGACCTGGGCCAAAGTCGGTCACTCAACCGACTGAGCCACCCAGGCACCCCGCGTGCAGCTTCCTGTTGGTGGGGAACAACAGACAAGTCTGGGCATGGTCCCAGTTCAGTGCCCTCAGTGCCATGACAACAGGTGAACAGGAATAGTAAGGACAAAACAAGAGGAGGTAGGAATGCTGCTTCAGTGGGGTCGAGGAAGGCTTCCCTCGGGAGAGATTTGAAATGGGCTTTGAGGAATGAGTAGGAGTTAGCCAGGTGGAAGAGGAAGCTGTGGGTACAAAGGACCCGAGTGTTGAATGACAGGTTGCCTTTGTAGTAGGATACGTTCTAGAGCACAGGGTTCCCGGGGTTCCACCGGGAGAGGCAGGTGGGGCTGGGGAGGGAGCGGTATCTGAAATCAGGTCAGGACCCGTGTATTTCATTGTCAGAGCAGTGGGGAGCTCTGAGAGCTTCTGGGCAGAAGTGTGAAGGGGTCAGACGGCAGGAAGGCCACTTCTGTGAAACATCTATAGAAGTTTTCACAGGTAAGGCAAAGCCAGGAATCAAGCCCGGTCCTTCTGACATCAAAAGCCAATTTCCTTGCCTTATATCACCGACCTCCCAGAAGCCTCAAGGGGAACAGGTACTGAGAGGAGGGGAAGAGCAGAAAATAGCAAAGGGCAAAATCATGCTGCCTGCTGTGGTCTGAATGTGTTCCCCAAATTCATACATTGAATTCCTGACCCCCCCAAAACGATAGCATTAGAAAGTGAGGCCTTTTGGGGCGCCTGGGTGGCGCAGTCGGTTAAGCGTCCGACTTCAGCCAGGTCACGATCTCGCGGTCCGTGAGTTCGAGCCCCGCGTCGGGCTCTGGGCTGATGGCTCAGAGCCTGGAGCCTGTTTCCGATTCTGTGTCTCCCTCTCTCTTTGCCTCTCGCCTGTTCATGCTCTGTCTCTCTCTGTCCCAAAAATAAATAAACGTTGGAAAAAAAAAAAAATTAAAAAAAAAAAAAAAGAAAGTGAGGCCTTTTGCCTACGTCAAGTGGGTGGAGCCCTCAGGAATGAGACGGGTGCCTTATAAAAGCTCCAGAAAGATCCCTGTCTCTTCCACCGCATGAGAACATAACAAGAAGGCACACGCTATGCACCTTTGCCAAAAAGTGACTATACCAGCACCTTGAACTTGGCCTTCTAGCCTTCAGAATTGTCAGTAGTAAGTCACTATTGCTAATAAGCCACCCCCACTCAGTGGTATTTCGGTAGTGCAGCTCAGAAGGACCAAGCTTGGAGCTCACGTTCTGGGGTTCTTCTTTCTCATGGCCAAATCCAATTTTGCCTAAATGTCAATAGTAAAGAGAACAAGTCGTCCTTTTTCTTCCATACTGATTATGTTAACATCAAAGATCTTAAATCCTTCTTCAGTCCTAGGTTCAGACACTGTTTCCCTTTTTGTGAATGCAAATTGAGTTTGTGGACACCTAAACTCTGACCCGCTTTGCTCCCTCTCTTGTGGTTTGCTACAAAACCTTGGGATTTCAAACGAGAATTCCAGAGCAGATAGTCTAAACTCTTAAATGAAAGGGAAAGGCCAGTAACTGAACACCCAAGAGAGAGCTACTACTCTAGGGGCCTTTGTGTGCAAGATTGCTGAATTGTGACGTATGATTATCTTCATTTTACAGATGAGAGAGCTGAGAGTCAGAGGGGACGTTTTCACACAAGCGTCACGCTAGGAAGTGAAGACTGAGCTTATCGTATCCATCGTTTGGGCTCATGCCACCATGTGGGTGGCCCGTGGCCATTTCTTCATCACTGGGCGCAGCATGGATACCCAACAAATGTTCGTAGATGGATGAGTGGGATCCTGTTCACTGTGACATCAACTTCTAGACTTGTATTTTCATTCCAAGTTTAGTGTCTGATTACCTCATGTTTGCTCCGTCTCAGTTTGTTGACCAATCATGCCCTCACAGTGAGTCCCGTGCTTGCATTCAAAAATATACCCAGAAAACAGAGTTGTCCCCACCCAGCAGAACACAGAGGGTCAACGCTGTGAAGGTGGGTTGGCATAAGGCCACCATGAAGAAGACAGGCTCGTATGCTCACCAGACCCTCCCCGGGCACATACGGAGATTCTATTTGCACCGAGGCAGGGTCATGTGACTGGACGAGAGGGCGACAGGGACAAAGATCTGGAGGCAGACATTAGCAAGATGTCTGAGGTACAACGAGAAGGAAAGTGTGGCCGGAGTCTGCCATGTAGACGTGATTTTTTTTTTTTACCTGACGAGGCTTTTGTGAGGGTCATACAGAGGCAGAAAAGAGAAAAACCAGTAGGTTTCTCTTTGCTTCCTTCTTGGACCTCTCACAGAAGGATGGGCTGGCTACAAGGACGGACAAGAACTTGAGCCTAATGAGAAGTTGAAGATGATGCCACTCAAGATCACTCACAACGAGCCTGCAACTGGGTGGCCTTCAGCTGAAGTGACAGAAAAGCCCATTGGCTGTGACTCCCACACAAAGACCATTTATTTCTGTCGCATTGGAAGAAGTCAGGAGGTAAGTGGCTCAGGGCTGGTGTATCAACTCCACAACGTGAGCGAGCTACATCACTCTCCTGTCCTTCTTTGACTCTCTTGTCCTTCTCATGGTTGCAAGATGGCTGCCGCAGCACCAGGCATCATGGCCTCACGTGACCACGTTCATAGAGGGCAGAGAGCAGCGGTGGGAGGAAGCAAAGAGTTTACTGCCACATGCCTCCTTCTTACCGTGGAAAATATACTTCCCAGGAACTCCCCAGTAGATTGAAAAGGTCTGGACCACCAGTCAGACACAGGGAAGGGGTAAGGTGAAGCTGCAGTGGTCACCATGCCCATGAGGTCACTGCTTAGCCTCTAAAGTAATTGGTTGATCCAGGAGAAGCAAACAAATGAACACATCGAACTAATCAATCCGTTCTCAGGAGCAACAACTCACCTTTGAATGGCACCTTCCAGTTAACAAAGGTTTGCAAGCATTGGCTCATTACACGCTCACAGCTGACTTTTCAAGGAGAGAGTTTTATCCCCATTTTATAGGTGAGAATACAGAGGCTCATAGAGACAGAGTGACTAGCATGTGGCAGGGCTAGGTTAGTCCGTTTTCCAATTCCCCCACAGAATCTCCCCTTCCTCCGGCCAAGCCAACTTGGCCCTGGTTGACTAAAGGAAGCTCACGTTCCCCAGAAATCTCCTTTGGAAAGAAGGGGAAGGGGGAGGGGTCACCGGCTGGCGGTGTGCAGGCAGCAGGTACGCTAGGATCAGAGTGACATGTCTAAATGGTCATTTCGGGGGTAGCACAGACTCGGGCCTCTACTGACCCTCCCCTAGACAGGGAGACGTCTCCACGTTGCTCCAGGGGAATCGGGATTGTAGAGGAGGACACATTTGGCATGCACTTGTCTGACTCCCAAAATAGGCTCCGGGGAACCAACCGGGTGGCCCTTGCAGGAAGCTTGGTGCAGAGTTTATGGACCGAGATTGGGGGCAGAGAAAGGAGAGACAGCTAAGCCTCTGGTGCCTCTGCCTGCGCCCCAAGCACAGAGGGAAGGCAGCCGGGGTGTGGAAGTCAAGGTCAAGGGAGGTATTAGAAGGCTCCAAACGGAGGAAGATACGGAGGCTCGTCTGTTAAGTTTTCTTCCCTCGAAAAGCCTGTTCTCAGATCATCCATTTTACTTATTTACCATTGTTTTCATCAATTATATATTATTACTACTACAGCCTTTTCACTTTACAGAGTATCATTCTTCCCGCAGGAATTCGGATACTCCAAAAAAGGAAAGATACGAGGGACAATGAACCAGCCTGCCTGCCTTCACCCTAAATAAGCTCTCAATCCTCAGCCCTGTAGACCTCTGTCTACGGCCGCCTCACCATTTGATTCCTGCCCTTTTCAACCTCTTCCTCCGAGGCAGCGGCACGAACAGTCTATTTTCTTCCAAAACAGAAAAGCACAACAGCCTCGTGGCAAAACGCTGGAGGGTATTTTATCCAATAACCAAGTGGATGAGCATAGCCGCTTCAGAACGTGCGTGCTCAGATCCAAACCAGACTCCTCCTCTTGCTTCTGAGCTGGATAAGCTTTGGAAACTCTGTAGCTGATATCCTCCCCTCCACCCCCCACCCCTGTCACTTTCCCTGCTCCCGGCCCTCCCCTCCCCTCCCCTGCCTCAAGAACAGAACAGGGTGCCTAAAGCAGAGAAAAGGGGCTTTCTGCTGGTTTTTAGCTTCCAACTTTTGACAACCTAAACCCTCAGGAGAAGGAAGTGTCACCCACCGACGAAATATTTAGGAGGAAACATGAGGCTGCAGGAACAAGGTCTCCCCTTCCTTTGCAGCTTGCTACCCCTCGGATCAGAACCGATTTCTTCAGACTGGGCATGTGTCTCCCTGGAGAGAGGATCTGAGAGGAGAAACAAGATACCTTGGCTGGGTCCTAAAGAAAGAGCCCTGATCTCTCGGCAGGCTGAGCCCGCCCCCCTCCCCCCATAAGGATGACAAAATCCCTAAGAGGTTTGTGGATCCCAGAGAGAGAACACCCACCCCTGGCTTCCGACAGGGAGCCCAGGAAAGGGATGCATGTGTCCTGGAAACAAGGCTGTGGACAGCCTCACACGGACGTGCTGGTGAACTGGGGGCTGCGGAAGCAATGAAATAATTTTTAGGCATCCGATGAGGAGACACCAAATGAGGGGTCCGGCAGATTCATCACAACTGAAAGAAAGCAGCCTTAACTCCCTCTTTCTGCCTCCCTTATCTCTCCCTTCCTCTCTCTCTCTCTCTCTCTTACACACACACACACACACACACACACACACACACACACACACAGACACACACACACACACACACACACACGCCCCATCAGCAAATCTTGCGTTGATCTTTCAAAACATGAGTACGAAAGGGATTGTCTCACCAGGGTTCCTATTTCTGTTACTTCTCTCACCCTCTTCATACCCTGAATTCAACCACCCCCATCTCTTACCTGACCTACTACAACAGTCTCCTAACTGACTTCCATCCTTACCCCACCATAGTTCTTTCTGCCCACGGCGGCCAGGGTGATCCCTTAAAAACACAGTCCACTTCTGCTCACAATCCTAAAGCAAGCGCTCAGTTCACCTGGTGCCGAATGCAGATTCCCTCTGTGACCTGCAAGGTCTTACCTGTGCCCCTCTTGGACCTCATCCCCCCCATCGTCTCCTTCTGGCTGTTCCTCCGACCTCACAGGCCACCTCAAAGCCTTTGCGCATGACTGGGAAGGTTTCCAGCTGACATGGGACCTAGTCCTTTCATTCATTCCAGCTCCAACACTACCTGAGTACCTGATGTGAGAGCATGACTTTGTTTCTTTCATGTCTGTATCTCCAGTACTTAGGACAGCACCTGACATTTCACGTATGATGGCTGGATATTTATTGAATAAATAAATTTCCCATGTTGGCAGCTAACCAAGGGTCCATTGAGGGGAATCCTGAGTCCTGATGGCTGTTAACAAAGACCAGAGGAGTATCTCCTTTATCCTTGTGCAATATCTGAGTTCTCCAGATCTTAGGTACCGCCCTAGGAAAACGTGAGGGAAGACTGATTGCGCCTACCACTCTAGAAAGGAGTCTCAAAATAGGATTGATACAAACGACAAAGCGAGGCTGTATTTTTTTGCACCAGGTTTGTGGACTGGGATTCACAGTAGGCACACTGTCCTGAAAGCAGAAACCCCCGCTCGTCGGAGGTGACCTTTCAATGGCTTTACTCCTGGCCCAGCTTGCCTGCTTCCTTCGTTCCTGGGCATTCTTAAACGGCATTTCATCCTTTGTCTGTGTCGCACCTGGGCGGGCAGACACTTGGTTACCATCCATAATAACAACTAACTTTTATTGAGCATTTACGAGTTCCAGACACTGTGCTACAGGCTTCATATGGATGATATCCTTAATCTCCCCAACGACCCTGTGTGGTTTGTAAGGCTTGCAACTATTACCAAGCACATGTTACAGATGGTCCCTGACCTAGAGGCACTCCGAGGGCCGTGGGGCGGGAGGGTGGGGGGAGCGGACAGAGACACGAAAGAGACCTGAGTCAATAATTACCATATGGCACAAACTCAAACCGAAGCAAGCACAATGTTGTGGGAACACAGATGGAGAGCTGGTTAATTCTCTTTCGGCTGGGGGCGGGGGGGGGGGGGGCGGTCAATGAATTCTGCCTTCTGCAGCTACCAGAACCCTCTCTGCCTCTTCTTGTTGGGGACCTCCAAACCTGTGGTTCCCCTGTCTGAGACGCCCTGCCCTTAGCTCTTCACATGGCTGGTCCCTCCTCCTCCAGCTCCAGGCACCCTCTAATACCTCCTCCAAAAGTCGAGTCCCCTTTCCCCCTGCTAGAATGTAAGCTCCCTGAGGGCAGGAACCCAGTCTGTCTTGTTCATGGCTGCATGCCCAAACGTGGGTGAACCTTGACACAGCAGAGGTGCTCGGTAGATCTTTATTGAACAAATGCCTGTATGAGCGTGTGAGCGAATTAAGTAACTGAAATTGAAAGAGGCTCAGGCTGGAAGGGGGGAAGGGAGAAAAAGAGCATTCCAGACAGAAGACATGTCACGGGCAAAGCCGGAGGGGAGTTGCCGGAACCCGTGGCAGGGAGGAGCACAGAGACCATCAGAGACGTCCTCTGCCTCACTCTGCTTAGGGAAGCTCATGGTCAGGATCTCTTGAACCCTCTCCTGCACCCCCCCCCAGATCACCCCCGCCCCAGCAGAGTTCTTCGAGCACACTAGATTCTCCTTGATGTCTGACGAGTGAGTGAGCGAATGGCTGGGAATCACCCCCGCTGTGCAAATATGTAGCTGTGCCTGCGGTACTGCCTCTCCCTGCCGTCCCATCCTCAGAGGGCCGGGGCCAGGTCACCGTTTATCTCAAGGGCCAATTCATTGAAAGTGCTCATGTCAAGCAGACCTGGATGGGAACCCCACCTCCACCCCCCTGGATGAGCTTCTAAGCCCCCGGACCCTCGCGTCTGCACCTGTAAATGGAGATACCGATGCCTACAAGCGGGCTGTGAGGACTGCACGAGATGACGTCTCCAAAGCCCTCTGTATGACGGCCGGTACACAGTAAGCGCTCAATAAATAACCGATCGACGAGCGAGTGACTTAGCGGATGAGTGAATGAATGAATGACTGACAGAACAAACAGGTATGTTTGGTGAGATCTTGGAACTTCATAAATTTCATGAATTGGAGACAGCTGGGTGCAAGAGAGGCTGAAAATTCTCTTCTCCAAACATCCAGAGAATTCACGACGCGAGCCCTGCTGGAGCCTGACTCCTTTCACCCACCCCAGCAGTGGCTTTGAGGGTGTGGACCAGAGATGCTTGTGTGATGGTCTCCATTGACCTGTCCTGTCCTGTCCCATGCCCAGGCAGGAATAGCCAATACAGCTGCAGCGCTTCCCCTGGTACGTGGAGAAAGGGCCCCCACAGAAGGGGCTGGGGGCTTGAGACAGGTCCCAGACAGCTTGTTGCACCTTTGCAAACACAGCTCAGTAGCTGCGAGCGTGGGCTCTGGAACCCAACTGTCCGGGTTCAAAAGTCAACCCTGCTTCTCATTAATCGAGTGGCCCTAGGCAAGTCCCAAGGCGTCTGCATGGCTCGGTTTCTGAATCCACAAGCCGAAAATGGTAACAGCACCTGCCTCCCTGGGCTGTGGCGAGGATGACAGAGTTCCAACTGGAACAGTCCTGGTCAGACAGAGGCAGTTGGCCATCCTGCTTCGTAGCTGTGTCGCGCTGGGGGCGTGGTTTCCCTTTTCTGAGCCTTGTCTAAAAACCCTTTCCTGAGCCACTATCTGAGTCACCCCTTCCTGACCACTTGCCACCATACTAGACTTTTTTTTTTGATTTCTAGCCTAGCACTCACCCCTAGCACGCGTTTCCTCATTCATTTGTTTGTATACTCACTGCCCGTCTTCCCCCACCAGAATGCAAGATGGGTGCCTTACACTTTCTTCCCTTAGAAAGTGAGCCGTAGCCCTATACGCTCTGCCTTACGGATACGTGATGAGGAATCCAAGGAGGTCGTGACAAGGAAAGTCTTCGTAAAGGACGGCGTACATGGGAGTGAATTTTGGACACAGCTGTAGCATGCAGAAGATTGGGGTACAGCAGAAAGGGCTGGAGTCAAGTGTTGAACAGGCTCATCCCGTATATGAGGCAACATGAGACTCAGGGACAGTAGGTGGGAGGTGCCTGGCCCCAGGCCCCCCCGGGGGTTTGTGGCAGAACTGGAACCTGGGCCTCTTAGCAGCGAGCTCAGCCCCCTTCCCCTGCTTCTCACGCAACTTCCTCTCTGCTACCCGCCAACATCTAGCAAGACCCTTGTGGAGTCCAGGATATCACCCAAGGATGAATCCTCCTCAAAGCCATTCTTGCGGGGGGGATTCCTTGCAAACGGTCAAATTCATGTCCCCCCCGAGCCCTCATCCCCAGCTGTTGCCAACTGCCGCATGGCTTGGGAATTTGGGAACTGAACTTTTGATCACCGGCATGAGGATTTATTTCCTTCAGTAAACTCAGGCATTACACTATGAAAGCTCTAAAATATTGTTCTTCACGATTTGGAGTCCGCGGGGAATAAAATATTTTGCACAAGTCTCAAACCCTAAGATTTAAAAATGAGCCCTGGCATTTTGGTTTCAACTTCAAATGAAAATCTCTTATTCGGTCTGGGCCTGTCCAATTTCCAACCTTCACCGGAGTATAAATATTATTTTCTTTCTTCTCGAGTCCAGAAATTTGTTTTACTAAGTCATCCTAAACATTTTTTTTAAGGCTAATTTAGTACGGCAACATGTGTAGTATTAGGCAGGGAATCTGTTCAAATGTGCTGCCCAAATGTTTAGCCATAATAAAACATTTAGACACTTCGTCGTGGACCATCATGTATTGACAACCAGAAAGGAAGTCATTATTTTCACTCCAAACCTGGTTCTCCTTCTGGTTTCCCTGTCCTAGTAAGGCCAGGGTAGTTCACTTAGGTGTCTGGAAACAAAGAACTGTTCTAGACTCTTCCCTCTCTCTCATCCCCCACGTCCAATTTGTCACATGCCCCATCATTTCTGCCTCCTCCCATATCTCTCTTAAATCAATTGCCATAAATGAGAAAGAATGAAATCATGCCACTTGCAACAACGTGGATGGAACTGGAAGGTATTATGCTGAGTGAAATAAGTCAGCCAGAGAAGGACAGATATCATATGTTTTCACTCCTGTGTGGATCTTGAGAAACTTAACAGAAGACCATAGGGGAGGGGAAGAGGGAAAAATAGTTACAAACAGAGAGGGAGGAAGGCAAACCACAGGAGACTTTTAAATACAGAGAACCGAGGGTGGATGGGGGGTGGGGGAGAGGGGAAAGTGGGGGATGGGCATTGGGGAGGGCACTTGTTGGGATGAGCACTGGGTGTTGTATGGAAGCCAACTTGACAATAAATTATATTCATAAAAAGTCAGTTGCCATCGCTCCAGCCTTACTATTTACTTAGTTCAAGGCTTCTTTTCCTTCATCTGGACTATTATCATGGTGCCCTAACTGGGTCCTCTGTCCCAGCCGTGTCCCATACACCACCTAACTTAAACACCACCCAGGCCAGGGGCGCCTGGGTGGCGCAGTCGGTTAAGCATCCGACTTCAGCCAGGTCACGATCTCGCGGTCCGTGAGTTCGAGCCCCGCGTCGGGCTCTGGGCTGATGGCTCAGAGCCTGGAGCCTGTTTCCGATTCTGTGTCTCCCTCTCTCTCTGCCCCTCCCCCGTTCATGCTCTGTCTCTCTCTGTCCCAAAAATAAAATAAACGTTGAAAAAAAAAATTAAAAAAAAAAATAAAATAAAATAAACACCACCCAGGCCAGTAGTCAGACATCTTGCTGATTGTTTACTTTTTCTTTATTTTACATTTCTCTCTTTCCTCCCGATTCTTTGTTAACATTACTCCTCTTGGCCCCCAGTCTGATGTGTCTCATATGGCCTTAACTGCATTGATTCTTGCCAGCCAAGTCACGTTGCTTTGGAGGGAACGTGTTTCAACTTAAATTAATAGTATTGTGCTGGGGCGCCTGGGTGGCTCAGTCGGTTAAGCAGCTGACCTCGGCTCAGGTCATGATCTCGCGGTCCGTGAGGTGGAGCCCCGCGTCGGGCTCTGTGCTGACAGCTCGGAGCCTGGAGCCTGTTTCAGATTCTGTGTCTTCCTCTCTCTGACCCTCCCCCGTTCATGCTCTGTCTCTCTCTGTCTCAAAAATAAATAAACGTTAAAAAAAAAATAGCATTGTGCTGTGAACCCCATCGGGTTTCCCTTCTCTCTCTGTTTCATTGCAGGGAGATCTTTCCATGCAGCGGGATATGCACCTGTCTTGCGGCACCTGGCTCCTGTGTAGTATTTCACAGTGTGCACCCACCGCACTTCTGACTTGTGTTTGCCCCTAATGGGCACCCAGGTTGCCTTAGATCCTCACCTCCCCTTCCACACAGATCCTAGCAATGACTATCCTAGTACATGTTTCCCCTGCAGACCTTGGAAAGAACCAAGCTGAGCTATATACCCAGCGACGTACTAACTGCCAACACATGGCACATGCATCCTTAACTTTGCTACGTGCTACAGATCACTCTCCAGGACTCCGCCCGAGCTGGGCTCTTGTTTCTAAGCCCATGCGCTCTGGTCGCCCACATCCTCACCAGCGCTTGGAATTACTCGCTTACCGATGTTTGCCGCACTAATTCATACAAATTGATCGTCATAGTGTTGTTCTCACTTCCGTTTCCCCCACTGATGGTGAGACTGAGCCCTTCTTCGCATATGGCTCAGCCATTGGGATTCCCCGTCTATGAAGGAAATGTTCATCTCATTGCCCTATATCCTGAGTTCTGTATTTTCTTTAATTGGTTTGTAGGATTTCTTTACATAGCACATGTTCCAGTGATTGGTTGAAATGGAATACAGCAAAAAATCTTTACTCAGCCTGTCGTTTTTTTTTATTGTTTGTTTTTTAATGTTTTTATTCATTTTTAAGAGAGAGAGAGACAGACAGACAGAGTACAAGCGGGAAGGACAGAGAGAGAGAGGGAAATACAGAACTCAAAGCAGGCTCCAGGCTCTGAGATGTCAGCACAGAGCCCAATGAGGGGCTCGAACTCATGAACCATAAGATGATAACCTGAACCAAAGTCAGACACTCAACTGACAGAGCCACCCAGGCACCCCAAGAATTCCTTATTAATGTAATCAGGATTTATAGAGATATACAAAAACAGTAACCTTTTCTTAGTGTGATTCAATGTTATTTAATACCTTTCCTCCAATCTCCTAAAACACCTCCCTGTATCAGCAGTATTTTTTTTTTTAATTTTTTTTTTTTCAACGTTTATTTATTTTTGGGACAGAGAGAGACAGAGCATGAACGGGGGAGGGGCAGAGAGAGAGGGAGACACAGAATCGGAAACAGGCTCCAGGCTCTGAGCCATCAGCCCAGAGCCTGACGCGGGGCTCGAACTCACGGACCGCGAGATCGTGACCTGGCTGAAGTCGGACGCTTAACCGACTGCGCCACCCAGGCGCCCCTATCAGCGGTATTTTTAAAAGCCAGAGTTCTAATGAATCCCTTCTCTGTCCCCTGATAGGCTTTTTATTTTCTTTCCCCTTCATCTATGTCTGATAATAGGTTTCCGATCATTGCAACTAAAAGCATCATAACAAAGTGAAGTATCTGCAAGTTAAGGGACAGTTGTTCTAATTTATTAAGAACTGAGCTTACACTGATGGACATAGGGAAAGGGAAGAAAAATAGGACAAAACCAGAGAGGGAGGCAAACCATAAGAGACTCTTCAATACAGAGAACAAACAATGTTGCTGGTAGGGAGGCGGGTGGGGGGATGGGCTAAATGGGTGATGGGTGTTAAGGAGGTTACTTGGTGGGATAAGCGCTGGGTGTTTTTGTAAGTGATGGATCGCTAAACTCTACTCCTGAAACCAATACTACACCACATATTAACTAACTTAAATTTATTTTATTTTTTATTTTTATTTTTTTTAATTTTTTTTTTTCAACGTTTATTTATTTTTTTTGGGACAGAGAGAGACAGAGCATGAACGGGGGAGGGGCAGAGAGAGAGGGAGACACAGAATCGGAAACAGGCTCCAGGCTCTGAGCCATCAGCCCAGAGCCTGACGCGGGGCTCGAACTCACGGACTGCGAGATGGTGACCTGGCTGAAGTCGGACGCTTAACCGACTGCGCCACCCAGGCGCCCCTAACTAACTTAAATTTAAATAAAATAAAATAAAATAAAATAAAATAAAATAAAATAAAATAAAATAAAATAAAATAAAAAATAAAATAAAATTAGAACCGAGCTCACAGGAAATTGGCATACATCACTTCCTCCCATATTCTGTTGTCCAGAACTCAATCATATGAACCCTTCCTAGAAACAAGGGGGTCTGGGAAATGTAGTCCAGAGCTCAATGCCTGCTTTCTTGCACCAGGGAATGGATACATGAATCTTGTGTGGACAGGGCTGGACGTGTTATAGGAGCTGGGCTGAGGAAGGGAAAGAAGGAAGCAAAAGAGGACAGAGGAAAAGAATGTGACTTATCCTTTCACTTTAGGTGGGGGAAAAAAAAATGCCATTCACCCTTTAAGCCTCACTGTTTTAAATGAGCATGAACTACTTTTTCCACAGACATGTTGATATGTAGCATAATGTAGAGATACTTTTGTAGTTTTATTAAGCAGTTTCATTTTCAGTCCCAGCGACTTTCTGGGAGGACATCATATACAGATGGATCCCTGAAAGGTCACCTGGAAAATACATCTCTATAAATGAAATCTGCTCTTCCCTTGGCCCTCATTATGCTATCAGTCAAGTTTCTCCGGGAGCATATTTCTAAGCCATATCGTCTTTTTTTTTTTTTTTTAATTTTTTTAACGTTTATTTATTTTTGAGATAGGGAGAGACAGAGCATGAACAGGGGAGGGGCAGAGAGAGAGGGAGACACAGAATCTGAAACGGGCTCTAGGCTCTGAGCTGTCAGCACAGAGCCCGACGCGGGGCTCGAACTCACGGACCGTGAGATCATGACCTGAGCCGAAGTCGGACGCCTAACCGACTGAGCCACCCAGGTGCCCCTAAGCCATATCGTCTTTAAGGACTCAGCTAAACGTACAGTATTGCACCCTGGAGTGCGTGTGAGAGATGGCTCTCAAAACAAGTCACAGAATAAAATGGCCTGGGACTAAGAATGCGATGTGAGTTTGCTAAGGCTGCTGTAACCGCATACCACAGAAGGGTGGCTTAAACCACAGAAATTTATTGTCTTGCAGTTCCGGAGGCCAGAAGTCTGAGGTCAAGGCGGGTGGGTTCCCTCTGTCGACTCTGAGGAAGAACGTATTCCCCGCCTCTCTCCCGGCTTCTGGGCGATTTGCCGGTAATCTTCGGCATTCCTAGACTTGTCGGCGCATCTTTCTGATCTCTGTTGCACGTTCACGTGGCGATCTTCCTGTGGCCATGTCTGTCTCTGTGTCCGCATTTCCCACTTTTACTGGGAAACCAGTCACCTTGGATTAGAGCCCACCTTAATGACCTCCTTGTAAGTTGGTCATCGGTAAAGACCCTATTTCCCAATAAGGTCCCATTCTGAGATTCTAAGCATTAGGACTTCAACCCATGAACTCGTGGGGGACACGAGTCAATCCGTTAGAGTCACTGTCTGAAAGTCAAAATGTTTAGGAGAGAAAGAGCAGGTGGCAGGTCAGGGCGCAAAGCTACTACACCAAAGTCAGCCAGCCTCTGTGAAGTCCTCGTGGTCCGTGGCTGGAGAACAGGGAACACTTTTGGACGTGGCCAGCGGAACTTAAAACAGCTACTGCCCTCTGAAAGAATGGGCTCGGGGAGATGATTAGAATATGCATGCTGGGGGCGGAGCCCCGGGCTGCAACCCAGGCTTACCTCTAACCAACTATCGGACTTGACAGGGGAAACTTTGTTTTCTCATCTGTAACCTCGGGTGAGCCATGCCTCATCAGATTGTTATGGTGACCCAATGAGCAAAATGCCTGAGAAGCCGCTCAAAGCAGGCGCTGTGCTGAGCCCTGGGCATAGAATGACGTTTCAGACAAGCCTACCTTAAAGGACCCATACGGGGAGGAGCCACGCCCACCACCCAGACGGAACCAGCGCTTGGCCGCGTTTCCTTAAGCACGTATCTCTCCACCGTTCATCCGGTCCCTAGCCTACCTTAGCTTTCATGCATTTCAAAGTACACTCCCTCCTAAACGTTTCAGGATGCGTGTCATCAACCAGCGTTCAATATCCATTTACAGTTCTTTTATGTATTGTGAGGTAGAATTTCATATGGCGAAATGCACAAATCTTCCAAGTACCTGCTGACGGGGTTTTGACAAATGACGCCCCAGTGAAACGCAAGCAGGCGTCAAGACAGAACACTCACATCACCCCAGAACCTTCCTCGTGCTCCTTGCCCCTCGATCTCCACACCCACCCACCCTCAGGGGCAGCCACTGTCTTTTTGTTTTGTTTTGTTTTTTCACTATTTATATATTTATTAATATATTTCCCATTAATTGATATAAATAGAAAAATCATATGTTTATTTCTATGAGTGCTGTAAAGGGTTTTTTTTTCTTTTCTTTTCTCCCCCCCCCCCCCCCCCCACTGTCTTAACTTCTATCGTCACAGATTAGTTTGGGCTGTTGAAAAACTTTATGTAAATGAATCTGATAGTCCGCACTCTTTTTTTTTTTTTTTTTTTGAGGGAGAGAGAGGGCACAGGTGAGTGGGGGGAGGGGCAGAGAGAGCGAGAATCCCAAGCAGGCTATGTGCTAATGGTGTTGGAACTCGCAAACTGTGAGATCATGACTTGCGCCAAAATCAAGAGCGGGACACTTAACTGACTGAGCCACCCAGGTGCCCCATATAGCCTGTACTCTCGGAGGCAAGCTACTTTCACACACTATCATGCTTCTGGTTTTCATCGACGTTATTGTATAGACCAGTGTTCCTTCCTTTGGTTTCCTAGTGGTGTTCCATCATGTGGAGACGTCACGGTTCCGCTACCCAGTCTCCCACTGATGCACACCTGGGCTCTTTCCCGTGTTTTGGCCATTGTGGAAAATGCTGCTATGGAGAGTCTTACACGAGTCTTTGTGTAGACGTGTGCCTTCATATTGAAGAGTGCCATTGCTGACCGCGCAGTAGGGTTATGTTTCGTGTCAAAAAAAAAAAAAAAAAAAACTTCCATAACTTTTTCCAAAGTAGCTGCATCAGTGTATATTCCTGCCAACAATTTCTTAAGATTCCGAAAAAGGAAGATCGCTCTGGTGGCCTCTGAGGAAGACGGGCTGGAAGAAGAGAACGAGACCGACCGGGAGGCAGGTGACTGACTGGGAGGACTTTGCAATATTCTGGGGCAGGGCGACAGAGGCTGGACAAGTACCTCCCAAATCACAAACATGTCTCTTCTAAGAAAAATTATAATGCAGCCTAACCTTGATCCTCCGTGTCTGTCTCGAATAACCCGAAACTCTGACCAGGACACAAGGCGGAGCTCAGAGAGAGAGGGCTCCATTCTTTTTTTTTTTTTTTTTTTTTTTTTATTTATTTTTGGGACAGAGAGAGAGACAGAGCATGAACGGGGGAGGGGCAGAGAGAGAGGGAGACACAGAATCGGAAACAGGATCCAGGCTCCGAGCCATCAGCCCAGAGCCCGACGCGGGGCTCGAACTCACGGACCGCGAGATCGTGACCTGGCTGAAGTCGGACGCTTAACCGACTGCGCCACCCAGGCGCCCCGAGGGCTCCATTCTTTAGACAGTCATTTCTTGGAACCAAAAAGACTTACAAAGGTGGACTATTTTAACATCCATGCCAGTGCATTCTTTTCTTAACTCTGAAAATGTCTGAACTCTTTCATACCAGGTGGGGGGTGGGGGGGAAAGTACGGGCTGAGAGAGGAGACTCTTACAGCACTGCTTCTCCGTTCCTTCCCTGCCCTACAGCTGTTGCCATGAATGGAGTCCTTGCATTTGGCCTCCCTATCGGGACTCCCTTCAACATGGTTTTGAGCGCTGGCCAGGGATCTAAGCCCGGAGTTGGGGTCTCCAGCCCTCTCCATGCATCTGTGGACCTCTTCGCAAATTGTCATCAATCCCTTTTTCTCCTTATACTATCTGGGAATCTTCCAACTGGGGGAGCGGAGCCCTGGGAGTGCACAAAGACTTGGATGTGCTTTAGGGAACCGGTTGCCAGATCTTCAGCTTGCAAAAGCACAACCTTCCAAAATGGGCTCCCCACCAGCTTGTAGGGTCTCTGTTCTCCTTTCCCACCTCCCCTTTTACAAAACCCTGTCCTGCACCTAACAGAAGAAAGGCTTGCTTCCCTTCCATCATAATTAGTACTGTAAGGCTTTGCCACAGGGGGCCAAGGTTGCCAGGCCCAAATAAAGGGAAAGATTTGAGACGAACAGCTCTAGGGGGAGAGTCTCTTAGCAAAGCAAAGACCTTCAGTGAAGAAATTCCTTACGGGGCTTCCTTCTGACTTTATTCAACTGTTTATTGGTCTATTTCCGTCTGTATATCTACCTGTCTGTCTTTCTCTCTGTGTGTTTGTCTGTCCAACTTAGAACTGGAGTTCAGAAGGGCGATCGTGTCAGGGTTCAGTTTTTTTAACGAAGCGGTGAAGTCAGATGCTTCCTGACAGTTTGATTTGGCTGATAGTTTAAATAAATGGCCTTGCCATTTAGACAAGGCAGCAGACGGGTTTTCAAAACTGAAAAAGCTTAAATGTGCAGCTTCAACGTTCCAAAGGAAATATATTTAAAGCAGATACTTAGCATACAATAAATAGTAAGCAGCGTCTTTTACGACTATTTAAACTTGTGATTTACATATCAACCTGAAAAGGTACAGGGGAAACGAAACTTTTTAAATTATTATTGTTTTCAGGGGACTTGGAGTGAAATATTTTGAAGCCCTGTGTCTTGGAATGTCACCTGTCATCCATCCAAGCTGCTTTCTCAAGGTGTTTCTTCCACATAAACACCGTGCCCTTCTGAGAAGGAAATCTGGCATGTTGACTTCTCCCTGCTTCATTGTTGCAGGGGAAAAAAATGAAATAAAACTAACAAAACTGTCCCTTCGCTTTGGGAAAAAGAAATGTATTTGCAAAAGATTCAATCGGCCACAGTAAAGCTGTCTAATTGGCCTGGATCAAAGACAGACCTATCACAGAGGAGCAGACTCTCAGGCCCACCTCTTGGACATACATAACTTCCAGGCCTCAGTT